>NC_064811.1:73460888-73803412 GCF_023721935.1 Panthera uncia | reverse complement strand
TATATAGCAAATTTTAAATTTGTATATATATATATATATATACAGCATTTTAAAATTTGCTTTGGGAGCATGAAAAAGCATGCTTTATGATAATTTCCAAAAAATTTAGAATTAACAAGGGTCAGAATTGTGTGTGAAATCTTAACTGCAGAATTAAATATGCATGTATATCATGCTCTTTGAGTGTTAAAATAAATTTTTAAAAAAAGTTTTATTCTTTGGATTTTAGCTTATATATCCTTCTTATAGCATTCTTTAGGCATTTTTACATTATAAAGCCTCAATATGACCAAAATGAAGGTTTTTCAATGGAAAATGTGAGTAACTAAAACTCTCATTTTATCAGTATATGATTTCTGTCTTGAAATCCCTGGTACCTAGTCTTTAAAAATAATCCAATTACATAGGTGGAGAATGGTAAAAATTATATTATTTTAGTCAATTCTGCCATGTTAATCTTTCTAGATGTTTATTTCATAACAATGATAACACATAAATTATTAAATTTAAAGATGATATCCCTGCTCTATCCAATAAATATATTGCAATCATGACAAGAGCATGTTTTTTCTCCTAAACTCCCAAAACTAGTCTTCTATAACAATTATATGAAAAAGTTATATGAAATAATTATCTTGTATTTGCTCACAGAAAATAAATTTTCAAAATTGGTTTATAGTTTCAGATGAGGTATGAAGAAAATAAAATTTTAGGCCTTTTCCTATGAACTGATGCTCTTATTGAGGTAGTTTTTTAAAATGTGATTATACAACTGTAATGATAATTTAGAAGATAGCATCACTATAATATATTACAGTTATGAAAAATTGTTTTACTGTACCTTAAATATGTAAAAACTAATCTTTAAATATTTGCACAGAATGAAGCAACATGTATGACACAATGCACAATCAAAACATTCACTTGAAGCCATCAGATGGAACAAATCAAGCAATATTATTTTAGAAATGTACACAATCTCTTATTCGAAAATGTCTATTCTTCAAAAAACCACCTTCCTTCCTCTTCCTCTTCCTTCCTTCCAAGGTTGCATTATATCTTATAGTGTGAATGCACAATTTACCCAACTATTACCCATTAATACATTTTTTAGTGTTTTGCTGCTATCAACAATGTTTCAATATAGAATTGTAAACATATCATTAAGCACTGCTGGTTTTATATCTGTGTGATGGATTGTGAGAAGCAGATTGCTGGATCAAAGAGTAAATATATTTTAGTTTTAATTGATATTTTCAGAATGTTTTTAGAATTTTCATCAAAATGTTAAATGTTCACACCAATAAACAAACTAAATGAATACGTTTTCATAGAACTGGAACAAAAGTCCTAAAATTTGTATGGAACCACAAAAGACCTCAAAGAGCCAAAGAAATCCTGAGAGAGATGAATAAATCCTGTAGGAATCACACTCTCTGATTTCAAGATGTACTACAAACCTGTAGTAATCAAAACGGTATGGTACGGCACAAAAAGAGACACATAGCTCAATAGAATGGAATAGAGAGGCCAGAAATAATAGTCAATCTTTGACAAAGGAGGTAAGCATATGCAATGTGGGATAAGATAGCTTTTTCAACAAATTGGTGCTGGGAAAACTGGACAGCTATATGCAAACAAATGAAACTGGACCACTTTCTTACTCCCTACATAAATAAACTCAAAATGGATTAAATACTTAATTGTGAGACCTAAAACCATAAACATTCTAGAAGAGAACAGAGGCACTATTTTCTCTGCCATTAGCCACAACAACATTTTTCTGGATATGACTTCTCAAATAAGGAAACAAAAGCAACACCAAACTATTGGGACTACTTCAAAATAAATCATACAACAAAGAAAACCATCAAGAAAACAAAAAAGTGGTGTACCAAATGGGAGGATATATTTGTAAATAATATATATTATAAAGGGCTAATATCCAAACTATATAAAGAAATTACACAACTCAACACCAAACAAACAAACAAAAAAAACTTAACAAAAAATGGGCATAAGACCTTAATAGACATTTTTCTAAAGAAGGCACTCAGATGGCCAACAGACACGTGAAAAGATGCTCAACATCACTAATCATCGGGGAAATGCAAATCAAAACTACAATGAAGTATCACCTTAATCCTGTAAAAAGATGAGAAATAACAAGTGTTGGTGAGGACATGGAGAAAAAAGAAAAATAGTCATGCACTGGTTATGAAATGTAAATTGGGACAGCCACTGTGTAAAACGGTATGGAAGCTCCTCAAAAAAAATAAAAATAAAAATGGAAATACATATGATTCAATAATTCAACTACTGGGTTTTTATCCAAAGAAAACAAGAACACTAATTTTAAAAGATACACACACCCTTATGTTTATTGCAGAATTATTTACAATAGCTAAGATATAATAGTAACCCAAGTGTGCTTTGGTAGACATATGAATAAAGTAAGATATATATAATATATCTTATATCATAAATCATATATATATGATATATATCATATATATGTGATGGAATATTACTTAGCCATAAAAAAGGATGAGATCTTGCCATTTGTGACAACATGAAGTGAACGGTATTATACTAAGTGAAATAAGTCAGACTGAGTAAAACAAATGCTACTTGAATTCGATCATATGTGGAATCTAAAATCAAAGGAATAAGTAAACAAACAAAGCAGAATCTGATAAACTGATGGCTGCCAGAGGGAAAGAAGTGGGGGATGAACAAAAATGGGTGAATGGGGGTGGGAGATTCAGCATATGGAATGTGATACTGTAATAGTGATGTATAGTGATAGATGGTAGATTAGCATAGCATAACTTATACAGAAATTGAATCACTGTATTTTACATCTGAAATGAATATAACACTATATGTCAACTATACTCAAATAAAAACACTTACAAAAAAAAGTTTTCTCACCAAAATGTTAAATTTTCTCACAAACAATAAATAAATATAAATAAATAAATAAATAAATAAATAAGGTAATGTGTTAACTAGATGTACACATTACTAGATGTATATGTTACAATGTACACATGTATCAAATCCCTTTAATGTACACTTTAAATATCTTATAATTTTATACATTAATTTTACCTCAATAAAAATGAAAAAAGGGTCATGAAAAGTCACTTTTCCACCAGCGATATAAGCATTTATTCCCTGCATGCCAGGCAGCAATTGCCATTACAAGTTTTTAAATTTTTTTGTAAGTTTAAGGGATATAAGGTATTAACTCATTATAAGTTACATTCTGACAACTAGTAAGTCTCAATATCTTCCCATATTTATTTTCCATTTGAAAGTGTTTCCTTTGATTTGCTTTTGATATGATTTGCATTGTGTGCGTTGTCCCTTCTTGGCATTTTTTTTTCCCTCTTGGCATTTGTTAAGAGCTCTTTGCATATGATGGACATTAATCTAACCGTCTGTCCTCCATGTTTCAAATATATTTTTCCAAGCACTTCTATTCTCAAAAAAGATAGGAATTTGTGAAATAACACCTCTAAATCTTCACATATTCTGTTTGTTTATAAATCTAACATTCAACATGTACTCTAAAAGGAACACCGCTGTCTGGTATGAAATTCCAAAATGGAGGAGAGCTAGAATATCATCAAGAAGAAGCTCGTACTTTCCCTCCTTTTTGAAAATACTTTTATACAAAAGGAATGAAATGGCAACAGTGCAGAAGGTATTTCAAATTTCTATTTATTTTCAAGGAGATCGCTGTTAGAAAACAAGACATAGAACCCTGAAAAAAGAGGCTAATAGTACTCTGTTGTTATGGAACCAAGTGGAATTCAGAGAGAAACACAGAAACTCAAAAGATAAATTACAAGTATGTCGGTATCTGGCCTAGTCTCTGCTACTTTATCTTTCAAACTTTCCAGAGTACTTTAAGCTCCTTTCCAAAGAATGTGCTGCTCTCCTACTCTAAACAGGCAAACTATTTAGATTGGCAAAGTGACTTTGTTAAGCATGTGTCTTTGTACATTTGTCACCTCAATTTGCATAAATACCAAATTTATACTACCAATCAATAGGTCTGAGGCAGTGAAAGGCATTACCTCAGTGAAGAACTATTTTAAATGAAGTTAATTTATACAAAGATACAGTAGGTAATTAAATGGCTTAGTGTATTTTAATTATATATATATGTATACTTATGTATATATATACAAGCACACATAAATGTGCATGTATAAAATATCCCACTTGATTATGAAAACTTGACCATGAAGTAGGTTAAGATAGGAATTAAAAGCATAATTTCAAAATAGAGGACAGACATTCAAGCTCAAAGAGGTGACTATCATGAAAAGTGAAAGAGTGAATGAGTAGTAATCTCGGCCAATGTCCAGACTTCTGGTGACTGATTCTGCATCCTAACCATTAAAAATCATCAAGTTATGGTATGAATATGGAATTGGAAAGCATTTCCTAAATTACAAATGAAATGGCACTTCTTTTTTCTGTATCTTTAAGAGAAATATTTCATAAAATTTCATGACATTAATACTTGTTATTCATCTACCCAGAATAGACATTTCTCATTGTAGTGATTCAGTGCTGGTACCTGGCTTCCTCAGGTCTTTAGGGTAGAGATGTGGTTAAATTTACCTTGTCCATAAAGAATGACATGATTTGGTTACTATTCTCTTACCGATTTATACTTCTACCTCAGTCCTGAGCTTACTTTTTATTTACCCGTGTAATCTAGCCCTTTACCCATTAAAAATTAACATAGCTAAGAAAGCAAAAATACCACCAATAAAGTTATAATATCTCCAAAAAGGGAAAAATCTTTTTCTTTTTGTGTTTGCTTTCCTCTATTTCCAGTAGTTTCTACTAAGTTCAGGCTCTGGCATCAGATAACTAGGACTAAATTTCTGCTTTTGTCATTTATTTCTTATGTGACAGTGGGTAAGATATTTAACCCCTCTAATTTTTTATTTAATCATTCACAAAAATTCATAGGATATGCCATATTAAGGTCTCAAATGGGTGCACCAAACATATCCAGTTAGCTGTATTATTCCCAGATGCACATGCTGTAACTACCATTATTGTTGCTAGAATTCATGGTGCTTTTCTCTTGGTTAAAGCCTGGATAGTTAATGTCTTATGACGAACAAATATATTGTTTTGACCTTGTCTCTCATTTAAAAGTTTGTTTATAAAATGGATCAATATTAATGACAGTCGCTTCTAATGCTACAAAACGCTATTAAGATGTCCATGAGTGTACTCTTGTGTGCTTCTAAGGTCAATTGTGAGCCTTTTGAAATTATCCTTTAATATGTTAAGAGACTTAAGTATCCCAGACTTTAGCATATTATTAGAGTTTTATTATCAATAGCTTTTGTTTAAGTCCTTAATATGCCAGTAATGGATCATTAAGCATGGGATGAACTTATGGAGAGTTATAAGTAATCCCATAATTTGATCTTCCTATAACCATTGTGCAGTGTGGACTTGAAACTCATTTTAGAGATTTTTGGAATGCATAATTGCTATCAAGAAATGCTATTCCACCAATCTAAGCTCATTTCACAAATGAGTCTATTTTGGACTGCCAGTAAATTTTGGAAATGCAGAATGATTTCATCATGATTAGGATTTCTGGAAGTCATTTGCCTATCATAAAAGTGGAAAAGAGCATATAATTATGCTCTTCTGAGGGACATTAGATTATTATGTACAATTGTACCCATGAAATTGATTATAATCCCTCCATCACAATAGCCTATCTATGAGAATAGAGTTTCTCTTCTATCAAATACTACAAAATATATTTTAACTGTAATTATTATACTTAATTCACCTTTTTTGGAAACCTTTATAAATAAAATACAGTTTTTGATAGTTGAATACTATATATTTTCCCTAAATTAGAAGATTTAACTTTGTTTCTGCAAGTTATAGCAAAGTGAGGAACAAAAAGGAAGAAAGACATATACTTTTAAATGTCTTAGGAAAAGGAATAGAGGGAGGGAAATTTGAAACATGGATGACAGACAGTACATTAATGTCCATCATATGCAAAGAGCTCTTAACAAATTCCAACAAGGAAAAAAAAATGCCAAGGAGACAAAGCACACAATGCAAACCATATCAAAAACAAATCAAAGGAAACACATTCAGGTGGAAAATAAATATGAGAAGATATTCAGACCTAGCAGTTGTCAGAATGTAACATATTTATAATGAATTAATAGTTTATATCCCCTAACTTGTGAAAAAAACTTAAAAACTTGTAACAGCATTGCTGCCTGGGATGCAGGAAAAAAATGCACACACTGCTGGTGGAAAAGTGAATTTTCACAACCATTTTCACTTTTATGGAGGTAAAATTGACAAATACAATTAGAAGATATTTAAGTGTATATTGAGGTGCTTTGATAAACATGTACATTGTAACATACATCTAGTTAACTAATGCTTCACCTTACTTACTTACTTACTTACTTACTTTATTTATTTATTTATTTATTTATTTATTTATTTGAACATTTCACATTTTGGTGAGAATACACACACACACACACACACACACACACACACTTTTTTTTTTTTTTTTGAGAGAGAGAGAGAGAAAGAGAGTGAGAAAGAATCCTAAGCTGGCTCCGTGCTGAGAGTGTGGAGCCTGATGTAGGGTTTGAACCCCCAATCTGCGAGATCATGATCTGAAACGAAACTAGGAGTCAGACACTTAACCGACTGAGCCATCCAGGTGACCCTATATATTTTTTACTTAAGTAGTTGACATACAGTGTTACATTAGTTTCAGATGTACAACATAGTGATTCAGCTTCTCTATACTTTACGCTCTGTTAATCTACCATCTGTCACCATACATCACTAGTACAATATCATTAACTAATTAACTATATTCTATATGTTGTATCTCCCACCCCCATTTGCCTATGTTTGTTCATCCCTTCACTCCATTCCCTCTGGCAACCATCAGTTTATTCTCTACATTTACAGGTCAGATTCTGCTATATGTTTGTTTATTCCTTTGTTTTTAGATTCCCCATATGAGTGAAATCATGTAGCATTTGTTTTTCAGTGTCTGACTTCTTTCACTTAGTATAATACCCTCTAGGTCTATCCATGTTGTCACAAATGGCAAGATCTCTTCCTTTTTTATGGCTAAGTAATATTCCATTGTATATATATATATATATATATATATACACAATATATATATACAATATATACAATATATATACAATATATACAATAAAGAAGATGCAGTATATATATATATATATATATTCTTTATTCATTATCTTCTTTATTCATACATCTATCAATGCACACTTAGGTTGTTTTTACATCTTGGCTACTGTAAATAATGCTACACTAAACATAGGGGTTCATGTATCTTTTAAATCAGTGGTTCTTATTTTCTTTGGATAAATACCCCATAGTGGAATTACTGAATCATATAGTATTTCTATTTTTATTTTTTTTGAGGAGTTTCCATACTGTTTTCCACAGTTGCTGTCCCAATTTACATTTTCAATACCGGTGTATGACTATTTTTCTTCTGGTACTGCACAACTTTCAAAGCTACATGTTCAAGTATCATAGCTACAAAAGGAGGTGCTCTGCTTTAAACATATTGGAGTTAGTGTGAATAAGAAATGACACTCTTGTATGACCTTAGGAACATGACTTTTAGATTTGAATCTTATTGTCTGACAAAAAAAAACACAATAAAAAAGACAAAAAGTGGTGCGTCAAAATACATCAACAAAAAGTGGAAAAAGCTCCAATTAAATAATTATAGTTTAATTTTTTAATTTAATTTCTGATAATTGCTAAAACAAAAGCTTAGTAACATAAAGTAGTAGAATGTATAATAATTTTGTACAAATAGAAAACATACATACACAGAATATTAAATTTTATACATTCAAGAGACTATGTTTTACTTACAGCCTAAATACTCAAGGGTGACAAAATCAACTTTTGACTATAAAAATAATCAAGATTAGCTGAAAATAAACAAACATATACATAGGAAGAGTAGACTACTCATCTTTCCACAGGCGTCTGTTTTTATTATATCCCAAATTTGTAAGTTATTTTCTTATCAACTGTATAATGGAAACACATTTCTTAAAAGAATGATATCTATCAAATAATCTCATTATAATTTTGGACACTGTGGAGTATTCCACAATAGAGAGAAAACAAATACTGCCATGATAATGGATTTTGATTTCACCCTTTGTATGAATAAAAATGAAATAGGATATTTTTAAGAGATTTTTTTTAAAAATGCAAGGAATATCTCTATTTTGAAAAGAGAAACTCAATTTTTAAAATGTATGATATCTACAAAAGATTGTCAAATCTTTTCTGAACACTTGGGGTTATATCAAAGAAAAAGCAATTTTTATTTATTTTATAAATTATGTAAACTTACTTAAGAGCATATTCTCACAATAAGAACTATTAATATAATAAGAACTACTTGAGCAATTGCATTTATTTATTTATTTATTTTTATTTTAAGTCAGGGATTTCACTGAAAGAGCTCCCTGTCTACCTTGCTCACGATTTAGATATATCCAATAAAGAATAACACAAGATAGAACATGCTACAAATCAAGTAGAGCAAGTTCTTTTCTTTTTCTTTTCTGAACTTTTTTTGAAGTTCATTTATTTATTTTTGAAAGAGAATAAGCATGAGCATGAGTGGGGAAGGGGCAGAGAGACAGGGAGAGAGAGAATCCCAAGCAGGCTCCACACTGTCAGAACAGAGCCCGACATGGGGCTCAAACTGATGAACTGTGAGATCATGACCTGAGCCAACATCAAGAGCTGGACCCCTAACCAACTGAGCCACCTAGGAGCCCAACAATTTCTTTTCCGTTTTTGTCTTTAAAAAAATTTTTCTTTTACATTTATTTTTGAGAGACAGACAGAGACAGAGCACAGGTTGGGGAGGGGCAGAGAGAAAAGGAGACACAGAATCCGAAGCTGGCTCCGGGCTCCGAGCTGTCAGCACAGTGGCTGATGCAGGGCTTGAGCTCATAACCTGTGAGATCATGATCTGAGCTGAAGTCAGATGTTTAACCGACTGCCCAACAACAATTGTCTTCGCAAGACACTGAAGACTGCAAAACAGACATGTCACCTAAGCAAATGTATAACTGATAGTCTTTAATGAAGAAATGGAAAACAGCATTTTAAATGGGAAATTTTATGGAAGAAGAATAGCACTTATTCATATAATGAACAAAGGCTTCTTGAACGCTTATATGTCACAGGCTAATGAAGGAGAGGCACAGGTGGATCTAACTTGCAGAAGGGAATTAGGGCAGGTTTATCCTAGAAATCTGAAAGAGATTAGAAGTAGGTTGGGAGAAGAGGAATAGTAATCCTAGGCAGACAGAAAAGCTTGTCTAAAGGCCTTAAGGTAGAAAAGACCTTGGTATGTATGAGAGACTGATAAACCAACATTAACTGAAATGTATTAGGATGATGGAAAGCATGCATAAGATGAGGAAGCAATGAAGGAAAAGCCAGAAACTATAGCATCACCTAAGCCATGATGAACCATAGTTAAGCCCTTATTCATTTATCTATAAATTAATTATAAGAGTTAGGAAAAATAGGATTATGAAAATTTTGTTCACTGTAAAACCAACAACTTGCTAGAATTATATTTCCTGCTCTATAGTCACTGTTGTGACTATTATGTCAAGAGTAGTCTCACTCTTTCCTAGACCACATACCCTCCTATTTCTTGGTTCCATCTTTCCTTTTACTAGTAATTTCCTTAGGAAAGGTATTTTGCATGTCTTGGGCCTTCTGCATGCATAAATATCTTTATTGTATTCCCACATTGACAGTTTATCTGAGTGTAGAATTCTAGGTTAATTTTAATATTCCCTTAGAGCTTTAAATTTCTTATCTATTGTCTTCTAGAATCTAGCTTTCTCATGAGAAATCTGATGGTAAAATTGCCTTCATTTTTTTTCCAGGTGATTAAGTTTTCCCTTTCATGGAACTTTCTTGCAGAAACAATTGGGTAATGGTAACCTTTACTAATGTGGGAAAATAGAGGGACAGATTTTAGGTGAACAATTACATACTGAGTATTAGTGAAAACCAAAGTTATTTTTCTATCTTCATTAATGCCTGCACAAGGCATACACTGATGGACCAAATAAGGATACATCTACTTTTACCTTTACAAATAAGCATGTTTGCTAAAGTGAACAAAAAGACCAGGACAATTAAAGCGATATATTTTTGTTTCCTCCAATCTGGATTATAACTGAATGAAAAGGGTCAATGAACACATGAAAAGGAAGATCACTGATAGTTTCAGAATCATATTTTCTCATAAAGAAAGAACGAAGAATACCTTAGATGTGAAAATTTCAATCAGACAATATCTGTTCATCCTCAGAAGCTTGGCAAGAATCCACACTGCCTCTCAAATACCTGAGGCGCATGTGAGTGATTTTTGAGAACTAAAGGTCTGGGTACATAATAAATCCATGTGTACAGGAACAGGTTGTTTGTTCCTTAGTTAAAACAGCTGGAATTTACTTTGTTGAAATGTATGCCAGGCATTTTATGCTAGCAGAATCTGTTCTGCTTCATTTGTGAAGGTTGCTTGCTCTTTTTCTCTTTCTTTTACTTTAGAAATAAGTAAGCCTGTAACACCTGGTAGCTGTCATGTCAAACTCAAGTACTGCAAGTGACGACATTGTCCATATCTGGGGATCTATTGCACAAAGTCATGGGTATTCTTTGTTCCTAATTATCTTCAAGTGATGTATGCCTTATCAGAGTTAGCACTAAGTATCAGAAATGAAGAAAATGCTTTTTAGGGTTTCTTCCTCCAATATAACCCACAAAGCAATGCTAGTAAAAAAACAAACAAACAAAACACACACACACACACACACACATACACACACACACACACCTAACAGAAATATAGAACACTAACTTCTCACATAATTTACCATTTCTAAGACTGCTGTGTTTTCTCTGACCAGAATTTATAATATGTAGGACTCAAGGGATTAAACAACTCTTTAAATGAGATTCAAATAATGAGCACTCAGACCCACAGCATGGATTAATTATACCATGGAAAATTAAATTTCCATAACAAGTTCCATTGCTTTCCTGATCCCTCTCCTCTCTCCTTATCCATTTGATACTCTGATGCCTGCTGAAATCCCTTCAAATATTATTTTTTTAAATATGTGTCTCACTGATTCAAATGCCTTTAGGAACTGCCCACTAGAAAGCCCAAAAGAAGCAATGAAAAGCTCTCAGGAATCTGGCTCCATGTTGGGTTCCTAACATCATATCCTTCTATGAACTCTGTTTCTTCCAACACAATACATCAGTTCGTTCTGAACATATGTTTTGTCTTCTGTTAAAAAAAAAACTAGGCCTTTTCATTCTACTTGACTAAGCTATCAGCTCTTGGCCTCTAAATGCCCTAACCAGATTATATCATGCTTCTTTTGTTTGAAACACGATTTATTACTCTCTTGGCTCTTTAGAATTCCTTTTCTTTCTTTGGATTCTAAATTATAATATTTTAGATATGACTTTGGATTATATCCTTACCATAATTCACACTCAGTCTACAGTGTGTAGTGCAGCTATTTATGGTGAGTCAAATCATCAGTTCATTGGACTCCTCCTTGAACATTATTGTTGGAGTATTAGTGTATTAACTATGCCTCAAAATTAGTGATTCTAAAAAGGCAAACTTTCTTTTGATTAAAGAACTAAAGTAAATGACCAACTGAAATATCTAGGACATAGGAAGTATTAATGCTACTATATTTCAAGTGGTTTTATTTATTTATTTTTATTTATTTTTTGCTTGATAGTCTCACACACAGTCTTTATGTCTAAAATTGTGCTAGATAACCACAGACCCATGACCATGAGCAAGTAATATTTAATTATTTAAGCCTTGATTTTCTCATTGTAAATTTGTATTCCTCTCTCATTCCTTTCTCCACAATAAATTTAATCTGCATCAAAGAATCAAACATAAAAGTTGATGCCATGAAACACTAGAACAAAACTGGAGTGTTTTGTTTTATTCTGTTTAATCTTGAAGTGAAGCAGGTCTTTGTATGTATGGGAACAAATAGAGAAGACAAAGTAATAACTTTCAGCACAGTAACTCTACTTTATAATTGTGCTTAGCGATATTACTGCTCAAACCCACATGCTTGAATGTATGTGTATATATGTATAT
Organism: Panthera uncia; assembly: GCF_023721935.1. NCBI lineage: Eukaryota > Metazoa > Chordata > Mammalia > Carnivora > Felidae > Panthera > Panthera uncia. Next base: position 73,791,126 of record NC_064811.1, on the reverse strand, counting down.
TATGTAATGCATACATATGTATGTATATATACATATTATATAATAATATATATGCATGTTATATATACCTACGTATACACATTTATAATCCTATGTTTAAGAATTTTCTTTACAGACACACTCAAGTGTACATATAAACATTAGATGTACACAATTATATACTTATGTATAGCGATACATGTGCATATGTTCATATGTATGTATACACAAATACACATTTTTATACCACTTTGAAGTTTTACTTATGTTTTTTAGTAATCTCTGCACCCCACGTGGGTCTCGAACTCACAACTCCAAGATCAAGAGTTGCATACTCTTCTGACTGAGCCGCCAGACACCCCTGCACCATTTTAAAAAGAAACAGTAACCAAATGAAAATAGCCTAAATTCCCAAGAAAATGGGAACAGTGAAACACAATTTTACTATTTTTATTCAGAAGACTATTATACAGCTATCAGAAAGAACAAGGTATGGGCACCTGGGTGGCTCAGTTGGTTAAGCCTCTGACTCTTGATTTCAGCTCAGGTCATGATCTCACAGTTCAGGGAGATTGAGCCCTGCGTCTGTCTCTGTGCTGACAGGGTGGACCCTAGTTGGGATTCTCTCTTCTCCTCATCTTGCCTCTCCCTCACTCATGCTCACTCTCTCAAAATAAATAAACAGAAAGAAAGAAAGAAAGAAAGAAAGAAAGAAAGAAAGAAAGAAAAGAAAAGAAAAAAGAAAGAAAGAAAGAAAGAAAAGAAAGAAAGAAAAGAAAGAAAGAAAAGAAAGAAAGAAAGAAAGAAAGAGAAAGAAAGAAAGAAAGAAAGAGAAAGAAAGAAAGAAAGAAAGAAAGAAAGAAAGAAAGAAAGAAAGAGACAAGGTAGACAATGTGCTGATATTGGAGAAATGGCCAGAACAAATAATAAAGAAAAACAGAGGGTCATATCTAGTATAATTTTTGCACAAAACTATATCCCATTTTGTCCTTAAAGGATATAGAAAAGATTCTAATATGAAACTAAGAAATTATCATTTTTTTAAAGCTATGGGTATCCTTAAAAGTAGACTGCTTAGAATTCACTGATCAACAACCTTTGAAGTTGACTTTTGAACTTCACCAGTTTTGGTCTCACATTCCTCTTCCTAACCAAAAAAAATATATATCAATCCCATCTTTCCCTGCATTCCCTTAGTGAAGCATTGCTCTCATGGTATCTACAATTTCATTTCACATTGCTGTTTTAACAAGAAACATAACATAGAATCTATAAAATGAACTGAGAATTTAAAAAAGGGAAAATATCAAGCATAAAGTTGTCTTATGTTTCCTGATCCCACATTTTTGGAAAATCAAGTCAATAATACATGATCATCTTTGTTCCAATTATAATTAATTATTATTTATGATATTTTGGTCTTTATTCATCACACTTAATGAGGATAATAAGTTATTTCAACTACATCTGGAATCAAGGTATATTTTTAAGAAATTCACTCTATTCATGTAATTTTTTTTTTCTTAACCTCTGCTGATTGAGTATTTGTAAGTCTTGGCTAAGGAACATGAGCTACTGTTCTGAACCTCTCATTTACAACATAGTCTCCTTTCATTATGTATTCTTTACCAGCACCTCAGGAAACAATATGTCATCTTTCATTTATAGAGGATTCAAATGAGCGATGTTTCATTTCTTTACTATGTATTTCTTTACTGTAAATGAAATGTAATGGAAATTTATTACACCAGTAATAAACTTCAGACATTTAACAAGGACAATCTGTACTTTTCGTGCACACAGAGGAAATGAATTCTCCTTGCTGTGTCAAAACTTGCAACTGGCCCTCTTAGCCTGGCTGGCAAACTTCTTATAGATGGAGTACCTTTCAACTGATGTTAACTCTGTGATGTAGTTGTCAAGGTAGCAAATAAACTAAAGCACTGAAATATATTCATTCATATATTATAATGTTTATTTATTATTTTGAGACACAGAGAGAGAGAGAGTGAGAGAGAGTGAGAGAGAGAGAGAGAGAGAGAGAGAGAGAGAGAAAGCACATGCCAGCAGGGGAAGGGCAGAGAGAGACAGTGGGACAGTGGATCTGAAGTGGGCTCCATGCTAACAGCAGGGAGCCTGATGTGTGGCTTGAACTCATGAACCCTGAGATCATGACCTGAGCTCAAGTTGAATGTGTAACCTACTGAATCACCCAGGTGCCCCCATTTATTTTTTTAATTACAAAAGTAATGTATGTTAATTGTAAATATGGTATGTATACAGGTAGCTTAAGAAACATTTGTTTTTCATTCACTCTTCAGAGATCTGGCTACTACATATATATACATATTTTACAAAAATGGATTCATTGTAAATATAATGTTCTAAAATTTATCTTTAGTTGAATATATTCAGTTATTGTTTATTAAATTAAAAATGATAACTTTTAACAAATACTGTATGATATGACTTATATAGAGATTCTTTAAAAAGTCAAACATAAAGAATTAAAGTGGTGGTTACCAGGGGCTGGGGATGGGGAAAATGGGGAGATAATAGGGTAAAACCCTCCATTTATAAGTTTAACAATTTATGGGGATCTAATGTACAGTGTGGTGATTATAGCTAATAATACTGTTTTATATACTTGAAAATTGCTAGGAAAGTAGATGTTTAAGATTCTTACCACAAAAAATAAATGGTTATGTATGGTGATGGAGGTAATACCTAATGCTATTGTGGTGATCATTTTGCAAAATACGAATGTATCAAATTGACACGTTTTATGCCTTACACGTACACAATGTTATATGTCAACTGTATCTCAATAAAGTGGGGGAAAATGGTAATTTTTATTTCTATTAAATACATTAAAAAAAGGAAAAGATTAAGGTACTTAAAATACACATATTTTAAAATATGTACACAGATCTTTCTCTGTGAGTCATCTTTCATTTCATTTTCATAGGAAATACAGCAAAGAATCATAAAAGTGTTAAAATAGATTTTAAAAAGAGGGAGATTGAAAAGTTGACCAAAAGAAGAAAAGGAAAAAAGTAGAAAGATAAGATAATTGATTAAGAAAAGATAGGTGTTAAAAACAATGGTGAAATTAGAACACAATTAAAAATAAATAAAATAAAAACTCTCAGCAGGAAGATGGCTTTTATTTCTAGTCCCTAAAATTTAGTTTCACATAGCTACATTTGAAATCTCTAAGCAGGGAAGGGCAGGGCAGGGCTGGGAGGGCAAAGTTTCTTTAATGACTCCTGCTCCCCAGAGACAACCCTAAATTTGTAGATCATAGGTGAGGTCAATAGCCTGGCTCTGAGCAAAGGAAAGTGTGTGTGTGTGTGTGTGTGTGTGTGCGCGCATAATTCCAATATGAAAAATATTCTGATGTGGGGAAGTGGTGATTTTGGCAGGGAGTGGAAATCAGTCATTGTATTTTAGACACTAACTTTTGACACACCTTTAGGACAACCAAATGAAATATCAAAAAAAGAAGGTCTATAATGGAATCTATGACTTTAGACTAAAATGTAAATTCCAGGATAATCACCATTCTATGTCATGTAATAATAATGCTGTGAAATAACTGTTTCATGCCAAATCAGCTTGTTAAAAATGATATTTTAGGGCACCTGGGTGGCTCAATCGATTAAGCGTTCTACTTCAGCTCGACTTCAGTTCGACTTCAGCACAGTTTGCTGAGCCTGAGCCCCACATTGGGCTCTGTGCTGACAGCTCAGAGCCTGGAGCCTGCTTCAGATTATGTATCTCCCTCTCTCTCTGCCCCTCCCCTGCTTGCACTCTGTCTCTCTGTCTTTCTCAAAAATAACTAAACATTTAAAAAAAAATTTAATGATATTTTTCAATCAGGGAAATTTAGTATTTTAAGGACTTTGACATCTTTATTTTATGAAAATTGTCTTATATATGGTAGCATTTTTAGCATGCTTGGTCCCAGCTCACTAAATATCAATCATATCCATCCAGTCTTGTGACAACCAAACATCACCTTCACATACACATATTTTCAGATGTCCCTTAAAAGGGGTACTTTGCCCACTTCCAACCCTGGGGCAATAAACAAAGTCCAAAATGACTCTTTAATACAAGATTTCAAAGGTTTAGTGCCTTCATGTGCATTGTGAATCCCCAAGAGGATGATTGGTAGGTTGCACTTCCGAAATGTATTCATCATTGAATACCTATTTTTTGGCAGTCTACTAGTGAGTTGTAACCAATAGTTGGGGGATCACTGATTTATGGCTGAGAACTTGAATCCCTCAACCAGACATTAAGTTGGTTGTGTAAAGAACAGAACTACTTACTACTTTACTCTTAGTTTTAACTTGCTATGGGATTCTAGAATACTTCTTAAATAATAAAACAATGGATTAAATACTGTAAAAATAATAATATAAACTGTAAATAAAAAATTATATATATCTTATCCCCCCTCCATCCCAACAATCATCTCACACCACAGAGATAATTCTATTAACAGTTTGAGGTTAATTTGTCCAGATATTTACAGAATCCCTTCTTTACCTGTATTGAGATCAACCTTCCCACTTGATTTTAAGATATATGATAGCCTTTAACTTCACATCTGTCAGAACCTATCAACTGCAGCCCCTGCTTGACTGACTGTTAAATCAAATTGCCTTACATCAGAAAAAGGGTACTTGCCATCATATTAACCTGTTGGAAGTAGTAATCAAAAGCTCAGTTTTGAGTAACAAAATTTATGGTGTATTTTCTAAAAAATACAGTCTCTTTTTCTTGGGTATATTAAACCAGTCTTTTCATTGTCACCATGAGAAAATCACATATCTTAAGGATAATGATCCCTGTGGTCTAGGCTTACAGAGCTATGCTTTGGCATGGTGACCCCCTATGATGGAGAGAAATATCCAACAACATCATACATTTACTCTAAGAATGCCATTATTCTCCACATTAATATACACTATTTTCTTAAATAGGCTAAAGGATGAATTCTTTCTTTGGACTTGGTTCTGGAAATAGTTATACCTGTCATAATCAGTTCATCTGTGTTTTTTTTTTTCCTTATGTTCAGCTCTCATAAATTTTTCTGGGTAGAGGGTCTTATACCTAAAATAAAACTTTGTTTCAGGTTCTGAAATGTTTAAAACTAATCTGGCCTAATTCCAAAATGATGAGGCTCTTGTGGCACATTGGCAGTACACTAATTGGAATGTTGATTTTATCTCACGTTCTATCCCTGACTTTATTGTGACCTCGGTGCCTCACCTCTTCTGTCTTACTATTCTGCCAATATACTTTGGTATTCCTTGTGTATTAAAAAAAATTAAACTTTCTTGAAACAAGCCTCACATATGTTTGTATATGCACATACATGCATATGAGTTTTGTTGTGGGTTAATAATCATGAAGAAAATGTTGAAATATTTTCCCCTCTCTCTTCCTCTTTATTCTCTCAGGATAACTAAGGATTTTCAGTTCCAGTACAGTTTTCTGTGAACTTCGAATTTAATGCAAGCTTTCTGGTTTCCTACTCTGTATGAGACACTAAAAATAATAAGTACGTGAACTAATATAGTCTACTCTTCCATTTGCTAATTTTCATCATCATTTATTCATTTGAATCTCACCTTAGTACTCTGCAGTTAGACAGTAATTATTTTAAAGATGAGCCTGGAGAGATATAATGACTCTAAATTAAGTGATTTAAATAGAAATTCATGCAGCTATTCAGATAGCCTATGTTTAAGACCCATACAAATATTTCTGTATAAATCACTGCAGGAAATGGTAAAGAGCGCTTCAAATTAAACATATAAAATGTTTAGTTATTTTTAACTAGAATATAAGATGGGATAAAAGTGGCTTAAAAGTAAAACATTGTGCTATCCGTATTTAAGCTTCATGCTAGAAGAAACAAGGAAGGATTCATGGAAAAACAAGAATTTCAGATGAAACTATATTTTAATAAGCAGACAGAATAAGAAAAGGGGGTTACAGCAAAATAAATTGCATGGGAAAAAGTGCAGAGTGTGTTAAACATGTGACATTTTTGGTATAAAACGATTTACTTACTTTGCCTTATAGTTAGGACACATACAGAAAAGTCATACGAGTCAAGGCTAAGAAGACAATTGGGATCCTTCTATCATCCTGAATGGCAAGTATTGTCTAATTGCTGTTACCAGGCAATAAATTCTGCCTCTGTGTTTGGTTCAGATATCCTGGAGACACTATAGGAAAGGATCCTAAAATAAGACAATAAAGGCAATCTCCTGTTTGTGATTAAGAATTATAAAATAATGCTGGTATTTATCAGGTCGAACTACTGTCAGATATTTAAACAAATTCTAACGGGTGCTTCCTCTTTCAGGGTGGGACAACTAAACTCTCACTGCCTTGTTGGTATTTATGTAAGAGTCTCTAAGAGTCTTAGAAAACAACTCAGAAAGAAAGTAAATTGTCTCTATGCAGATTTAATTGACAATCATTTATTTCCTTATATTCAGAGCAAACAACATGCTTTTAACAGCATCTCTGAGTTATGAGCACTTACACTTAAGGTTCTGTTGTAGTAGTAGTTGAACTTTTGCCCAATTGATAAAGAGGTTCTAAAAACACTTCTGCATCTCTACTAAGTGAGCGATTAGACTGCTCATCTCATCCCCATGCTGCTTGATGTTTAGCCTGTTGTTTTCCAAATACAAAGGAATACAGTGGAAGCAGGGTTTAAAATTAAAAAGAGAGAAGGTAGAATCAGCTCCCTCACCAATAATCTTCAGCCTTCTGAGAATTTATCTTTGTCCTGCACCCCAGACATGATCACACTGACTGCCTCCCCCAGGTATACCCTCACATACTGGCTTCAAGCTGGTTTTAGCCAAAAAGAGGCACCAACAGGAGACTGAAGGACAAAGGAAACGAGATGTTGGGGTATATCTTTCTACGTCCTTCTCTAACAGTGGTTACATCCCTCAAGGAAAACTCCAAATCCATCCCAACAGCCAGCCTCTGCTCACGGCTCCAGCTTTCTATGGACTCTGATAACACTATTTCCACTTTCCCCTTGGCACCCAGGGGTGGCTTCCAGCTGCCTCAACTATATCCATATTTCTATAACTATCTCTTCATTACAAACTCCTTATTTAAACCATCCTGCTAAGGCTCTGATTGATATAGAAAGAGTAGTTACAGTTTTCAGCATTTCTTACTCTATATCATTTACTTAATTAGAAGTTTAATTTTTTGTATTTGTGTGTATTTTCTTCTAGGGTTTGTCTCTCGGAGAGAGTTTCAATATACATTGCATGGGAGCTGCTAAAAAATTCAATATTATTTGAAAAATCAATACTTTTTGACTCTCTTTCCTGGGAGATGAGAGTAACTACTAAGGGAAACTTACCTAGACAATTGGTTCACCAAGTGTGGTTCTAAGCCACCTGCAGCAGCATCACCTGGGGACTAGTTAAAAAGCAAATTTTGAGGAGAGGAGGAATTAAGATGGTGGAGCAGTATGGGAACCCTGAGCTTTTCTTGTCCCTGAAGCACAGCTAGGTCAACATCAAACCATTTAGAATACCTAGGATATTGACTGAGCAATAATGCAACAATCTGCATAACTGGAGCCAGAGAACTTGGCAGGTACATGGTGCAGAGAGAGGTGAATTTGGGGAGAGAAAAGCTGTGGAGCCACTGAGGGTACAGAACCATTTTTACAGAGAGAGGACAGAGAAAAAGAGAAAGGGGGGAGAGTGCAGTGCAATGATATGGGGCAAGAAAAGCACTCCTCCTGAAAGTAGCTGCAGAGAAAGAGAAAGAGTGAAAACACTCGCAAGGAATTGCACAAAAAATCTGTACCCCAAAACCATTGATGGGGAAAAAGGAGAAGGTTTCAATAACCACCAGGATTTGATAAACCATGGAGGGCAGAGTTGGAAGTTTCTGAGCTCGGTGCCTGGCAGTGCTCTGATGAGGAAGTAGGGTGAATCCCCAGGAGCAGGCAGCACAGTTTGGGGGGGTCCGTGTGCCACGCAGGGAGAAGTGAATCCCCTGCTTGGAGTGCATTTGGTAGAGGCAAAAGTCCCAGCAGACCCCGGAGAACAGCCATGTTTACTGATATTGGAAAAAAAGACATGGAGGGGAGCAAAAGCTGGAGCAGGCTGTGTGTTGTGATTTGCCATGAACTCTGGACCTCTGTCACTGCATAATCACATGAATGTTTTCTGGGACAAGCTGGCACCTAGCCATTACTCAGAGAGACCCTCACCCAGGGAGTCAGTATGGCTCCAAGCCTCAGGGGTCTCTAAAGTGTGGGGTTTTGAAACACAGCCCCATCTGAAATAATACTCTGGAGGAAGGTGCCACCTGGCAGGCAGATAGCTTGTACATGGACAGGGTAGAGGCAGAAAGTGGACAAAAGCCTGATACAAAGGAGTGGTGCTTGATCCCAGGTTGGTGAGGGTGTGGGGTTCCTGCACCAGAGACTAGGGAGCTGGGTGAAGCCATTTTCACTTCTAATGTTCACGCACATGTTCATGCGTGCGCCACAAGGATGGACCCCAGTGCCACCAAGTGGAGAACAGAGCTATTACACCAAGCCACGCTCACTAGCACCTTCCAGGCACTTCCCCCAGAAGACCAGAACAAATCTCTTCCACTGCTTATTAGTATACACACTAGAGTGTGCTGCAAAGTGTCAGTTCTAGGGGAAACTAGATGTAACTTCATTTGGGTTTCATTCTGTTTGCTAGTTCGTTTATTTGTTCATTTTCTTTGCATCTATTTTTGCTTAGGTTGTTTTCTTTTTTCTTTCCTTTTTTCCCCCTCTTTCTTAGATACACAAAGAACAAACTTTTGTGCTTTTTAATTTTTTTATTCTATTTTTCTTTATTTTATTTTATTCTATTTATTATGTTTTTAGTTTTAAAAATTTTAACTTTTTTTCTCTTTTCTACTCTTTTTATTTATTTTATCAAGCTTTCTCAACAAGCAGACTGAAACACACCTAGGATCTAGCTTCCTTTATTTGACTTTTGTTTCATTCTTAATTTTTTAATTTTAATATTTCATTTTATTAATCTTTATCATCCTCCAAAATTACAAGATGGAGGAATTTTCAGCCTAAAAGAAAGAATAGGAAGAAATGATGGCCAGTGATTTAATCAACACAGATATAAGTAAGATATCAGAACTAGAATTTAAAACCATGATTATCAGAATACTAGCTGGGGTTGAAAAAAGCATAGAACACAGAAAACACCAGAGAATCCCTTTCTGCAGAGATAAAAGAACTAAAATCTATTCAAGCCAAAATTAATTGCATTCAATTGATTGCATTCAAGATGCAGTTTTCAATGGACGTCATGAAGGAAAGATGGATGAAGCAGAGCAGTGAATCATTGAGATACAAGATAAAATTATGGAAAATAATAAAGCAATAAAAGGGAAACAAGGCAACATATTGTGATACAAAAATTAGAGAACTCAGTGACTAATTAAAAAGGAATAGCATTTGAATCATAGGAGTTGCAGAAGATAAAGAGAGAGAAAAGGGGGCAGAAAGTTTATATGAGCAAATTATAGCTGAAAACCTCCCTAATCTGGATAAGGATACAGACATCAAAATCCAAAAAGCACAGAGAAATCCCATTAGATTCAACAAAAACCGACCATCACCAAGGCATATAATAGTCAAATTCACAAAACAGACAAGGAAAGAATTGTGAAAGCAGCAAGAGAAAAAAAAAAAAGTCCTTAACCTACAAGGGAAGACAGATCAGGTTTGCGGCAGATCTGTCCACAGAAATTTGGCAGGCCAGAAAGAAATGGCAGGATGTATTCAATGAACTGAATCAGAAAAATGTGCAGCCAAGAGTTGTTTATCTGACAAGGCTGTCATTCAAAATGGAAGGAGAGATAGTATCCCAGACAAACAAAAACTGAAGGAGCTCATGACCACTAAACCAGCACTTCAAGAAATTTTAAGTGGTACTCTTTGAGTGGAGAAAAAGCAAAGCAAAACAAAACAAAATACCAAAAGCAAAAAGACTAGAGAGGACAAGAGAACATCACCAGAAACACCAAATCTACAAGCAACACAATGACATTAAATTCATATCTTTCAATAATCACTCTAAATGTAAATGGTCCAATCAAAAGATATAGGGTATCAGAATGAATAATAATAATAATAATAATAATAACAAAAGACCCATTTATGCTGCCTACATGAGACTCATTTTAGACCTAAAGATACCTGCAGATTAAAAGTGAAAGGATGGAGAACCATCTATCATGCTAATGGACATCAAAAGAAAGCTGAAGTAGCCATTCTTATATCAGACAAAGTAGATTTTAAAACAAAGACTGTAACGAGAAATGAAAAAGAGCATTATATCATAATTAAGGGGTCTATCAACCATGAAGATCTAAAAATTGTATATATTTATACCCCCAACTTGGAAGAACCCAAATATATAAATCAATTAATCAGAAACATAAACAAGCTCATTGGTAGTAATACCATAATAGTGGACATTGGGGCACCTGGGTGGCTCAGTCGGTTAAGCGGCCGACTTCAGCTCAGGTCACGATCTTGCGGTCCGTGAGTTCGAGCCCCGCGTCAGGCTCTGGGCTGATGGCTCAGAGCCTGGAGCCTGCTTCTGATTCTGTGTCTCCCTCTCTATCTGCCCCTCCCCCGTTCATGCTCTGTCTCTGTCTCAAAAATAAATAAAACGTTAAAAAAAAATAAAAAAAAAATAGTAGGGGACATTAACACCCCACTACAACAATGGGCAAATCATCTAAGCAGAAAATCAACAAGCAAACAATAGCTTTGAATAACACACTGGACCAGATGGACTTAACAGATATATTGAAAAATTTTCATCCTAGCACTGGGTGTTGTATGGAAACCAATTTGACAATAAATTTCCTATTAAAATTTTTTTTTCATCCTAAAGCAGCAGAATACACGTTCTTCTCGAGTGCACATGGAATATTCTCCAGAATATTTCACATACTGGGTCACAAACCAGCCCTCAAAAAGTACAAAAAGATCGAGATACTACCTTGCATATTTTCAGACCACAACACTATGAAACTTGAGATCAACCACAAGAAAAAAATTTGGAAAGACCACAAATACTTGGAGATTAAAGAACACCCCCTAAAGAGTGAATTGGTTAACCAAGAAATTAAAGATTATATGGAAGCCAATAAAAATGAAAAAAAAAAAAATCCAAAACCTCTGGGATGAAGCAAAGGTGGCCATAAGAGGGAAGTATTTAGGAATCCAGGTCTCCCTAAAGAAGGAAAAAAGTCTTAAATACACAACCTAACCTTACACCTAAAGGAGCTAGAAAAAGAACAGTAAATTAAGCCCAAAACCAGCAGAAAATGGGAAATAATAAAGATTAGAGCAGAAATCAATGATATTGAAATAAAAAGAATACAGAACAGATCAATGAAACAGGAGCTGGTTCTTTGAAAGAATTAACAAAATTGATAAACCCCTAAATAGACTGATCAAAAATAAAAAGGAAAGGACCCAAATAAATAAAACCATGAATGAAAGAGAAATCACAACCAAAACCACAGAAATATGAACAATAATAAATGTTATGAGCAATTATATGCCAACAAATTGGGCAATCTGGAAGAAATGGACAAATTCCTAAAAAAAATGTATACCACCAAAACTGAAACAAGAAGTAGAAAGTTTGAACAGACCCATAACCAGTAACAAAATTGAATCAGTAATTAAAAATCTCCCAACAAACAAGAGGCCAGGGCCAGATGGCTTCCCAGGGGAATTCTACCAAACATTTAGAGATTTAATATCTATTCTTTTGAAGCTGTTCCAAACAAACAAACAAAAAAAATAGAAATAGAAGGAAAACTTCCAAACTCATTCTAGGAAGCCAGCATTACCTTGATACAAAACCAGACAAAACCCCACTAAAAAGGAGAATTGCAGACCAATTTTCCTGAAGAACATGGACGCTAAAATTCTCAAAAAGATACTAGCAAACCGAGTCCAACAATATGGGCTGCAGGGCTGGTTCAGCATCCACAAATCAATCAATGTGATACATCACATTAATAAAAAAAAAAAAAAAAAAAAAAAAAAAAAAGAACCACATGATCCTCTCAACAGATGCAGAAAAAGCATTTGACAAAATATAGCATCCTTTCTTGATAAAAACCCTCAAGAAAGTAGGGATAGAATGAACATACCTCAAGATCATATATGAAAGAACCACAGCTAATATCATCCTCAATGGGAAAAATTGATAGCTTTTCCCCTAAGGTCAGGAATGTGACAGTGATGTCCACTGTCACCACTGTTGTTCAACATAGTGTTGGAAGTCCTAGGCCAAGCAATCAGACAACAAAAGAAATAAAAGGCATCCAAATCAGCAAGAGAGAAGTCAAACATTCACTCTTTGCAGACGACATGATACTCGACATGGAAAACCCAAAGATTTCACCAAACAACTGCTAGAACTGATATATGAATTCAGCAAAGTCACAGAATATAAAATCAATGTTATGAAATTGGCTGCATTTCTATACAGCAATAATGAAGCAGCAGAAACAGACATCAAAGAATCAATCCCATTTACAATTGCGCCAAAAACCATAAAATATCTAAGAATAAACCTAAGAGGTAAAAGGTCTGTACACTGAAGTCTACAGAAAGCTTATGAAAGAAATTGAAGAAGACACAAAAAAATGGAAAAACATTTCGTCTTATGGATAAAAGAACAAATGTTGTTAAAATGTTAATACTACCCAAAGTATTCTACAAATTCAATGAAATACCTCTCAAAATAACACCAGCATTCTTCACAGAGCTAGACCAAACAATCCTAAAATTTGTGTGGAACCAGAAAAGACCCCAAATAGCCAAAACAATACTGAAAAAGAAAACCAAAACTGGAGGCATCACAATTCTGGACTTAAAGCTCTATTACAAAGCTGTAATCATCAAAACAGTATGATACTGACACAAAAGCAGACACACAGATCAATGGAATAGAATAGAGAACCCAGAAATGGACCCACAAGTGTGTGATCAACTAATCATCAACAAAGAGTAAAGAGTATCCAATTGATAAGAGACAGTGTCTTCAGCAAATGGTGTTGGGAAAACTGGACAGTGACATGCAAAAGAATGAACCTCGACCACTTTCAGTTTATTTATACACAAAAAATAAACTCAACGTGGATAAAAGACCTAAATGTAGGACAAGAAACCATAAAAATCCTAGAGGAGAAAGCAGGCAACAACCTCTTTGACCTTGGCCACAGCAACTTGGAGATATGACTCCAGAGACAAGGGAAACAAAAACAAAAATGAACTATTGGGACCTCATCAAGATAAGGAAACAATAAACAAAACTAAAAGGCAACTGATAGAATGGGAGGAGATATTTGCCAATGATATATCAGATAAAGGGTCAGTATCCAAAATCTATAAAGAACTTATCAAACTCAACACCCAAAAAATAAATAATCCAGTGAAGAAATGGACAAAAGACATGAACAGACACTTTTCCAAAGAAGACATCCAAATGGCTAACAGACATATGAACAGATGCTCAACATCATTCATCATCAGGGAAATGCAAATCAAAGCCACAGTGAGCTAATACCTCACACTTGTCAGAATAGGTAAAATTAACAACTCAGGAAACAACAGATGTTGGTGAGGTGCGGAGAAAAAGGCAACTAAGCTTTTGCACTGCTAGTGGGAATGCAAACTGGTGTAGCCACTCTGGAAAATGGTATGGAGTTTCCTCAGAAAATTAAATATAGAGCTACCCTATTACCTAGCAATTGCACTACAAGGCATTTATCCAAAGGATAGAAAAATGCTGATTCAAAGGGGCACATGCTCCCCAATGTTTAAAGCAGCACTATCAACAATAGCCAAATTATGGAAAGAGCCCAAATGTCCACTGACTGACAAATGGATGAATAAGATGTGATACACACACACACACACACACACACACACACACACACACACAGAGGAATATTACTTGGTGATCAAAAAGAATGAAATCTTGCCATTTGCAACAATGTGAATGGAACTAGAAGGTATTATGCTAAGCAAAATAAGTCAGAGAAGGTAAATACCATATGATTTCACTCACATGTGGAATTTAAGAAATAAAACAGATGAACATAGGGGAAGGGAAGGAAAAAATATGATAAAAACAGAGAGGGAGGCAAGCCATAAGAGATTCTTAAATACAGAGAACAAACTGAGGGTTGCTGGAGGGGAGGGGTTTGGGTTGGGTGATGGGCTAAATGGGTTATGGGCATTAAGGAGCGCACTTGTTGGGATGAGCACTGGGTGTTATATGTAAGTGATGAATCACTAAATCTACTCCTGAAACCAGTATTACACTATATGTTAACTAACTTGAAGTTAAATAAAATTAAAAAAAAAAAAGGAAACCCAAATTAAAAAAAAAAAAAAAAAGCAAATTCCCAGGCCCTACTCAAGACTTACTGGATTAGAAACTGTTGGTAGAGGTTATCGAGATGTGACTGCTGGTTGAACCTCAAGCTGGATGAGGGCACTTAAAGGCTCCTGAACAGACCACCTTGTTCTTGTGATATGACATCCTCTTGCTCTCAGAAACTGCCCCCAGGACATAGACTTGAGATAGAAGGTGGTGTTGAGACTATCTGGATAGTATATGAGACTGAACCTAGTTAAGGCCTCTATCTAAAATTTTAAGAGTTGGCCAGCAGGTCCAGAAATCTACTCATCTTGCAACCACTTAAGACAAGCCTGAGTAACTTCCCTTGCTTATTAAATCTACCATCTACCAATATGAAGGGGTCTTCCTTCCTCTTCAGTCTCTTCCTGCCCTTTGCATCTGAGGACTGGTTTCAGATCACACCTGGGAAGCTCCCCAGGATGTTACAAACCAGCAAGAAACACTGGGGATTAAGCCAAGTAATCTGTGTTTCAAAATGCCTTCCAAGGAACTCTACTATGCTAAGGTTTGAGTACCAGGCTTTTAATTAAGAAACAATCCATGTTTTTTTTTTTTCATTTCCCGTAAATTAAAAATCTCCAGTGTGTCCCTATTCATGCAATAATATCCAGCTATTATTTTCTTTAAGTTTATTTCTTTTTGAGAGAGAGGGAGAGAGAGAACGAGCAGGGGAGGGGAAGAGAGAGAGGAGACAGAGAATCCCAAGCAGGCTCTGTGTTAGCCGAGAGCCCAATGCGGGGTTTGAACTCACGAACTGTGAGATCATGACCTGAGTGGAAATCAAGAGTCAGATGCCTAAGTAACTGAGCCACCAGGTGCCCCATATCCAGCTATTTAAAACAGCTAGAAGTTAATTCTAATCTGCCTTCTTGGTCTAAAAGCTTTTCTGATCCACCAAATTTCAATTTGTTATTCAAAATCTTATATGAAAGGCACTTGACTTCAAAACCTTTCTGCTCTTCAAAAGCAAGATTAATCTTTCTTTTTTTTCTGATATTTTTGGGTATTGCTTGTGCTCCCTTACCCATTGCAGTATATTTAGTTTTCTTTTTCTTTTTTTCTTGTCTTTACTTGGTTTTCTTAATCTCCACCAGACTGTTACTGAGAGCACACATGATGCTTTGATTCTCCTTGAATGCTTTATTGTAGCCTTATAAAATATACTTGGGCTAGACATCCTAGTATAGTTTGACCTGTCAAAAATACTGTTAACAATTGAAGATGCACATTAAAATATTCATTCATAAGGTAAAGTTCTTTGAAGAAATTTATAACATGTAAACAATATAAATAAAGGCCTGGGAATTGATGGAATTATAGTATTAAAATCAGTACTTATGCAAAATAGCACACATTTTCTTTTTTCTATTACTAGACAATTGCTTTATAACAAATAATGTTCTAGAATATAATGTATAGATGTAAGAGAATGAACTCAAAACTCACTGAGAAGACTAAATAACATCTATAATATTTATAGCTCAGATATAACAGTGCTACTTAGAATACAACATTTATCAAGATTAAATAATATTAGAAAAAAAAGATGTGACAGAAGAATGAATTTGTGAGAGATAAATTTTTACAGCATAGATTTGTATGTTTTAATATTCATTCCGTTTACTTGATACTATACATTATCAAAATGCATCTATGCTGTAATGTAACCATTTAAAAATAATAGTACAAACAATCCATAGTATTTTAAATACTTACAGAATTTACATAACTCCAAAGGAAGATTTAATTCTTAGAAAACTGAGTAATCTTAAAGGAAAAATAAGGCTTACATTATCCAAAACAGAAAGTGGTCAAAAAGACTTTGACAGCTCTAGATTTTTAAAAACCTCATGGAAACATATAGTTAAACCAAACAACATGAAACTTAGACAATTTTTTTATATAAGAAGTTAGACACTTATTATACATTTTACAGGAATTATTTCTAAATTCCAGGGAGCTCTCACTGAGCATTTGCAAATGCTTATTATCCTTATTCAGTAACCTTATTCAGTAACCAGAAGGATTTTTTTTTTTTGAAAATCAAATCCATTTATTACCTAATATTTGTTGTCAAACACATGTCTTTCCTGGTACTACAGTGGGCTCAGTACATAAACTACTGTTTAGGAGTAAAGTGATACCCATGTAGGACAAATAGAGTATTTTAGGGCACTGTGTTAGAGGAAGAATTTATTTCATGATAACTTAATATACTTGTACAGTTTAGGGTTGTAAACAGTTATATGAAAAACTAATCAAACATTTTATGACAAAGTCAAGTTCATCCAGGCAGTGACATCTGTAATAGTCCAACTTATTTTGTATACTGTCTATAAAAGAAGATTGCAATAATGAACCAAGTCAAAGAGATCTACACCTTTACTTTTTTCAGTAGAAACATACACCTACATTTCTCATTTTCTCCCAAATCAAAGGCAAATATTAATGAGATGTCTGATTAGTTAACACTCCAAAACTAACTGAACTTCCTGAGATAAGAAAGTATGACCTTGATTAGACAATTCTTATAAACAACTGTGCTAAACAGATGTAATGAAGACAGAAATATATCTAACAGAATAACATATAATCATAAAGTAGACTTTCAGGATGGAATGATGTCTTATCATCCAGCCTTTGCATTTTACAGAAGAAATATGCCTCAGAGGGGTTAATTTGCTCTGAATATTACTATTCTTTTCTTTCCCCCCACAGAGGAGCTATAAACTGAGGCTTTTATGTAAATTTTCTACTTTTTAACATACGCGACATGAACCAAAGATTATTAGTTTGAGACTTTTGCAAATCCTTCCTACTTTGATTTTCATTTATCCCATCTGCTAATCCCCTTTACTTCTTAGGTTCACAAGGCCACTTCCTTCCACAAAAATGAATGACCAAGGATCTCCTTCGTGAGTCCTGCCTCCACGACTCTCTTAGCCCCCAGAGTGGCTCTCCCTTGGTACCTCTCCAGACCTGTGCTGTCCAACAACCACACTAAGTTATTTTAAATTTAAATTAATGAAACTACAATTAAATACAAAATGTGAGTCACAATACCAACATTACTAGTACTCAATAGCTGTAGGTGGCTTGGGGCTCCCCTACTGGATGGAGGAGGTAAAGAATATTTCTATCATTGCCAAATGTTCAGTTGGACAGTGTTGGTAACTCAGTTCTTCAACTAATTGTGAAAATTCTTTATACTCTCTTAATATATTGGTAATGTGCTTTTAATGCTTTTTTTTTCTTAATTCATACACTTCAATTCTCCATTCTATCATTATTTATGTGTTTGACAGCACATTGCTTTGCACACTTACTGGCTTATATATTTAGTGTTTAAAAAAAAATCAGGTAGAGGGTGCCTAGGTTGCTCAATCTGATAAGTCTGTTAAGCATCTGACTCTTGTTTCTGGCTCAGGTCATGATCTCATGGTTCTGAGATGGAGGAGATCAAGGAGATGGAGAGCTGACAACACTCTGCAATGACAGGGTGGAGCCTGCTTGGGAATCTCGCTCTCTCTCTCTCTCTCTCAAAATAAAGAAAAGCTTTTTTTTTAATGTTTATTTATTTTTGAGACGGGGAGACAGCGTGAGTGGGGGAGGGGCAGAGAGAGAGGGAGACACGGAATCTGAAACAGGCTCCAGGCTCCTAGCTGTCAGCACAGAGCCGGATGCAGGGCTCAAACCCACCAACCGTGAGATCATGACCTGAGCTGAAGTCAGACGCTTAACCGACTGAGCCACCCAGGCTCCCTAAGAAATGCTTTTTTTAAAAAAATCAGGTAAGGATAATAGTTATTACACCACTTATGACTTTCGCATTCATTATTTTTTACTTGAGGGAATTAATGACTGAGAAATATTATGTGTAGGAGCATAGACATTCTTACAGAAGATAGTAAGTCTATTATAAAACAATAATGTTTTGGTGATACAAATGTTTACACATTGTTAGCAGTGTGAATTCAATGTCCAGTTTTTCTATGGTGTGGTGGAACAAACATGGAGCTACAGATATGCACACTTAAGTATAACTTATTATGTGTTGTTACTGTTCTAAGGACTTTGTATTTATTAATTCACACATTGTGATAGGTACAATTCCTATTTTTATTTTATAGAATAGGAAACCAAGGCAAACAGAGATTAAGTTAATTTGCCTAAGGTTATACAACTATTAGGTAGCATGTTGAAATGTTCTAATCCTGCCTTTTATGATTATTATTTCTGTGACTTTGGGCAAGTCATGTTTTCCCTTTAAGGCTTTTGAAATGCAGCCTATTTTGAAAATGCAGATGGTAACTTAAATGATTGCTTTAAGGGGCCTAGAACATACCACTAGCATATAAATAATAAACAGAGATCCCTTTCCTCTTCTCAAAGTAGCTGAATGGCTTATCTTTAATATCTAGTATTTACTTAAAATAATGTTAGTCTCCTGGATTAGAGTTTTGCCTTGGTATATGATTTTCTCAAGTATCTTCAGTACTTTTAATGTTTTTTTTTATGTAAAAAAACCTTATATGATTAATCCCTTACTAAAATTAGTGAGATTGATCAAGTAAAATTCTAAGCTAATGATTACTTTTTGAGAGAACAAATATAATTTTATTTAATGAGAAGAAATAGGAAAACTATGACTAACTGATTCATGGTCATTTCATTTGCTTTATACTGTGAAGAGCATCACTGTGGATTCCTTTTCCTGACTTTGTTTTGAATGTGTTTCCAGTGCATCCCATAAGATTTTATTCTACTTCATATACTAAAGTTAATTATGGGATTACCATACGACTATAATTGTCTTTAGCAGAGCTTATAGTACTGACTTCATTCTTCTCCTGAATTTTTACTTTTTTTGTGTGTGTGCTTATAATTGTCTTGAGTAGAGTATTAATATGTAGTAAAGCTTCTAAATAACACTTCTGCTACACTGTGATGTGAATGCAGAAGCATTCCCCTGGTTAGAGCTGCTTCTGTCTCAAACCAACAATCTAATTTTTTTCAGATCCATAGGAAGCCACGCTTATTATATTCACCAGGTTTAGGGCTGCAAGCATTAATTTTTTTCTGGACACATGGATAATCAGCAAACTTTTAACAAGCACCAAAGAAACAAGAAGATGACTTTTGTGTATTAGTATAGGGTTATGTGACCCAATAAGACTGTATAGCTAATATTCACGTTCTTTTTTGTTCAAATTGTTACTTATTGACATGCTTGGTAAGTATTACATATTATTGCATGCAAATGATAGAACTACTCTATAACGTCTGGGGTAATGACATTACGACACACCCTTTGAGTTATTTTTGCACCAGTAGCAAAGTTTGCTAATCTAGTATCTGTTATGGCCATCTGTGATCACTGATCTTTCATATTACCACTGTAATTATTTGGAGGTACCATGAACACCACCCATATAAAACAGTGAATTTAACTGATAAATGTGTGTGTTGACTGCTACAGCGACTGACTGTTCATGTTTCTCTTCCTCTCCTCAGGCCTCCCTATTCTTTGAGACACAAAAATATTGGAATTAGGTCAATTAATAACTCTACAATAACCTTGATGTGGTCAAGGGAATGGACAATTTGCAATATTTCACTTTAAGTCAAATGCAAAATGGTTTACCTCAGTGAAAAAGGCTAACACAGGCCAAAAGCTAGGCCTCTAGTGCCAGTTAGCCAAGTTGTGAATGCAAAAGAAAAGTTCTTAAAGGAAATTAAAAATACTACCATAGTGAACACACAAATGATAAGAAAGTGAAACAGCCCTGTTTCTGATATGGAGAAAGTTTAAGTGCTCTGGATAGAAGCTCAAATCAGTCACAACATTCCCTTAAGCTAAACCCTAATCCAGAGCAAGACCCTAACTCTCTTCAATTCTATGAATCCTGAAAGAGGTGAAGAAGCTACAGTAAAAAAAAAAAAAAAAAAAAAAGTTTGAAGCTAACAGAAGTTGGTTCATGAGGCTTAAGCAAAGAAGCCAAAGAAGCCATCTCCATAACATCAAAGTGCAAGGTGAAACAGCAAGTGTTGATGTAGAAGCTGCAGCAAGGTATCCTGAAGATCTAGCTAAGATAATTAATGAAGGTGGCTATGCTAAACAATAGATTTTCAATATAGATGGCATAGCTTTATATTGGAAGAAGATGCCATCTAGGACTTTGATGGACTAACAAGGCCTGGATGGCAGCACATCTGTTTACAACATGTTTTACTGAATATTTTAGGCCCACTATTGAGAACTCGTGCTCAGAGGAAAAAAAAACAAAAAAAAAACCCCAAAGATCCCTTTCAAAATATGACTGTTCATTGATAATGCACTGGTCACCTAAGAACTCTGATGGAGATGTACAATGACAATGATGTTTTCATGGCTACTAACATGACATCCATCCTGCAGCCCATTAATTAATGACTAATTTCAACATTCAAGACTTGTTATTTAAAAAATTATTTCATAAGGCTATATAGCTACCATAGATACCTATATCTATCTACAATGGATATGGACAAATTCAATTAACAACCTTCTGGAAAGTATTCACCACCCTAGATACTATTACTAATATTAATGATTCATAGAAAGAGGTAAAAATATCAACAGTAACAGGAATTTGGAAGAAGTGGATTCCAACCCTCACAGATTAAGGGGTTCAAGACTTTGGAAGAGGAAGAAAGTGAAAATCTGGTGGAAATAGCAATAGGAGTAGAGTTAGAAGTGGAGCCTGAAAATGTTACTGAATTGCTACAATCTCATGATAGATAAGGAGCTGCTTCTTCTGGATGGTAAAGAAAGCAATTTCTTGAGATGAAATTTACTCCTGGTGAAGATGCAGCGAAGACTGTTGAAATGACAATAAAGATTTGGGATATTACATACATTTATTTGATAAAGCAGCAGCAGAGTTTGAGAGGATTGACTCCAATTTTGAAACCAATTCTACTGTGGGTAAAATGTTATCAAATAGCACTGTATGCTGCAGAGAAGTCACTCATGAAAGGAAGAGTCTATCAATGCAGCAAATTTCATTGATGTCTTATTTTAAGAAATTGCTATAGCCACCCAACCTTCGACAACAACCCTCCTGATGCCAAAATCCATCAACATCAAGGCAAAACCCTCCAACAGCAAAAAAAAAATATATATATGAGTCATTGTACGCTCAAATGATGGTTGGAATTGTTTAGCAATAAAATATTTGTAATTAAGGTTATATGCATTGGATTTTTAGACATAATGCTATTGCACACTTAACAGACAGCAGTATGGTGTGAACATATCTTTTATATGCACTGAGAAACTGAAAAATTCATCTGACTCACTTTATTGTGGCATTTACTTTACTGCAGTATCTGGAACCAAACCCACTGTATCTCCAAGGTATGCCTGTACTGTCTTTACTGATCTACTCATAATTAGAACAAACAAGCATTTAAAATGCTTTTTTTTTTCTGTACATGCATGACTTATTATGATATCTTGAAGACAATTTCTATTTTCTTAATGAAGAAAGTTGAGAATCAACTAAGCTAATTTAACTAGATTCACTAGTCATTACTTTTGTGATTATCTTCTTTGGTTCCTTTTTTAGGGTTATAGGTAGAGCAAATAAAAATAGAGGATACCCAGTTAAATCTGAGTTTCAGATAAATATTTTTTAGTATAAATGCATATCATGTAATACTTGGATATACTTACACTAAAATTATTTGTTGTTAATCTGAAGTTCAGATTTAATGAGGCATCCTCTAGTATATTGGCAGCCTCTGTCATCTTAGCCCAGTTTGCCATGGATGATTACTGCTACGTTTGTTTACATACTTCTCTTTTAGGAAAAAACTATGAGAAAATAATCTCTCAATTATAATTTTGTTTTAGAAATTGACAGAGTAATATAGTATTTTGAATTTATTTTAAAACTATAATCTGCCCACAGGTTTCGTGCCAACCCTGGACTTTCCCTGGCACAGTGAAGGACTCCACTTTTCATCCTTATTGCCTAATAAGCCATATCTTTTATTAATACATTTCAGCTAATGATGTGCAAAAGCATGGCTTCTTCCTTTAAACAAGATTGTTTAAATCTGCTTGATGGCTTTTTAAACTTTACACTAAGCTATTAACTCGGAAGTACTTACAGAGTAAGTGCTGAAATGGTACATAGTGAACTTTAATTGAAGAATAATCAAATTGGTTCAATCTACTATTCTTTGTGTGTACAACCAAAGGTTTTATTTTCTTTTCATAGCATAAAAAAACAAAACATCTTCAAGGATTTGGAATATCCCATGATTTATACTGCATTTCTAATCACATATTTCAAAGTTAGTTTCATACAGTGATGAACCACAAGACCATTAATATCACCGGGACACCAAGAAAATAGTTTCAAGAAATGTTACAAATTCACTGGCACAGTGAAAATTACAGTAATGCTATTTTTTTAAAGATGACATAAAACATGATTTTCAATTTAAGTTCTTTTAAAGCCTTAATCATTAAGGTCAAATACTTGAGCTTACTTTATCTTTCTTCAGTAAGGAGAAACCATAGTAGGAGACTGAACAATGGACATGGTGCTGGGTAAGAGTTAGAGGGAAGAGGGGCCACAGGGAAACAGATGAAAAAAGGAGCAAGGGCAAAATTTATGATGACCTATATTTTATATGTATGTATTGTGAAGTATAACGCAAGTTTCAGATGTTACATACATCCCATTTAGCACATGATTCTCTAAGAAATGCTTGCTTATGTGACAATTCCATAATCTGTCTCATCTGTAAACACCCTAAAATGAATCTTATACATGAATCTATATATGTTTAAACAATCTGTAAGAAATACTTGTTTATGCAATAATTCTATAATTATGCATACCAGAATGCATTTGGTATTCCAAGACTAATTAACAGGGAGATAACAAGTAAACCATTAAAGTCAAAGCAGAGATTTGGATTGAAATTGCCCCAGCAAAGAAGCCTGTCACAGTTTCTCTTCAGATTGTTCCTATCTCATCCCTTAGCCTTATCCTCAAGGAACCCATGATAGTTTCCTAGAAAGACAAAAGCTGTGAATTAAAAATTAACAGGCAAACAATCAAAATCAAAACAACACACACACACACACACACACACACACACACACACACAGTAAAATTAAAAACTGAAGGAACTGATGTAACACAATGAGCTGCCAGCAGCAGAAAGTATAGAGTTTGGGGTCTATTGTAGTTATGACAGGAAGGTCAGAGCAAAAGATTGCTCATTTTTAGGAAGAATACTAGGTGTTTCTGTTGTAATAATCACATCTGAAAATACCCTCCTGTTTTTGGCAGTATGCTAGTTCTTGTAGAGGAGAGAAGTTTCAGAGAGGCTCGGTTTTGCCACAGAATGATCAGCCGGTATTGACAGGACGTCTTACTGGCATCAGACATATGGCAACAGTGGAAGAGATATGCACCGTCACAGCAATTCCTGACTTTCCAGGGTTTCTGAGGCCTCAGGATCTAACATCCTCTCAAAGTGTAAGAGCTAAAACCCGAAAATGAATGAATGAAGTGGAAATGAAAGATACCACATATATTTCTAAGCATATATGAGATTCTCTCAGAAATAAGAAGGTGACTCTAAAAAGCTGAAGATGCCCTAAGAGCTACTGAGGGACAGATAGAGAATACTGCTTCTTCAACTATTATTCTATCTTTCTCTTTCTTAAACCTCCATTCTGGACATCATAGAAAACACAAATTATATGAGACAAACTAGCTCCAAAAAATATTTGTGTATATTAGATCAAGGCTGGAAGATTTTCACAATGAACATATTCCTACAAAGGCATTTTTTAAAGCTGTAACTGCTGGATAGCCACATTTCCTCTTAAAATTTTTGTTCACTTTTAAATGTGTAAATATATAATATTTAATATACTCATATGTTAATATAAAATATTTCTTCATAAAATATTGCATTGACAAATACAAATACAATTGTGCTCTTCTAACATGAGCTTCCTTATATGACTATGTGGTAATTTAGATAAAAAAGAACTACTAATAAATTATATTTTCAAGTGTCTACAGGTTTGCATTATGTCTCCAACTGTAAATAGAAATAAGAAGTACAACTCTTATATTTAGGATATATTAGCCTTATTTTGGATAACAGAATTCAAACATGTATCTCATTTCTTTCTTCTTCCTCTGGGGTTAAGGTTGATTATCACTGAATCATACTTAAGAATTAAGAAACCTCCTTTGTGTTGACAGGGCTTAACAAATGAAGGATGTTAGTATTTACAGATTTTATACAGTTCAACTAATAAATGACATAACTGTTTTAATTTTTCATTAGAGTTCTTATTTACAACTTAAATAAATCTATGCTTCTCAGATGATCTGCAGTGATGAATAATTTTTAAAAACTTCAATCTGTCACAGACCAGTGTTTTGGAAAATATAGTACAAATCAATTCCAGAAATTAAATTTAAAACAAAAACAAAATGGAAGCCCCTCTTTTTTCTCTGTTAGATTCAACAGACATAAAATTACTCCATCAAATATCCATAAATATTTGTAAATACCTTACATTCAATATCTATATTTATTTTGTACTAGCAGTATACATTTTGTGTATCACACTTTGAGAGACGTTGGATTAAATGACCCAATATACACTGACTTTGAAAGTTCTCACAATTATAAGATATAGAAAAATTTAACCATTCAAAATATCCTTTACCTCTATTGATATATTTCTCTTTGTATCTGGGTGTGTTCACACATATTAACTGAAACCAAATGAATCATTCACATGAGATCTTTAAAAACCCAGACAACTTTGAAGTTTGCCTTATAGAGTATTGCAATTGTTCCCACCACTTGAGACATTTAATTATTCTGAATTTGTGGATATAGTCCAGAAGAGACTTACTGCACATCATTTGTTTCTGTGTCTTAACAGTATGTGGGACATAATTGATGGTCAATACATAAGTGTTGAGTAACTGAATCATTCCAAATAAAATTCATTAAGAAAAAGGGAAATTATAAATTGTCTATATTAAAAAAAACAACACAGAAATGTGTTTATGAATTAAAGGGGAAAGCACATGTTTTTCACAAAAATATGGGCACTGAACAGTTACAAATGGCAAAGGTACATGTTACCATCGCAAATTAGTAAATTATTTTTTATTTGAGTTACAGTCTAAAGACCAATTTGAAATGTTTGTGATGTAGATAATCAGTCTAAGACTGGTGATTCCATTTTATCTGTTTCTAATAGTAACTATATAAAAATAATCTGTAGGAATAGTTTTTGCTTTTAATCATATGTACTATCTGATGGAAAGGAGACTTTCATGCCTTTGTTCATTGTGTGCTATAATTTCTCTTCTAGCACTGATTTAGAAGTCACAGAGGAAGAAAGAAAAGAAAAAAGGAAAAGAAAAAAACAGAGAAGCAAAGCTAGAGATTTCCATAAAAAATATGACAAGAAATTTAAAAATTGCCTTATGAGTTTAAAAGCAAACTGTCAATTCTTCCATATATATATATATATATATATATATATATATATATATATATATAGTACATACCATATATATGGTATATATATGGAGGTATTCTCTGTAAGAACATTTCTCTAAGATATTAACTTCAAAGTACTTTTTTTTGATGTAAAAGAATGAAGCAAGCAGTTTGTGTGACTTATCAGCACAAGTGGTTTAAGTTTTCCATATGATATAGCATGTAATAGATCACATTTCTATAAGCCTCAAGGTTTCTTGAGTCTCAGTTTCCAAGTAGAAAGCAGAAAAAGAAAATAGATAAAATAGAAACAAAATATAAGCACTTTAGGTATTGTTGTCTAATGACAAATTGAGAAGTAGACATGATCTAAAACCAAACATATTTGCTTATATATACAAACTCCAAATTTCTTAGTATTTTCTTGCTCTTGTAAAGTTGCCAAGGTATGTGCTTTTAACAAGTGACACATGTTTATTGAAGTTACTTAGGAAACAGTTATCAAAGGCTATATATCCTCCAAGAAATAAGTACATACAACTTTGTGAGACTATGGGTCTACACCAACATCCATGCTATTGAGGTTATATTACTTCTAGTTTTATATGCAAATTTAAATTTGAATTCCAAGCACAGATAAAACCATATCTTAAGTAAGTATTTATTTTCAAAGTGAATCTTTTCTGGTAAGTTTTAATATTGACTTTCTTATTCCTTTTTTTTTTTCCTTCAAAGAGATTATAGGCACATTATATTTTTCATCCTTGATAAATAATAGCTCTACGAACTTTAATTAAAATTGATGCTCATTTCTATTTTTCTATTTTTGAAAGCTAACATCAGTTTGAAATTATATATATTCTTTGTTCTTTGAAAACAGGTGAATGTACCATATTTGTTCACAGTTGTCCATAATTGGAGAGCAAGCTTAAAGAAACAGCAGTGTGGAATGACAAAGATTTACTTATTTACTTATGGGCAAAACCATTATGCTCCCTAAAGTAGTCTGCCATGTACTGTGCTCTAAGAATCCCATTTGTCAATGACTGCTGTGGCATTTCAGGGGGGATTTTCATGTAAATCACTTCTAAAGTCCATGTAAAATGCCTTTTCTGAGTCAGTTACATAACATTATTATTCATCATTATTGATTACTCTCTCTGGCTATAAGCAACAGATGCTAATCTGCTTATGAAAAAGAAGAAAGGCTAGGTGTGTACATGATTACACATAACTGGAGGCATAGGTTTGCCTTATTTGTCCTTTAATCATCATGTGGACTTTCAAAAACTAGTCCAAAGCTTATAATATCGCCTTTCCATTCTCTTGATATTATCAAGTTTTGTAGCCGCTAAGGTAAACTCCAATGAGGAATTCTCATAAAGTAAGCTAAAATCATTTGTGTTTTTAAACTCAATGGTAAGGCATGATGATGTCTTTTGTAATGGAAAACTAAATAGTAACAAAAATAAATTCTAAGTAGTTTTACATAAAACTCATGAATATAAGTTTGAAATCTGAAAGTCACCAACATGGAACATGTTACTTAAGAGATTCAGGCCAAAATACATATTTTATAAATCAATTTATAAATAGATTTATAGAGGCATAAGCAAGGATACTGTCTTAAAAATGGGAATTAATATTAAAATGAAGCATCATAAAATGGCATATTGAGAGATAAACTGAAATTTTGAGTGGAAAAAATAAAATATCCATTATCATATAATTTTTGAACTTATAACATTCTAGTAATTTATTAATAACCATTTGTTGATGGCTCTGTCAGACACTGTCCTACCTAAGGGAGATGAAGGACTTAGATGTGATCTTCTACAATGAGCAGGGCAGAAGGTAAAGATCAATTGTTACAATAATATGGGGTGAACATAATCCTAAGGGAAATGTAGTTTGCTATAAGAACACACAGTATGGCATCCAGCAAGTTCTCAGAAATCAAGATCTCCTGAAAGAACATTTAAATTTACAACTGTTGGGTAAGGATTGGCCCATACAAAGATAAGGAATAGGAGGTAATGTAACAGGCAAAGGTAGGGGCAACATGAGAAAAGACTCAGAGGCCTGAAACGCTGTGGTATTAAATTTAAAGCAAAACAAAAACAAAAACAAAACAAAAAACACAAACAAAAACCAGAAACAAACCTAAAAAATGGTAGAGAAACAGTTTAGCATAGTACGGAGGTATGGCAAGAAATGAAGCCAAAGAGGTGGGCAGATGCCATATTATGGAAGGCTTGAAAACAATGTTAAGGAGAAAGATTACTATCCTAAGGATAATGGAAAGTCATTAATAATTTTAAACTGGGAAATAATTGAACCAAATGTATGATTTAGAAGATGACAACATCTATCAAGGAGGCTGGAGAATGGCATCAACTTGTAAATAAAGAGATGATTTGAGAGACCAAGAGGCAAAATGAGAGATGAAGATGATGTGTATTTAGAGATAAATTCGATAGGATTTGAAAATTTATTTGGAGCAGGGAATGATGAAAGAGAACAATGGCTTCACGGGTACAGTTTATGAAGAGAGGAAATACTAGAGAAAGTGTTTTTTTTTTTTTTTCTTTTGGGGAGGATGAGTGTAGTTTAAGAATGCTAAGCAAGAAAAAAAACAAGAGTGAAGTGCATGGTAGAGTGTCAAGTTAAAGAAATAGATGAAAGAATGGTGAAAAATACTCACTTGTACCTAGAATCATGTTTGTTGATGAGACTGTACAAGTAACAAACAGTTATTTGATAGCTCTATATATTTTAGGTACTAGGATTTTCTAAATGAGACTAGTTATTTTATCTCCTTCCCATCTAAATCTAGAATCAAATCACCAGAAAAATGAGTAATGGTTATGAATAATGGTTAAAATGTTTCAGTAAAATACTAACAGATTCCTTGATTCTTGGTGACCTAGAATCTTAGGACAACATAGAATAAAACAACTTCTTCATGGCTACATGAATCTACCTATGATCAGAACATATTTTTAAAAGACAGAGAAGTAAGGGAAAGACAAATACCATATAGTCTCTCTTATATGTGAAATTTAAAAACAAAAACAACCCCCTCTAAAAACAAACAAAATAACGAACAAAAAAAATAACCTCATATCCAGAGGACAGATTCGTGGTTGCCAGGGAGGGATAGGGGATGGGAGAAATGGATAAAGTGGGCAAAGGAAGAGGAGGAGGAGGAAGACGAGGATGAGAAGGAGGAGAAATAAAAAAAAATGTTAATAATGACTCTCTGCATAGGAAGATTTTTATTCTCTCCATTATACATTTTATATGCTCCAATTAGCCTATAACATGTATATATTTTTAATCTTTAAAAATAATAAGAAATGAATGCATCAAAATTTAAAAAATAAAAGCCATAATGGGGGAAGAAATGCTTAGAATTTTGTATTATATCCTGAAGGCAATGGGGAACCATTTACAGATTTTGAGTGAGGGTGAGTCATGACCCTTTTTTAGTACAATTAATCTGCCATTAGTGTATGAAGTAGACTGAGTGTATGAGGAGGCAGAGAAGTTTTTAGTTTTTATTTTGTAACTATTTGCAGCAGCATGTTGATGTATTGAAAATTCAACTTAATTTTTAATTAGGAGGTAAATTGCTTTTCTTGTAATGGTCATTGGTTTTTGAAATAAGCATCCAGGGCATAGGTTATTGTCCCAGGGAACACAGCTTTAATTTTATAATGAAGAATCTACAAGAACTAAAATTGTTTAACAAAATACCTTTATAGAAAACTTCCAGAATTAATTACTTTTCTTCCTTCTTTCTTCTCTTCTTTATTAAAAAAAAAATATTTTCTTTTAAACAAAAATGTCTGAAAGGGCTAGTATCCAAAATCTATAAAGAGCTCACCAAACTCCACACCCGAAAAACAAATAACCCAGTGAAGAAATGGGCAGAAAACATGAATAGACACTTCTCTAAAGAAGACATCCGGATGGCCAACAGGTACATGAAAAGATGCTCAACGTCGCTCCTCATCAGGGAAATACAAATCAAAACCACATTCAGATATCACCTCATGCCAGTCAGAGTGGCCAAAATGAACAAATCAGGAGACTATAGATGCTGGAGAGGATGTGGAGAAACGGGAACCCTCTTGCACTGTTGGTGGGAATGCAACTTGGTGCAGTCACTCTGGAAAACAGTGTGGAGGTTCCTCAAAAAATTAAAAATAGACCTACCCTATGACCCAGCAATAGCACTGCTAGGAATTTACCCAAGGGATACAGGAGTACTGATGCATAGGGGCACTTGTACCCCAATGTTTATAGCAGCACTCTCAACAATAGCCAAATTATGGAAAGAGCCTAAATGTCCATCAACTGATGAATGGATAAAGAAATTGTGGTTTATATACACAATGGAATACTACGTGGCAATGAGAAAGAATGAAATATGGCCCTTTGTAGCAACGTGGATGGAACTGGAGAGTGTGATGCTAAGTGAAATAAGCCATACAGAGAAAGACAGATACCATATGTTTTCACTCTTATGTGGATCCTGATAAACTTAACAGAAACCCATGGGGGAGGGGAAGGAAAAAAAAAAGAAGAGGTTAGAGTGGGAGAGAGCCAAAGCATAAGAGACTCTTAAAAACTGAGAACAAACTGAGGGTTGATGGGGGGTGGGAGGGAGGGGAGGGTGGGTGATGGGTATTGAGGAGGGCACCTTTTGGGATGAGCACTGGGTGTTGTATCGAAACCAATTTGACAATAAATTTCATATATTGAAAAAAATAAAATAAAATAAAATAAACAAAAATGTCTGTAATCATTTTACTTCAATAATGACCATAAAGTTGTG
The DNA here is from genome assembly GCF_023721935.1 of Panthera uncia. Taxonomy (NCBI): domain Eukaryota; kingdom Metazoa; phylum Chordata; class Mammalia; order Carnivora; family Felidae; genus Panthera; species Panthera uncia. The sequence goes on along the minus strand of NC_064811.1, from coordinate 73,760,223 downwards.
GGTCCATTTCTGGGTTTTCTATTCTGTTCCATTGATTTATATGTCTGTTTTTTGTGCCAGTACCATACTGTCTTGATGATTACAGTTCTGTCATATAGCTTGAAGTCTAGAACTATGATGCCTCCAGCTTTCCTTTTCTTTTTAAGATTTCTTTTGCTATTTAGGGTCTTTTGTGTTTCCATACAAATTTTAGGATTATTTTTTCTAACTGTTAAAATGCTGGTGGTATTTTGATAGAGATTGTATAAAATGTGTAGGTTGCTTTGGGTAATAGAGACATTTTAACAATATTTGCTCTTTCAATCTATGGGCATGAGATGTTTTTCCATTTCTTTCTGCCATCTTCAATTTATTTCATAAGTGTTCTATAGTTTTCAGAGTACAGATCTTTGACCTCTTGGTTAGGTTTATTCCTAGGTATCATATAGGTTTTGGTGCAATTGTAAATGGGTTCAATTCCTTGGATTTCTCTTTCTGCTGATTCATTATTGACATATAGAAATTCAACAGATTTCTCTATGTTGATTTTATATATAGGCCGCAGCAATTTCTTACTAGACACGTCTCCAGAGGTAAGGGAAACAAAAACAAAAATGAAATATTGGGTCTTTGTCAAGATAAAAAGCTTCTGCACAACTAAGGAAACAATCAATGAAACTAAAAGGCAAACTTCAGAATGGGAGAAGGTATTTGCAAATGACATATCTGATAAAGGGTTCGTATCCAAAATCTATAAAGAACTTTCAAACTCAACACCCAGAAAACAATCAAGTTAAGAAATGGGCAGAAGATGTGAATAGTCATTTTTCCAAAGAAGACATCCAGATGACTAACAGACACATGAAAAGATGCTCAATATCACTCATCATCAGGGAAATACAAATCAAAACTGTAATGAGATACCCCCTCACACCTGTCAGAATGGCTAAAATTAACAACTCTGGAAACAATAGATGTTGGTGAGGATAAGAAAGGGGAACACTCTTATGCTGTTGATGGAAATGTAAAGTGGTGCAGCCACCTGGGTAACAGTATGGAAGTTCCTCAAAAAAGTTAAAAATAGAACTATACTAAGACCCAGCAATTACACTACTAGGTATTTACCCAAAGGATACAAAAATACTAATTTGAAGGGATGCATGGACCCCAATGTTTATAGCAACATTATCAATAATAGCCAGATTATGGAAAGAGCCCAAACGTCCATCAACTGATGAATGGATAAAGAAGATGTGGTATATATGCAATGGAATATTATTAGCCATAAAAAAGAATGGAATCTGCCATTTGCCACCATGTGGATACAGCTAAAGTGTATCATACTAAGTGAAATAAATCAGTAAAATACAAATATCATATGATATCACTCATATGTAGAATTTAAGAAACAGGACAGATATGTGTGTGTGTGTGTGTGTGTATATATATATATATATATATATATATATATATATATATAGGGGAGAGGGGGGAAAGGGAGAGAGAGAGGGAGGCAAACCAAGGAACAGACTCTTAACTATAGAGAACAAATTTAAGGTTGCTGGAGAGGAGGGGGGTGGGGGAATGAGCTAAATGGGTGATGGGCATTAAGGAAGGAAATTGTTGTGATGAGCACCGGGTGTTATATGTGAGCGATAAATCGCTAAATTTTACTCCTGAAACCAATACTATACCATATGTTAATTTGAATTTAAATAAAATCTTGGAAGAAAAGAAAGTCTAAAAATAAACCCTAAAATTTTGAAAACAATATTTTAAGTAATATTCCAGTTGTTTATAAAATTGCAAATGGCATTTTCAGCTATATGAAATATGTTATCCATAGCCTCTTCAAAGATGGCTAGTTTTTTTTTTTTAAGCAAGGTGTACTGAAACCCTGGCATTGTATACACAAACACATAATGTACCAAATTAAAATGAATATCACCTGTTTTTAATCTTTATTTATTTTTGAGAGAGAGCGAGAGAGACAGAGTGCAAGCAGGGGAGGAACAGAGAAAGGGGGAGACACAGAATCCAAAGCAGGCTCCAGGCTCTGAGATGTCAGCAGAGAGCCCAACACAGGGCTCAAACTCACAGACTGTGAGATCATGACCTGAGCTAAAGTCAGACGCTCAACCAACTAAGCCACCCAGGTGCCCTGAACATTAGCTGTTTTAAATGACATCTTAATATATCAAGTACCAAGCTTAAATGTTTATCATATTTTTTTTTCATGTTTACAAAAATGCAATTAAACTTAATCATTCACATTTTAATTTTGACTAGATCTAAGGCTTCAATATGGAATTCACATGTGGAATTCAAAATATATTAATAGTGTAAAGAAGAACAAATATATGAACTAAATAAGAATCTTCAGACACTTAAGGCTTATTCTCTAGTTATAACTGAATGAACTTTAATACATTTGGTATAAAACTAAAAGATTATTATGTTTTGATTAGTGAAAGCAATCATTTACATAGCAAATTAACTACTAATCTTTGCATGGACCTTACAACAGGAACATATTAATAGAGATCTAAGTATAGTATTGTCTCAAACATAAAAATCAATTCTGGTAATAATGAAGCAACTATTTTAAAATAACACCTAAGAAAAATTAACCCCTACAATTTAAAGGCTTGGTATATATTAAAGATTGATAAAACTATTATAAATTTATGCCCTCCAAACATCTGCTTTATGGATTATTTAGGCCTTTCATTAAAATTAATTATTTTCCTCCCTTCCTCCTTCTTTTCTCTCCTTCCTTTCATTTAAGTAATTAAGACTCTCATATTAATTCCATGTGATGAACAAAGATAGCAGCTAATCACAGAAGCAGATTAGTTAAAACAAATTGGTGAAAAAATAAATATTTGAAAAGGAGGAAATCTGATTAAAATTTTGAATAGGCATTATTTTTCTGATATTATCTACTTTTAATGATATAAAGCACAGATAGAATTTGCTGGTACATAGCCCAATTCATTTGAAGGTAACAGTATGTTTTTTTGAAAATATAAACTTATGAAACAAACATAAAATAGGTTTATAATAAAAATATAACTTTCCTGTAATATTATTATATTCAAATTATATATAGTTAAGGTGAGTTTTTAAATAATAAAGTAGATGTATAGACTAACATCATTTAATAAATATAGGATGGAAATAAGTACAAATTATTAATTTTCCTCAAAAAGAAAAAAATATATTTTGGGCCAGTGAGCTCTCCAATGTATTTGCATTTATGTTGTACTTCTGTAAAAGGAATATCTTTGAAGAGTAATTTATCCTCACACTATCCACTGAAACAAACTTTGGGTTTAATTTTCTTTAAACTTGAACTTTTCTCTGTCAAGTGTTGTCACCTTCCAGTACTACATGGATAGACATTAATTATCTCTGGTATGGCAATCCAAATTTTGCAGTACAAGAGAAAAAAACCAGTAACCCATAATAATTGATAATAGATTTTTATAGTATTTGGTATTTTTAGCATAAATCAAGCTAAGTATTTGACTCTGAATCTCTTATTTAAGATTTTGTATGAAGTAGATACCTACTAGTATTTTTAAATCTTTGTTTATATTTGTTTTGAATTTGTCAAGAAATAATACTCTGGCTTCATTTAAAAAACAAAAAGAGGGGCGCCTGGGTGGCTCAGTAGGTTAAGCTGCTGACTCCTGATCTCTGCTCAGGTCAAGTTCAAGCATGATGGCACAATGCTTGCTTGAGATTCTGTCTCTCCATCTTTCTACCCACCCCCACTGCTTGTGTGAGCTCCCGCGCATGCGCTCGCGCTCTCTCTCTCTCTCTCTCTCTCTCTCTCCCCCTCTCTCTCAAAATGAATAAAAAAACTTAAAAAAAATTGTATAATATAATGAATGAGCAATTTGCTTCTGGTTATAAGAACCTCAGTTATTTAGTACTAAGAAGAATTAATTATATAATAAAATGCTTAAGGTTTACAGAATATAACTTTTATAGAATATAAGGTTTAAAGAATATGGAAGCTTTTATACCAAAAGTAGTGGTAGTGAGAGAGCTAGTGTGGAAAAATAGAAGCGGTAAAACTGATCAGAGGTAGTTTTAGAATAGAAGAAACAGTAAGTCAGTTATAGGATTAAAAAAAAAAAAAAAAAAAGACTGGGGCACCTGGATGGCTCAGTTGGTTAAGCGACTCACTGATGATTTTGGCTCAGGTCATGGTTTCAGGGTTTGTGAGTTCAAGCCCTACATTGGCCTCTGAACTGGCAAGCAGGTTTGGCATTCTCTGTCTCCTTCTCTCTTTGTCTTTCACTTGTCCATGATCTCTGTTAAAAATAAATAAATAGGGGTGCCTGTGTGGCTCAGTCGGTTGAGCATCCAACTTCGGCTCAGATCATGATTTCGAGGTTAGTGAGTTCGAACCCCGAATCGTGCTCTGTGCTGACAGCTCGGGAGCCTGAAGCCTGCTTCAGATTCTGTGTCTCCCTCTCTCTCTCCTTTCCCGCCCATGCTCTCTCTCTGTCTCTCAAAAATGAATAAATGTTAAATTTTTTTAAATTTAAAAATTGTGTCTCTCTCACTACCACTACTTTTGGTATAAAAGCTTCCATATTCTTTAAACCTTATATTCTATAAAAGTTATATTCTGTAAACCTTAAATAAATAAATAAACAAATAAAACCTATCCAAAAAATAAAATAAAGCTAATATCACTTGTTTTATTAAACCTATCAGAATTAGTCCTATAAGGTTTGTTTTTTTGTTTTTGTTTTTAATTTTCATGTGGCAATACTTGGAAGCTTTAATTTACGTGAAAGATAGCTATAGACGTCTGAGGCTTGAAATAGAGGAGCAATACTAAATAATGGGCACCAAAATCTAACTGTGTGTCAAGCAGGTGTAAGAGGTGAAGAAAAGTCCCAAGAAAATTAAAAGCCTGACAAAGAGTTTGTCTTTAAGTCTCGTTTTCCTAAGTAATAAATGACCACCTGGTTTATATATTCATGAAAGCTATAACATGATGCTTGGTTTTTAAACTGGCAGCATAGATTTCAGATTGAGATCATGACCTCTTCCTCATAGAATTGTCAGAAAGCATTACAAAAATAAAGCAGGAAAGTAAGAAATACCACAGGATAGATAAAAAGCCTTGGTGACAGAAAATACTTGGAAATAACAAAGATCAGATCAGAAATAAATGAAATAGAGACTACAAAAAGAAAATAGAAAAGATAAAGGAAACAAAGAGCTGGTTCTTTGAAAAGATAAAATTGACAAGACTTAAAAAATAGAAAGAGGACTCAAATAAATAAAATCAGAAATGAAAAAGGAGACATTACAACTGATACCACAGAAATACAAAAGATCATAAGACTACTATGAATAATTATATGTCAACAAATTTGACAACCTAGAAGAAATAAATAAATTCCTAGAAATATACAACCCACCAAGAGTGGAATCATGATGAAACAAATTCTGAACAGACCAATTACTAGTAAGAAGATTGAATCGGTAATCAAAAACCTCCCATCACAAAAAGTCCAGGACCAGACAGCCTCACTGGTGAATTCTACTAAACATTTAAAGAATTAATAACAATCTTTCTCAAACTCTTCCAGGAAATTAGAAGAGGAAATGCTTCAAAACTCATTTTACAAATGTAGCATTACCCTTTTCCCAAAACCAGACAGGAATGCAACAAGAAAACAAAATTGTAGGACATTATCTCTGATGAAACATAAATGCAAAAATATTCAATAAAATATTAGCAAAACAAATTCATTATACATTAAAATAATCATACATCATGATCAAGTGGGATTTATTCCAGGGATAGAAAAATAATTCAACATCTGCAAAATAATCAATGTGATACAGCACATTAACAAAATGAAGGATACAAATCATATGTTCATCTCAATAGATACAGAAAAAGCATTTGACAAAATTCAATATCCATTTAGAATTAAGAGAAACATATCTCAACAAAGTAGGTATAGTGGAAAATACCTCAAAATAATAAAGGCCATATATAACAAGCCCATAGCTAACATGATACTCAATGGTGAAAAGCTTAACGTTTTTCCTCTAACATCAGGATCAGCACAAGGATGCCTATTCTGGCCACTTTTATTCAAAATAATGTTGTGAGTTCTAGACAGAGAGATTAGGCAGGAAAAAGAAAAGACATCCACATTAGAAAGAAAAGAAAGTAAAACTATCACCACTTGCAGATGCCATGATATTATATATAGAAAACCCTGAAGACACAATCATAAAAAAACACCTTTAGAATGAATAAATTCAGTAAAATTGCAGAATACAAAAATCAATGTGTGAAAATCTGTTGCATTTTTATATGCCAATAACAAAGCAGCAAAAAGAGAAAATAAGAAAACAATCTCATTAACAATTGCATCATGTAGAATAAAATACCTGGGAATAAATTTAACGAAGGAGGCAAAAACCTGTATATTGAAAATTGTAAGATATTAAAAAAAGAAACTGAATAAGACACCAATAAATGCAAACATATTCTGTGCGCAAGAATTGGAAGAATTATTATTGTTAAAATGTTCATACTACCCAAGGTAATTTACAGATCCAATGCAATCCCTACCAAAATGCCAATGGCATATTTCACACAAATAAAAGAAACACTTCTAAAATTTCTGTGGAACCACATAAAAACCCAAATAGCCAAAGTACTCTTTAAAAAGAAGAAGAAAGCTGGAAGCATCACATTCCCCAATTTAAAACTATAACAAAAAACTGTAGCTGTCAAACCAGTATGGTATTGGCATAAAAACAGATACATAGATCAATAGAACAGAATACAGAGCCAAGGAATAAACTAATGCATTTATGGTCAATTAATTTACAACAAAGGAGCCAGGAAATACAATGAGAAATGGGCAGTCTCTTCAATAAATGGTGCTGGGGAAACTGGACAGACACATGTGGAAGAATGAAACGACCACTATTACCTTACACAAAAATTGCTTAAAATGAACATAAGACCTAAAGCCATGGGGCACCTGAGTGGCTCAGTCGGTTAAGCATCCAACTTTTGATTTTGGCTCAGATCATGATCTCACAGTTCATTGGATCAAGTGTTGTAGAGATCCCGCTTGGGATTCTCTCTTTCCTTCTCTCTCTGCCCCTCCCCTGCTTGTGTGCTCTCTCTCTCAAAATAAATAAATAAACTTAAAAATAATAAAAATAAAAATAAAAAATACTGTCCCCTTAAATTACAAAAAGACCTGAAACCATAAAAGTCCTAGAAGAAAACATAGGTAGTAAGCTCCTTGACATAGCTCTTGGCAAAGACTTTTTAAATTGGATACCAAAAGCAAAAGCAAAAAAGGAAAATAAAACAAGTGGGATTACATCAAATTACAACCTATTGAATGGCAGAAAATACTAGTAAATCATATATCTGATAAGGGGTTAATATCTAAAATGTATAAAAAAGTTCATACAATAGCGAAAAAAAAAAGCTAAAAAAAGATATACAGATGGCCAACAGGTACATGAAAAGAAGCTCAAAATTACTAATTATTAAGGAAATGCAAATCAAAACCACAATTAGATATCATCCCACACCTGTTAGAATTGCTGCTACCAAAGGACAGGAAATAACAAGTGTTCACAAGTTGTGGAGAAAAGAGAACACTTGTGCACCACTGGTGGGGATGAAAATTGGTGTATCCACTATTGAAAACAGTATGGAGATTACTCAGAAAATTAAAAATAAAAATACCATATGATCCAACAATTCCACTTTTGAATATTTATCCAAAGGAGAGGGAAAAAACACTAACTGGAAAAGGTGTATATATCCTCGTGTTTATTGTAGCATTATTTATAACAGTCAAGATATGGAAACTATCTACGTGTCCAACAATGGATGAATGGATAGATAATATATTGTGTACACACACACACACACACACACACACACACACACTGGAATATTATTCAGCCATAAGGTGAAGGAAATTCTGCAATTTGCTACTGCATGAATATACTTCATGAACATTATGGTAATGAAATAAGTCAGGCATAGAAATGTAAATACTATATGATCACCTATATGTGGAATATAAAAGGAACAAAAACAAAACCAACTCATAAATACAGGGAACAGACTGATGGTTACCAGAGGCGGGAGGGGTGAGAGGGTAGGTGAAGTGGGTGAATGAAGTCAAAAGGTATAAACTTCCAGTTCTAAAATAAGTAAGTCATGGGGATGTAATGTACAACATGGTGATATAGTTAGTAATTCCGTATTGTACATTTGGAATTTGCTAAGAAAGTAAATCTTAAAAGTTCTCACCATAAGAAAAAAAATTCATAATGTATGATGATGGACATTTACTAGATTTATTATGGTGATTATTTCACAATATATAAATATCTAATCATTATGTTGTAGAGCTGAAACTAATTATAATGTTGTATGCCAATTATACCTCAATAAAACAAAGGAAAAAAAGAAAAGACTTGGATCTAGAAAATCATGTTGGAGGCTTTAGTGGTTCTGGAGTGGAGTGAAATTTTGTGAATACCAGATAATATTTTATATCTCTTGTTTTTAAATTCTATTTAATGTGACTCCATTTCCCCCCCTACCCCAGGTTGATGTAACTTATGTGACCTTGAGCAATTTATTCTTTGAGACAAAGTCCTTTTACCTCTCAGTAAGGTGGCATCCAGTTAACTATAATCATTTCTTTATCTTGTGGTATTATCTTCCTTTGGAAAGACCCCAGGCTACAGGCAGTCCTGAGGTATGCCTTGGGTATGTAACAACCTAAAGGTTAATCTCCATCTCATAGAATTATGAAAATCAATTTTGATCATGTAAGTGTGTGTGTGTGTGTGTGTGTGTGTGTGTGTCTGTGTCTGTGTAAAATGCTTTGTAATATGTAAAACACAATACAATGGGAAGTGGTCTTAGTATGTTAAGTCAAAGAACAACAGTTTTCACTGAAGACTAATAGTCACAGCAATTTCACATTGTAACACTATCAATATTTTCTTTTCTCATCCTACAGAAGGATCTGTCTTTAGCAGTGTCAGGGCAATTATTTGGTAGAAGGAAATCTCGTATAATTCTACTGCCACAAAATTGAGGCAGAGTGGCTTTCAGGGCTTTTTACTTGAAAGGTGGATAAAGGTGGACAAGAAATTATTTCCTAGGGCAATTCCAGAGTTTAAACATACCAAGACATCAGATGTAAAATGTTCAGACTTGATATAGAAAGAGGTACCCAAGACAACACTCTCCCTATTCAGTAATTGCTTCTGTCTTTAAGTCCTTTTACTTGGTGACGAATAATATAAATGTGCTCCTATTCACTTCCATCTATGCTAATTCAGAGCAAAAGGCTGAGAGGTCTTGGAGGCCAAGACCTGAAATGGTATCTCTGTGACCTTGTTTCATCAACCAGAATAAAGCTGTAAAGAACTTAGAAATGATACCTATTACTGGATAAATAAATTACTTGGAAATCATGAAATGTTAATATCAAAGACAAAGGCTTTTTATTCATGAGCAAAGCAGGCAGTGCTTAAACATTAAATCTAGGATTAATAGAAAAGCTCTTATCAGCGAGGTTTTGAGGGTTTGAAAGCTCCTATTGAAGTTCTTTTCACTGAGATTTTAATTATGTAATGTATGTAAACCAGGCAGTTTAATGTTAGACAGAAAACAACATATTCAGATGCCCTTTCTGGAAGATTCTTAAGTTTCATACAGTATTATTTTTAATTTTCCAGGCACAAAGAACTCAAGAAAGTAATTATACTAACCAATAGAACTTTGTGCATATGCACTTGATTTCATTATGGAGAAACTGAAATTATTTCATTATTACTTGTTAATTTTTACTTTTTTGCTAAAAGGGCAATTTTTAAACAGTAGTATAAAATCAGAATTGCAAGGTCATCATGTTAAGCTGAGAAATGACTTCTATTTTGAAAATGGTAGAATTGTGTCCAGAAAAATATGATGTAGGCTCTATAAAAACCACATATTAATGGACATATGGATTTTAAAATATATATATTATTCAGAAATTAGTATTTTTCATACTATTGGAAGAGATTCTTAGTATTTATGATTAACTTGAGTGTCCCAAGTACAAATAAATACTCTTCAAACATGTTGACATTTGGGGCGCCTGGGTGGCTCAGTCGGTTAAGTGTCCGACTTCGGCTCAGGTCATGATCTCGCGGTCTGTGAGTTCGAGCCCCGCCTCGGGCTCTGTGCTGACAGCTCAGAGCCTGGAGCCTGTTTCAGATTCTGTGTCTCCCTCTCGCTGACCCTCCCCTGTTCATGCTCTCTCTCTGTCTCAAAAATAAATAAAACGTTAAAAAAAAAATTAAAAAAAAAACCATCTTGACATTCTATTTTTAAGGAGAGAAAGTGAAAAGGATTGTTAAATAGAGTTCAGCATTATTGTCACTAGATATTTTAAGAAAATGAAAAGATGCAACCCTCATTAAGTTGTGAAGTAAATTAAACAGACCAAAATTAAAACAACAAAGAAAGGATGACTCAGCTACATATTAGATATTTGCATCTTTATCACTATAAGAAGGGAATAATCAGTTTATTATGATACTCCTGAATTTCTATTAATAAAATATTACCACTGTATGTTTTAAATGGGATTTCAAAATGTACCATTATCTATATAATTCTAATTATTCCCAAAATGTGATCTAAAGATGTTTTACCTGAGGGGCACATGGGTGGCTCAGTTGGTTAAGTGTCCAACTTAGGCTCAGGTCATGATCTTGTGGTTGGTGAGTTTGAGCCCCACATTGGGCTCTGTGCTGAGGGCTCAGAGCCTGGAGCCTGCTTTGGATTCTGTGTGTGTGTCTCTCTCTCTGCCCCTCCCCCACTCAGGTTCTGTCTCTCTCCCAACAATAAATAAACATAATTTTTTTTAAATAAATAAAAGTGATTCACCTGATAGTGGCAATAAATCTATTCTACATTAAATCCCCCCTACACTAAACCATTGTCATGGTAACTGATACTAGTTTTGAGATAGTTTTCTAAGGTTTAAGAGTATAGTTCTCTAAATATGAAAACCGATCAGACTTCATCAAACCCAGGATCTTAATCTTACTACTGGCTGTATTCTAAAATTTGCAGTGGGTCAAGTTACATTTATTACTCAATTCAATTCTTAGCAGGATTCATAATCTTGGTTTCCTGTATTATCATGGAAATCATTGGTTAGCACTGGCTATCAGACAATTCAGTAATGTCAATGCAATTATTCCACAAGAATAACTTGTTTTGATGAAAATCAATGGGAAAAAAAAGAATATGGGTTGAGGATTTTGATTACTGAGGACAAAAGCAAAAAAGTAGGGCCTACCATTCTGGTTACTGTATTTTTAGGATTGTTGTTCCGCTTTGCCAGGGACTATTGCCTACCATTAAGATGGCTCCACATTGCATGTCTCTAAAGCATATCCTCCTAGATCTGAAGAAGCACACCAGTCCCACCAAATGCAGTAACTGTCAGAAACTCTAAAGATACTATAACAAATTTGGCTACTTTGTTAGGTGCTTTCATGATTGTAGGTGCAACCAATACTAAGAGGAATGCAGATGGCATTTGATTTGGAGAAGCATAAGTAGCTAAAGCCCATGGAAAGAGATTAAAAGTAGAGAAACCAGTCTTCCAGGAAAACATTCACTTATCTTTCTTTAGAGGCATGGTTTGTACTGCCAGGAGAAAACCAGGAGGAACAGTAACTGATGCTACATAAACATCTTCAGATTTACTAACAGTGATGAAAACATCCCTTAAAGAACTGAAAAGTCTGCTCCACATTACCACATAGAAACAATAAGCCAATTAATATTTCATTGTCTCTTTATTTTACATTTAAACAAAAAAATAATTAAAATTCCATACTACCTCCTCTTGCTCCCTTAACAAATATGTGTCAGTTATAGGATTTATGATTCCACGTTATAGTTTTTTGGATAGGGATCTACCTCCATGAATGGAATGAAAATTCCTTTAAGTCACATTGGCTTTTAATCATCCTGATATACCCAGTAGCTATACTATTTTAATAAAATCTAGGAATAAACTAAAGATCTGGAGAATCAATAAGAAATACACTGTAGATGAGCTTTTAAAGGACTTTTCTTATAAGTTTCTTTTATTTTTCAATTACTACCAATGATAGTAGTCATAATCATTCTTACCAGACAGTGATAATTTTATTCAGGTATGTTTTCCACAAATATGTACTGCATATTTTTTTTTAATTTTTTTTTAATGTTTATTTATTTTTGAGATAGAGAGAGACAGAGCATGAACGGGGGAGGGTCAGAGAGAGAGGGAGACACAGAATCTGAAACAGGCTCCAGGCTCTGAGCTGTCAGCACAGAGCCCAAAGCAGGGCTCGAACTCTCGGACCGCGAGATCATGACCTGAGCTGAAGTCAGACGTTTAACCGACTGAGCCACCCAGGCACCCCTGTACTGCATATTTATATGAGCCAGTCTCTGGGTTTAAGCCCTGATATAGAGAGTAGAATAAGATATATTGAATATCTGACACCATAGAGCTTAAATTATACATGCAAAACAGATATTAAACATCTCAGTAAAACAAAATATTTTAAGCTGGTAGTACAGGATGCTATTAGAGCAGACAGCCTGAAGAATTATTCTACAGTGGGAAGGTATCCCTGAAGAATTTATTTAGAGGCTGAGATGCAGAAGAGAAGTAAGAATTTTTCCACACAAAAAAGAGGGGGAGATGGGAAGAATATATTACGTAATACTAAATTATATCTGTGGATACAAATTTATGACAAGCTAACTTAGGCTTTCAAAATAAAATGTATAAATAATAACATTCATAAAAGCTTAATTTTTTTTCAAAGCACTGAAGAATATATTTTTAGGGGCTCCTGGGTGGCTCAGTCTGTTGAGTATACATCTCTTGATTTCGGCTCAGGTCATGATCCCAGGGTCATGGGGTCAAGCCCAGCATCATGCTCCACACTGAGAATGCAGCCTTCTTAAGATTCTCTGTCTCTCCTTCTGCCCCACTCCACCTCTCTGACTCTTTAAAAACAAAAACAAAAACAAAAAAACAAGGAATGCCTAGGTTGCTCAGTCAGTTAAGCATTCAACTCTTGATTTTGGCTCAGGTCATGATCTCATGGTTTGTGGGTTCGAGCTCCACATGGAGCTTTGCGCTGTCAGTGTGGAACCTGCTTGTGATCCTGCTTGTGATTCTCTCTCCCTCTCTCGCTGCCCCTCCCCTGCTTCTGTGCTCTCATTCTCTCTGAAAAATAAATAAACTTTAAAACACACACACACACATACACACAGAAATAAGAAAATAGACTACATTTCTCTTGTGAATCAAATTTGTTTTTCTTAGATTTGATCCTTTAATAGCATTAACCATTCAAAGGATTTACATTTGTAGAATTTTTTAGATTAATAGAGATCATATTCTATTGGTTTAAACTGCCAACTAACTGATCAAAATTTCCTCTATTTTACTGAAAGGAATTTATATAGAAATCTGCTAAACCTCCTAATCTTTACCAAAGAAAACAATCTAAAACATATATTTTTTACTTATTTTTTTATGTTTGTTTATTTTTGAGAGCGAGAGAGACAGAATGCAAGTGGGGAAGAGGCAGAGAGAAAAGGAAACAGAATGTGAAGCAGGTTCCAGGCTTTGAGCTGTCAGCACAGAGCCAGGTGCGGGGCTTGAATTCACTAACCATGAGATCATGACTTGAGCTGAAGTCAGGTGCCCAACCGACTGAGCCACTCAGGTGCCCCTAAAACATATACTTTTTAGTGTCAGGACTTTAACAATTTCAAAACAAAAATGAAATCACCTAAAGTAGAATGCATTCATACAACTCTTTACTTCAATAGAATTATTAAAAATTATACCTAGTTTATCTCATCCTCAATGTCATTCTTTTTTGGAGATGTTATTTATTTTAAATATTACTTCCAGAAGTAGTTTTTTGAAATAATTCTGATTTTCAAAAACACTTAATCAAAGTAATTATGTTTAGTCCAATACAACTAAATCTTAAAACATTTATCTTCAATATGCATCAAGAGTGATTCCCTGCCCCAAAGAGGGGGTGTTTAAGTGAAAGATTAAAAGAAAACAGGAGTGTTTAAATAGAAGATTAAAGCACATTTTTATCCTAAATAAACAAATATTTAGTTGGGGAAATTATAGTGAGGATATTGTTTTCAGCTGGATACTAAGAACACATCAACAGAAATGCCTTTTCAGAGCCGTACCTTAATATTATACCCTCAGCTTTCATCAGGCATTATTGTTAGAAATGGCCAAATGAAAAATTATTACTGGGTTCATTATAAAACTGTACTTTATTTTTTCCCCAGTGTATCCTTCATAAAGTTTCCAAGGGAGAAATTTCCTTAAGCAGTTTTAGCAAGAGGGAAATCTTTGCTTCCCTTCAGAAATAGAAATACTCCCCTCATTTGGGTAAGAATTATGCAAGTTATATATATTTCCTCATATACATTTATTAGTGTTTGAGTGTGTTTTTGTGTGTGAGATGAATTTCAGGGAACTAAAATTCACAAAAGATAAATAACTCAAATTAATTAATCCCATGGTCCTTCCAAAAGCTTCATTTTCTATTTCCATGTTATTCACTTTATTGCATATGTTTTCCTTATTGCAAACCATTGGTAGGTACTCGGAAAGGAGTGAATACACAATTATCTTGTCACAGAAGAAGAAATACAAGTCCTATGATGACCTTTTAATATACACTGGTATTTTTCAGAGGCGCTTACCCCACAATTCACTTGTTTTCTAAAGTTAACAATAATTATTTGATTGACAAGGAAATATTAATTTAACAAAGATATATACATAGTCCATATTTTTAGTAAACTAATCATTTCTAGCAGTAAAAATGTCATACTTTTATATTTCATAAAAGATATTATATGGTAACTCAAGAGAGTTTCAGAAAAATCTAGCAGTCATAGTGCATGTAAAAATGCCCAAGTGTAAAGTGATTAATATGTGGGATCATTTATTTGAATGTAGCAATTTATGACTATGATTTGCCAATTATCCTATAATCCCTTTAATAGTCCTTCTGACTAATTGGAATGAAAACATAATATAACATTGGCTTTCCTGAAAAATTCAAAGGCTCTAAGAATTAGCAAGAATAATTTAGAAGTCATGTTTTTGACTCATCAAAATAATGAACTTTTGCTCTGTGAGACTCCATGTGATGAGGCAAGAAGACTAGCTACAGACTAAAATTTAAAAAAAATGCAAATCACACAGCTGCCTAAGGACTACTAGCTAGAATATATAAAGAATACTCAAGGGGTGTCTGGGTGGCTCAGTCAGTTGAGCATCTGACTTCAGCTCAAATAGAGATCTTACAGTTTGTGGGTTCAAGCCCCACTTTGGGCTCCATGTTGACAGTGCAGAGCTTGCTTAGAATTCTCTCTCTTTCTCCTCTCTTTGCCCCGCCCCCACTCTATGTCTCAAAATAAACTTAAAAAAAAAGAATACTCAAAACTCAACAGTTAAAAAACCCAAATAATCCAGTAGACATGGGCAAAGGAGTGAACAGACATTTCACCAAAGAAGGTATGCCAGTGGCAAATAAACACATGATAAAATGTTCAATATTAACCATTACGGAAATGTAAATTAAAACCACAATGAGATATCACTGTTAGAGTAAGCAGTTAGTTAGGCTTTAACAAGATGCTTGGAGACCAACAAAGGGAGAGTCAAGACCCATTATTAGGAAAGTTAGCAACCTGCCTGGCAGCATTCCACAAAGGAGGTCACAAGAAACCAGATTAAACAAGAGAGCCCCAAGACAAAGAAGTTGGAGACTCTGGCCAAGTAAGGAAGAAAAAGCTTGAAACCCTGCTCCCAAAGAAATCCCCTACCCAAATAATAAATATTCCACCCTTTAGTTAACAACTGTCAACAAAAGAAAGACTCAAACCCTGGGTGCACTTCTCCCTTGATTTTGCCTGCTCTCACATCTCAAGAGTGTACTCTCTCTTTAATAAACTCTTAACTTGTACCACTAAACCACTGTCTGGTCTGTCCTTGAATGCTTTTGTTGCAATGAGACTAAGGGCCTCTGGTGATGTCCCAGAGATGAGTTGGGCAGAGGTCTCAGGGCTAGGGTGTCTCCCCAGTCCACTCAAAAACATTACCACATACATATCAGTTTTCATAACACCAAGTCTGCACTTGCTGTATAAGGTAAGCAGAATAACGCCAACCTGTACTGCCCCAATAAGAGATACTGATATTCTAGTCCTTAGAGCCTGTGAACATGTTATTTTACTAGGCAAAAAGTACTTTGAAGATGTGACTAAATTAAAGATTTTGAGATGGAAAGAGTAAACGGGATGACCCAGGTGGATCCAATGTGTTCACAAAGGTCCTTGTAAGGAAAAGTAAGAAGCAGGACAAGTCAGAATCAGAGAAGGAGATGCAATGGCAGAAGCAGAGGTAGTGGGTATTGGGAAGAGAGAGACTTGAAGATGCTATGCTGCTATCTTTGAAGATGGAGGAAGGGGTCATGATCAAGGAGAGTGGACAGCCTTGAATTTGGAAAAGCTGGGATGTGGATTGTTCTGCAGAGTGTCCAAAAGGAATACAGGCTTGCAAGTCACCCTGGTTTTAGGCCAGTGAGATTTCTAACGTCCACATCTGTAAGATAACAAAGTTTTCACTGTTAAAGCCACTAAGCCTGTGGTAGTTTCTTAGAGTAACAGAAGGAAACTAATATCCAATACAACCCAGTGATTGTACTCTTGGGCATTTATTCCAGAGGAATGAAACCAGTTTGCACAAAAAAATGGTACATGAATTTCACAGAGGTTTTATTTATATTTAAAAACTAGAGACAGCCCAAATGTCCTTCAATGGGTGAATGGTTAAACAAACTGTGGTACATAAGTACCATGGAATACTACTCTATAAAAAAGGAACAAACTATGGATATACACAGTTTGGATTATTCTTTGTGGGATTATACTTAGGGGAAAAAAAAAGTCAATTTCACAAGACTATATAATTCATAATTCCATTTATATAATATTTTGGAATGACACAATTTTAGCAATAAAAACATGTTTATGTTTTTACTGATGGTTCAGGATAAGAGAGGAAGGAGGAAGGTTGGTGTGAAATCTGGTGTTGAGAACTTTGGTAAATCAGCAAGAGGATTTCTACCGGTAGAATTACTGAAGTTTTAGTCTAACTGATGAAAATCATATAATGCTCCCTTGGCTATTTAATTAGAATCCAAAATAGTCATATTGCCAGTTGTACTGATTAAATCTGTTTTTATTTTCTTCTTTAAGACAAGGTCTTCTGGTACATGCAAATAAGTAGAAAGCCTTCAGAAATAGGAAATAAATTGAAGTATCATCTACTCACCTATTAATGGAGCAGCTGTCTTAGGAAGTTAACATTTAAATTGTATAACCCAGCAAATTTGTTAAGATATTCTGAAATGGTTGAAACCAATTCTCTGTAGGAACTTGTGAAACAGAACGTTTAAAAGCCCCTGATTAAAAACATTATTCATTACAAAGATTTATATTTAATACCTACCTTTCTAAGATACACATCTGTAAAATAGATTTTTTCATATTACCAAGAAATTGTATATTAGTACAGATGCTCAGTGATTGAAATGGTACATGCAGATGAAAATAAAATGCTATTTAACCTTAAACAAATTCCCTTTCATATGTTAATTTATTTTTTCTTATTTATAGCATTGTTGGACTTCTTAAAGATCATTTCAATCACAATGATCTTGATCATGCATCTTAATTCATATTTAGACTCAACAAAATCTCAAAATCTGAACATATCATATGCAGAGGCAATGCACTATATATGTATATGGTTCTTCAATCAATTTTACATTAAAAGATAAGAATAAAAAAGAACCAGAAAAATGTATCATTTTTTAAGAGCCAGACGTAAGAGGTTACAAATCAACTAAGAATGTTTTGAGTCTAAAAATCTACCACTGGTAAAATGGAGGACATATAGTTTTAATGTGGTTATTTGAATGGCACCACACTGAAATAATATAGTTTTTCCTAATTACGTTATTATGCTATGCATTTTGGTTTGAGTTCATATTCATAAATAGCAATATAACTTTAAACAATTTTGTAATAATAACTCTGATTATGTTCTAAATGTTGGCTGTGGGTAGAAAGTAATCTCAGCCTAATTAGCTAGTTACTTCTATATGCTAAATTAGAGCTATATTACAAAATAAAAACCTTTAAATTATATAGTGAAGAAATTTCCAAACATAATTACCAGAATCTCTACAGGAAGATATAATTACTGTGGGCTAAATTCTTTCTTCAGCTTCATTTTTGTATCTCTCACAGAAGCCAATAGACAAAAACTGCATACATATCTAAGGGCTGAATATAAACTTACTGTGAATTCTTCTGGGCAATGTCCAAAAACTAATGGAGGATATATCATGAAAGCTTAAATATTTCCAACAATGTATAGTGAAACCAACTTAGGATACCATCCATTCCTGTTACAAGCAGGAATCTGGAATGTTCAATGCTAACCTTGATTTTCTAATCAACTCACTCTCTGCCCTTGAAGAACTTACTTAATTAGTCTATGTCTAACTTTATGCACCTGTAAAATGGAGATAATAAATATTCATTTACCTCATGGGATGTTTGGGGAATTCATGATTTTAAAATGCAAAGACAGTTGTGGGTAAAAGTTGTGGATCAAAGTGCAGAATGGGGAGCACGTTGGATGGTATGCTTCTGCTGTGTCTAGAA
This sequence comes from Panthera uncia, assembly GCF_023721935.1. NCBI lineage: Eukaryota > Metazoa > Chordata > Mammalia > Carnivora > Felidae > Panthera > Panthera uncia. The sequence goes on along the minus strand of NC_064811.1, from coordinate 73,741,343 downwards.
TATTGTTGGTAAGCACTATGCATTGCTTGATAATAATTGCATTTAGAATCACCATCAGAGGCAGAAAATGGAATACGTAAGGATGTTGAGCAAAATGAAAAAAGATAACATATTCTGGTGGCAATAGATGGTTTGATTTCTAATCCTACCACAGCGGATTAATAAATCATCACAAATGACATACTCAAAGTGATAACAATTTGAGTAGTAAATGTATATAACTGGAAAGCATATGTACAACATATTGGTCAAGACCATGCAGACCTGGTTTTAATCTCAGCACTACTTTATATGTGACCTTGAGTAAATAACTTTGCTGCACTAACTGATAAAAGAAGAATAATAGAATTGAAAATAGACTCATAAGAGACTTGTGAGGATTCATTAATAATACTGACCCATAATAAGTATTGTTTAAAATAAGTAACTTATTGTATATATTGAGATATATATGAATGTATGTATGAATATATCCATATACATGAAATACTCATATATATGAAATATATATGTGAATAAAACAATTTTTATAAACCTCATATATATCTCATATATTCTCACATATATATCTCACATATATCTCATATAGTCATATTTATATGAAATATTAATATATATGAGATATAGTGGATATATATACATATATATATAAGATACAGTGATGAACAAGCTTTCAGGGAGTTTACATTCTGAGAGAAAAAGAATAAGGCAATAAAGAAGCATGATAATTTCTGATGGTGATACATGTTATGAAGCAGATGAAACAGTAATGCTATAGATCATTAGTTATCAATCTGAGCTACAAATTGGGATTACTTGGAAAACTTCTTTAAAATACTGATGTTTGGGTTCCACTCCAGAACAAATAAATCAGTCTCAGGTTTGTGATCCACATGCACTTCACGTAGGATGTGTCATCATCTGAGATGGCAAAAAAGAGGGAAGAACAATTTGGAGAGAAAGGGAAAAGATTGGCATTGTTTTCTACATAGAAATTTCTACATTCACATAAAAAATATCTAAGGGAAGGGAGCTAACTGTATGGTTTGAGATCTTAGGAGAGATACTTAGGCGGTGATACCGATTTTTGGAACAAACAGTATATACTTAGCGGTTAAAGTCATATATGAAAGTGACATTACCTAAGCAGAATATTTAGAGCAGGAAGACTGCATGTGAGGAGACAGAAGACATATAAGGTGGCTCCCATGATGCTCACCCCCTGGTGTTTATACAAATGTGGAGTCCCACTCTTTGAGCGTGAGAGGTGGTTCTAAATAATGGATGACATGGACATAATTCTGTACATATCATTGTACGACTATGTAAGATTATAGCACTCAACTTGCTGGAGTTCTTTCTCTTTCTGGCTTTGAAAAAGAAAGTGCTCATGTTGGGAAAATTCATGCAATGAGAAATTACAGGTGACTTCTAAGGGTGTCTGGCTGACTCAGTCTGGGGAGCATGTGACTCGATCTCAGGGTCATGAGTTCGAGCCTCATGTTGGGTGTAGAGATTACCTAAACAAACAAACAAACAAACAAACAAATAAACAACAGCAACAACAACAACACAAGTTACCTCTAGTTGCTGAAGGTGGCTTCCAGCTAACAGCCAGCAAGGAACTGAGAACCTCAGACATAAAACTGCAAGGAATTGAATTCTGCCAACAGTCTGAATTTATAAGTGGATCCTTCCTCAGTTGAGCTTCATATGTGACCACAGTTTTGGTAACCATCTTAATCACAGCCTTGCAACTCTCTAAGCAAAAACATACCTAAACCATAGCTCGACTCCTGATCCACAAAAACTGTGAGATAATAAATGCATATTGTTTTAAGCCACTAAGGTAGCTGGAATATCATTACTCAGCAGTATATAATTAATACAATGAATAAAAGGATCATTGGAGGAAAAAAAGGCAGTATTCCTAGATATGGAAAGAAAACAAGGTGAGCATTACATTATAATGTATCTAAAATTTAATTTTAAATAGTATTATATAGGCAGTGTGACACGATGCATGAGATTATGCAAAATAATACAGTTCTGCCTTTTGGTGCATCTGCTTTGTGTAAACCGAACATGTAAAGTGGTTGCTGGAGTGCTGAAAGGACAGGAACAGTAAGTTCCCCCAGTTAATGGCACTAATTTCAGGAACTGTTTTTGTGCTAATACTTTTAGAGTTCAGTTAAAATTACCTGCATGTGTGGCAAATGTTACCTAAGATTTGCTTTTATTATAGCTTCCTTCATGGCTGTACCAATCTACCAAAGCAAAACTAAAAGTTGTTATGTAACCAGGTTGATTTAGGTTTACTGAAATAGCAGGAGCTTTAAGAAGAGACTGCTCAGTATTCTGGAGTAAGACAAGAATTAACAAGTGCCCTTTATCTTTGTCAGTTAAGAGTTCAAAATTCAGGGGTGCCTGGATGGCTCAGTCAATTGAGCATCTGATTCTTGATTTTGGCTTGAGCCCCAGGGTTGTGAGATAAAACCTTGTGTTGGGCTCCACGCTCAGCGTGGAGATTCTCTCCCTCTGCCCCTCCCCGCTCCTCAATAAAAAACAAACAAAAAAAAACAAAAAACAAAAAAAAAAAAACAAAAAAAAAACTTACTCCAGCAAACACAGTTTCAGTGAGCTAGTGGGGTTCAAAGCCAGATTAAATGTGGTGACAAGGAAATGATACCAATGAGTGTAGACGATTTGTTCCAGAATCTTAGCTGAAGAAAGAAGAGAGATGAGGGGGGAAAAAAGTAACATACAGTTTCATTATGCATTGCATTATGTCCCCCAAAAGATATGTTCAAGTTCCAACCCTTGGTAGATATGCATGTGACCTTATTTGGGAATAAGATCTTTGCAGATGTAATCAGGTAAGGATGAGGTCATACTATATTAGGGTGGGCCCTGGTCCAAAATGACTGGTGTCCTTAGAAGAAGAAAATGGAAACACAGAAAAGAGAACACGATGTGAAGACACAGACACATGTAGACACAAAGGGAAGACAACACAGCCATCTGAAGACTGAGGCACAGAAATGCAGTTATGCTGAAAACCAAGGGATACCTGAGGCTACCAGAACCTGGAACAGGCAAGGAAAAATCCTTCTCTAGAGGCTTCAAAAGAACCCTGGCCTGCTGAGTCTCAGTTTCAGACTTCTAGGCTCCAGAATTATGAGACAAAAATGTCTGTTGTTTTAAGCCACCTAGTTTGTGGATGATTTGTTATGGCAACTCTTAGGAAACTAACATAAGTTTAAAAGGAAATAATCTTACGATGCCTGTTTCTTAAACTTATTCATACTGAGAAGAATCCAAGGCAACAGAAAAGTTGTAGAATTCAATTAGAAAGGGAAATTGGGAAAGGAAGAATATCCTGGAAGAGACAAGAGGACAAGGATCAAGAGAAGATCATTTCCTCACAAAAACACCTGAGTGACTGTTAAAAAGGCAGATTCCTGGGCCTTTCAAAAAAAAGTAAAAAGATTTTGTTCCCTGAATGTGGAGTCTGAGATTCTGCAGTTATTTTGATCTGATCACAGTAAAGTTTAAGAAGCACTGGGGTACCTGGGTGGCTCAGTCGGTGAAACGTCCAACTCTTGGTATGGGCTCAGGCCATGATCTCGCAGTTTCATGGGTTCAAGCAGCCTGGCATCAGGGTCTGTGCTGGCAGCGTGGAGCCTGCTTGGGATTCTCCCTCTCTCTCTGACTCTCCTCTATTTGCGCTGTCTCTGTCTCTCAAAAATAAATAAACTAAAAAAAACTTTTTTTAAAGTTTAAGAAACACTGATCAACACTTATATGTGGAATTTAAAAAATAATAAATAAAAAAATAACCTCCCCAGGATCACAGATACAGAGAACAGATTTGTAGTTGCCAGAAGCAGGGCAGGGGAGGGTGGCAAGAAATCCATGGAGGAAGTCAGAAAACACAAACTTCTAGTTATAAAATAAATGTCATGGGGATGTAATATATAGCATGCTAACTGTAGTTAATCTGCTATACTTAATAACTGAAAGTTACTAAGAGAGTACGTCTTAAAAGTTCTTATCACAAGTACTGAATGCTGTATAGAATTGTTTAATCATTGTATTGTAACCTGAAACTAATGTAACACTGTTTGTTAACTATACTGGAATTAAAATAACAAATAATAAATGTGAAAAAAGTTATAATTACAAGAAAAAAATATTTACGTATAATAACAGACTTTAACTAGACCTATTGCTTTATATTTGTTTACCAAAGTAGATTATATTCTGGTTCCAAGTAAAGCTTCTCAATTGGTTATTTCTTTTGTTCTTTCCTGCCACAACACTTCTACTAACTAGTCTTAGACTTAACTGCAGGTCTTTGATTAATTTTCTTATTGTTCCCCATAAATACCAAATTCATCTCAAATCTGTATATTTATAGGTGGTAATAGCCCCTCCAACTTTTCCAGTGGAATATAAGAACTGTTCTCCGAGTACATTAGAAAGACCTAATTCCAATTGGCTCATGTCACAATCTCATGTTTCCTGAGTTCGAGCCCAGCATTGGGCTCTGTGCTGACAGCTCAGAGCCTGGAGCCTGCTTCGGATGCTGTGTCTCCCTCTCTCTGTCTCTGCTCCTCCCCCGCTTGTCTCTGCTCCTCCCCCTGGGGTTACCCTCCCAGATTCTGATTTAGTATCTGAGTCCAAGAATCTGAACCCACAGAAAGTACTTCACCTGATGTTGAAATAGGAGCAACCTGGACATGCTTTCCAGAAACACTCCCCAAGGGGTGAGGAGTACTCACTGCAAGCTTAAAATGATTACAGAGCCATAACTATTAATGAAATCTTTGGCAGCATTAAGAGCTATATAATATCAGATGGAGAAGGTAAGTTTCTATTCCCTGCAATGGCCAAACCGAACTTGAAATATTGTATTTGGTTATACACATCATATTTTAATAAGAAGAAGTGTTACCGTGTGGTGCATTTTGACCCAGAGAGTGCAATTCATATCATTGATGCTTATGGGGTACAGAGTTCAGGTCCTTGTCAGGGTAGTGTTCCTATATCTTGTAGCTGCAGCTGTTTCCCAGAAACTCAAGAAATACCACACTGAGTTCTCCACCTGCAAGCACTCTTTCATTTACACTGTAGAACTGCTTCATGTTTAGGAAGGAATAATTAATACACTCAATCTGTAATTGGAATACTATGACAACTAAGGATCCATTTTCATAATGCTCCACAATCTCCTTTTTTAGCTTTATTGAAATATAACTAACAAAATCATAAAATAATTAAAGAGTACAATGTGATGATTTTATATATGTATATATAGTAAAAGAATTCTACCTAATTAATTAATACATCAATCACTTCACATATTTACTTTTTTTTGGTGAGAAAACTTAAATTCTGGTCTTCTAATGAATTCCAATTATACAGTTCAGTGTTAACTATTATACATTAGATCCTCAGACATTATTCATCTTATAAATGAAAGTTTGTAGCCTTTTACCAGCCTCTCCCTATTTCCCCTCATCCCTCTGCCCCTGGAAAATACTTTTCTTTTCTCTGTTTCTGAGAGTTCAACTTTTTTTTTCTGATTCCACATATAAGTAAACTATGCAGTATTTGTCTTTCTATCTTTGGCTTATTTCATTTAGCATAAATGAAACATTCATCCATGCTGTCAGTATTTCCTTCTTTTTAAAATGTTGAATAATATCCCACTGTATATAGACACCGCATCTTCTTGATCTATTCATTCGTTGACACTTGGTTGTTTCCATACCTTGGTTACTATGAAAAATGCTGCAATGAGCATGGGAACACAGATATCTCTTTGAGATGATAGTTTCATATGTCCCACAGTCTTAAAGCCTATTTATGCTTCAAACTCTCATCTGGGTCTAAAAATCTCAGGGACTAGACATTTTCCAGACATTCCAAGCCATTTAAATTTCTGAGGAATCAATAACCTACTGCCAGAACCATAAGATTTCTGATATTACTGCTTTGTATGTTTTCAGATTATTCCCCTCCCACCAATCTCTTTCTATCTCCCTTTCTTTGCTTTTCTCTATTTCCCTATCTCACCTCTCCCCTCCCCCGCTCTGCTGTTCCTGGCAAATGGAAGACCTATTTTTTTCCAGTTTAGTGGTTTTCAATATAGCTAAAGATTAGAATCACCTGGGGAGCTTTTAACACTACAAACATCTGAGACTCCAACGTACAGATTGAAAACAATTGCCATAAGTTTAAGACAGAGAAACATCTCCATGGTTAGTCTTACGCATCTGGAATTGTTACTCATTCTTCCTGCTTCACCTCAAAAGGAACCTCATTCATCTTACTCTAAGACACTATTTCTTCATTGAAATTAGTCTTTATTTTACCTTTAGATTAGAAATCTACTCAATAGTTCACCAATTCAAAGTGAAACTACAATTCTCATAAACTTCCAGATGGCTTAGTTTCTCCATCTTTTCAAATGCTCTGTCAGAGATGGAGTGCATTTTGAGTGGGGATAAACAGATCTTTTTTATTTCCTTTGAAAACCTTATACCCCAGGCCTTCCATTATTTAGATGAAGGACATATACATGGCAAACATTCACAAATATCCATTTGGACTATATTTCCAAGAAATTCCAGCTTGGAATTCCATATTGAAGAGTTCTCGGTTTACTTTTGCTGGAATAGTCAAGAGGAGACTGGAAGACAACTGTTAAGAGAGAGCGTACACACACATACATATATACACATATACACACACATACACACAATGGTTACAGAGAAGATTTCATATTCTCAGAATTGCAGGATCTGCTTCAAAACAGCAAGCCTAAAAGTTTTAAAAACCTTAGCAGACTGTAGGAACTTTTGAGTTCTGACATCATGGATTGCTAAATGGAAGTCTTAGTAAATTTATAAAATATGTATTTCATATTTCATCCCAGTGTTCAATATTTCATTTTCTAACTTAGAGATGTTTTGTCTAGCCACAGCTGTTGCTTCGTTTGCTTTCAAGAAAACAAAACAAAACAAAGCTGTTGACTTATGCCAAACCTAGGAATAGAATCTCATTAAGTTATTTATTTATTACTATGGCTTCTAATTTCCCCTTCTTTGTCTCCAAAGCAGGTGAGAGTTCCAATATGGAAACGAAATGAATTAAATCCATCATATAACACTACACATTTATAATTTACATTTTTTAAAAACAAATATTGAGTACAAACATCGCTGATACTTCTCCAATAATAAGTAACATAATTTTAGAAATACCATTGTCATTTTATTTCATTAAATAAAAAAGGATGAGTAATACCAGTAATAATTGGTTTATTGTAACATAATCAAAATTCCCTTTTGGTATTGCAGAAAGATAGGACTCGTAAACAAGGTAAACTGGCAGAATAAGGAAAAAGAATGTCGTTGATATATCATATTAACTAATGAAAATGTCAAGACAAAGACTTCTAAGTTTGTACTTATTTATTCCAACCTGCAAAAGTGTGCATTTTAGCTCTGATTCCATTCCAGATACCCATTTCTAATATTTCAAATAAAATATTGCCTTGGCCTGTGAAACCTATGAAATGATGAATATTTCAAAAATTAAAAGATATTAAAACGTATACAAATTAAGTAAACAAATTAGACTCCATTTAGTAATAATGATTCTGCTATAGCAGTACTTATCAAACTTTCCCTCTGGAATCTAATTAACAGCAAAAGAAAATGAATTTGCATCCTCAAAGATCTATGGGACAAAGCACACTGCTATGACCTAAGCAAACATAATTTTAAGTCTAGTGCCAATTTTTTAAAAAAGTCATGATAATTGAATGCAATAATAAATTCATATTTAATTTAAAAATAATAAAAATTAAATTATTTTCATCCCAAATTATCTAGAGTGTTTAATAATCTTGAATACTAGTACCTTGGTATAAGAGGCATATAAGTAAGAAACTTCCCAATATTTGAAAATCTCAAAATATTGACAGAGTTACATTCCAGATGATTTAATCAGAATTTAAACCATTGTGTATATATATGTGTGTGTGCATATATATATATATATACATATATGTATATATATATATTTAATTAGGTAAAAAGAGTGCTTAGAATTAAGATCTATAGGAAAGAGCAAGTCTAGAACAGATAAGAGTCACTAAGCAAATGTGATGAAATATAATGGTCTGTAGACATTTTTCCAAAAAAGACTTGCACATAGCTAATAGGTACATGAAAAGACACTCAACATTACTAATCATCAGAGAAATGAAAATCAAAACCACAATAAAAAATCACCTGTTAGAATGCTTATCATCAAAAGAAATAATAAGTGTTGGTGAGAATGTGGAGAAAAGGGAAACTATGTTCACCACTGGTGGGAATGTAAATTGGTATCACCACTTCAGAAAACAGTATGGAAGCCCCTTAAAAAATTAAAAATAAAACTACCTTATGATCCAGCAATCTCACTTATGGAATATATATCCAAAAGAAATAAAAACAGGATCTTGAAGAGGTATCTGTACTCCCAAATTCATTGTAGCATTATTCAAAATAACAAAGATACAGAAATAAGCTAAGTGTCTGTCAAGGGGTGAGTGGGTAAAGCAGATGTAAGGTATACACATACATACACATATATACATACACACACATATACATACACACAATGGAATATTATTCAACCATAAGAAACAAAATCTTCCATTTGCAACATGGATGGACTTTAAGGGTATTATGCTAAGTGAAATAAGTCAGACAAAGAAAGATAAATACTATATGAAATGACTTGTATGTGGAATCCATAGATTCCTACTCCTATTTTCTACTCCCAGAAACAGAGTAGAATGATGGTTACCAGAGGCTAGGCTGTGGGGGAAATGGGAAGACTTCAGTCAAAGGATACAAATTTCTGGTCATGAGATGAGTAAGTCCCATAGATCTAATGTACATGGTTATAATTACTAATGCTGTATTATTAACTTAAAAGATGCTAATATAGTAGATCTTAACTATTTCCACCACAAAGAAGAAATAGTAATTATGTGACATGATGGAAGTGTTAGCTAACCTTGTAGTGGTAATCATTTTGCAATATATGAGTGTATCAAATCAACACACAGTACACCTTAAATTACATACATAAGTCAAATATATCTTAAAAATGGGGGAAGAAAATAATGGTTTAGCTTGACTTTTAGGTTAAGTATAAAATATTTAAATCAATAAATTAAAAGATCTAGCCTAAATGCTATGAAAGGCCTGTGGATGAAGAGTATATTGAAAAAGAAAGACACTAATTTGAGCATCAGATGAGAAATTAAAGACAAACCACAAAATTCTACTGTGATTTGCAACACAGGTAAACTGTACAAACCATGTCCTGACAGAAAAATTATCTAAAGCTTAAATTGTTTTAATGCCCGCTCATTCACAAATATATTTTCCTGGATACAATCACAAACTGATTTAATGGTTAACTTCATAAATAGCCAGGGTTCATGTGCTCTAAATTTAAGACTATCGATAGCTTCAACAATTCACTTAGCTTACAAATTTTGATCAGTCTTTGCCCAGACCTCATTAACAAGCATGTGTCCTGAAACCACCCTGTTACTAATCCCAGCTCCACAAACTCTGTATGATTCTTAACTTTCCCTCTGCAAGTTTACTCAGTAAGTTTAGTAAATCTGGCCTTATGTGATCCACAAGTTTCCCTTGGTATGGGGACTTTGATAGCTATTTCATAGTGATATCAAAATTGTAAATAAAATTATACCAATGATTTGTGATTTTTCCCTTGCATTTTAAATTCAGCCAACCTTCCTGCATTAATAGGCTCAGGCTGCTATAACAAAATATCACAGATTGAAGGCGGTGCTTAAACAACAGATATTTATTTTCTCATAATTCTAGAGGCTAGAAGTCTGCGATTAGGGTGCCAGCATGGTGGAGTTCTGGTGAGACCTCTCTTCCTGGCTTTTAGGGTCCTCACATGGTCATGAGAGATAGATCTCTGGTATCTCTCCTTATAAGAACACTAATCCTATCAAATCAGGGTCCCACATAGAGGACATCATTCAGCTTTACTTTCTTATTCCAAATACAGCCTCATTTCAAATTAGGGCTTCAACATATGAATTTGGGTAGATACATACATTCACTCCTTTGCATTCTGTCCTTGGACCCCAAAATCCATGTCCTTCTCTCATGTAAAACATATTCAATCCATCCCAACAGGTCCAAAAGTTTTAAGTCAATCTAACACCAACTCAAAAGCCTATGACCAGAGTCTCATATAACTATTATCGATATTAGATATGAATGAGACTTGAGGTACAGTTTACCCTGAGGGAAAGTTCCTCTCCAGCTGGGAACCTGTGAAACCACACAGGTTACGTGCTTCTAAAATACAATGATAGGACAGGCAAGGGACAGACATTCCCATTCTAAATGAAAGCAATTGAAAAGAAGAAAGGGGTGACAGGTCTCAAGTAATTCTAAACTGAGGGAAAACTCCATTAAATCCTAAGGCTTGAGAATAAGCATCTTTACTATGCTTTCCAGGCCCACTGGCATGGCAGTCCTATCCCCTGTGGTTCTGTGGAAAGGCCTTGCACTTTACTCAGTGGGGCAGCCTGCCCCTCGAGCAATGGGCTTTGTTCTTGCCCTTGAGAAACTGGTGGCTTGATCTAAAGATTCTCTTTGGAATTTGTGGAAAGCATTAGACAAAGGAAACACCTTCATATTTAATAAATCTTACATTAGGGAATGTGGCCTGAATACATGCTCTTCAAATTATAAATATTAAGATATATTTAACATGTCTGAAATTAAACTGATCAAGGTTTATGAGATTTTTGTTTTGTTTTGTTTTGCTTTGTTTTTTGCAAGTACTCTAATCAAGTCACTTTGTGTATTCAGCTAAACTGTCAATGAATAGCTTTTTAGTTATGGAATACATAGTGAAAAAAATATTCCTCATAATGGGTTGACTGATTTCCTTTACCTTAAACTACCATTGTGGACTCAACACAAAAATTATTATATCAAAAACAAATCCTGCACTGAATGCATTGGCTAATGCTCTAATATATTTACTGTCATAAATATGGCTCCTACCAATTTTTTGTCACTGTTACTTCAACAACTATTCTTTTTTCTTTCTTGCATTTTTTTCCAATCAATACCTTCCTAAAATATAAATGGGTGGGTATTAGCTCCTGGACAAAAAATTAGTGAATGATCATTTTATCACTTAAATAGAGATGAATAGCAGGATAGACACATGACATTGAGAATAAGTTGCATTATAAAAATATATATTTATTTCTAGTACTGATAGTCCACAGGATACTCTATCATTGGCAGAAGACTTTAGAAGTACTTTTGTGATGGCAGACTGCAAAGTGAAAGACAGTAATAAATTTTTAAGGGAGGCCATGTAATATATTGGCGTTGGAGATAGACTTAATTTTGAATTTCACTTCTGCCACTATTAGCTGTGTGATCTTAGGAAAATGACAAAAACTCTTTGAATCCTTGTTTCCTTATCTTTAAAACAGAGGTACTGGGCATAGTAGTTTTCTATTATTTTGCATTCTAGTGTCTATTTCTACATTCTTTAATGAATATACTTTTATATTCTTGTCAATCTATCCTCCCCCCCCCCCCACTCACAAACACACACACACACACACACACACATTTAGTCTACATGATTTCAACTGATGTGACATCACTCAATTCTGGGAGATCTTGATTAGCTTAAATCAGTAACATTCCATCCTACGGGTTACAGTGATTAGTTCAGGGTGGGTACATAGCTCATCTGGAAATATATTTGCTGAGTCTTCTTAGAATGAAGGCTTCATACATTTCCAGTATTTTGAAAGTGTGAGGTGTGTGATTACAATTATCTTGTAACCAAGAGGGGAGAATCTAAAGCTACTCAAAGCTACTATCAGGAGCCTATTTAGATAATATGGAACCAGGATACTTATCCTTACCCAAATGGACCCAGAATGAAGTTGTGCCATAACCCCTTTGTTGTGTAAGCCAATTTTATTTTACTGTCCTATCAACTGCAAACAAAGGATTTATGACTAATCATTCCCTTAGGGTTATTGTGAGTAATAAGTAAGGTGATATAAGTAAAGCACCTAATAGTACTTGGCATCTAGCACTTTTTTAATACACATCTAAGGGTGAATGGCATGTAAACAGCTTAGAACACAATAGTTTCATTGATTCCTACCAGTGGTAATTCTTCTTCAGCATGCATTTAATTTTAATTCAAATCAGTAAGTACTTATTCACTTATTCATCAACTCAACCAATATTAGAGGATTTATTATGAACAGGCATTTTGCCCAGAACCATTGGTTAAAATGAGAAACATAATAATGGCTACTTCAGGACTATAACTGAAGGAAAGAAAGAAAGAAAGAAAGAAAGAAAGAAAGAAAGAAAGAAGAAAGAAAGAAGAAGAGAGAAAGAAAGGAAGAAAGAAAAGAAAGGGAGAGAAACAGTACTTTAGCAAATTCAGTTACCTGTAATCTCCCAAGGAGACAAACACTTAGAGAATCATATAAACAGTGTATGATTATGTGCCAAATTGTGTGATACCTAGGCAAATAAGCACCATAGATGATCCATTAAGGAAAAAGAATAGTTCATTGTAAGAGGGAAATATACACTTGAGAAAAATGCCTGGATGTTAAATTTTATTAACTAACATATTAAAGACTAAGTATGTCATAAAAGAATGTCTAATAGCCCAAATACACAACCTCTATTCCCTTCCATTTAGTGCTTATTTTGTTTTGTGATATTTGTAAGTTATTTATTTCCTTAAATTCTCTTAGTTATTTCGTTTCTTAAATTCTTTTGGGTTGTTATTCTTGCTTGAATACACCAAAACCATGTGATAATAGGGGTCCTGGGGCTCTGCACTATCAGTAAACAGTGTAAAACAAGACTTTTCAGGTATTTGTAATAATGACAAATTCTGGAAAGAATTCAAGAAAGATTTAGACAGAGGATCAGAGAATTTCAGTGACAGAAGAGAGACGCTGGAGGCCACATATTCAGGTCTACTCAAGTTATTTACAATGAAGTTCACAAAATAACAGAGTCATAAAAACATTTTTTGTAATATGTAAAGAGGAAAAACTAAGATTAGACTATGGAAATTAGAGTTACATAAAGATGTTTTTTAAACAAAGAAAGTGATATGTAATTTTTTAAAAATGATATGATATATCCTCTGTAAGAGTCTGATAGCTTAACTGATATTATCCAACAGCAAAAACGAAATTCAAAAAAATCTCAACTTCTTCCTTGTTTTTATTTTAAAATGCTCCCAACTATTAAAAGGTTGTGATAGTGATTCATGAGAGAAAGTGCTTGGGTCTTTGTGTTGGAAGCAGCTGCAGAATGAATATGCATAACATAAGTCATGCTGCTCACTGGAAATGAGAGAGACTGAAGAGAGGGCGGTTGTTTGAGGTCATAGAAAACCTGAGGAGATGTAGTTAGAAGCACTTCTCTGAGTATGAATTGCGTTCTCAGCCTGAGGATGCAAGTGAGTGTGAGTCCATTGGTCCGTTTCTAAGGACTCTGCCCAATTTTCGTTTTTCTGTTCTGCCCTGTTTTGTTTTGGCTCTAGGGTCTCAAGCCTCAGGAACTCAAAATAGAAGTCTTATTAGAGAAGATCATTTCTTGCTCTTTTCAGCATCTTAGGTTCAAAGGAATAATCCTGTTTTCTCCTTTGTGGAAACACCTGTTTAGTTGATTTTTACCTTCTTTCTTGGTAAGTTTGTTTACTTCGGCACTTTTATTAAACTATGCCGTAATTTTTCATATTTTGAAGAACTTTTTGTTACAATTTACTTGTTAAAATATGAAAGAGTGGGGGACTTCCAGAGAGGATGCAGAGTAGGAAGATCCCAAGCTCACCTCATCCCACAGATACACCTAGATAACACCACATCAGTGTAAATAACCTGGAAAAAATAACCCAAAGACTGGCAGAACAGAGTCTCCACAGCTAAACATAAAGAAGAGGCCACAGTGAAAATGGTAGGAAGGGCAGAAACAATGGTTAGGAAACAAATTGGCCTACAAAACTATGGCGGAGGGAGACACGTCCCAAGCATGAAAAAGAGAAAAGGGCAGAAGCCACACCAGCACCACAGGCATGAGGAACCTGCACTAGGAAGATAAATCCCCATAATTTTTCACTTGGAAAACCAGAGGAGCTTAACTTTGTGAGTTCTTATAATAAGTGGGGCTTACCACCTGGAACTTTAAAAATCAGTGGGCTCAGATCTGGGAGAGGTGGTGGGCAATCAGAAACTGAATTCCTACCCTTAAAGAGATAGTATAAGAAACAACCACACTGAGATACAGCATGGAAGCAATAGTTTGTAAAAGACCTGGGGTATACAGGAAGGAGATTTATTTACTAATCTTCAAACATGCCCAGGATGGGCAGGGATCTTTAGGAGACTTCATCAAAACAAGAGTTGGCAGATGACATTTCCCTCCTGCACTCCCAGGCTAGATACAGGGACATCTGCAGGAGACAGTGCCAATACTCTCCACCTGTCTTGCTAACAGTAAGCCCCACCCCTGCATTCTCCTGCAGACCTGCCCCCTCAAACCCTGCATCTGCAGTTTTCCAAAGTTTTCCAGGTGCAAAACTTGGACCCACAGTAGACCAGTGCAAAACTTCAACACAGTGGGCCCATACTTGTGTTCTCTTGAAGACCAGCCCCATCGACCCACCTTCAGCAGGAGTCCATCTAAAGCACTACAAGCTTTGCATTATACAAGCAGACCTGATAAAGGCCAGCACTACTGTACCAAAGTGACTCCTCCCTTGGGGAGAGGGGAAGACAACCACACATACCAGCTCCACTGTGGCCCCAGCAGTAGGATAGAGGCAGACATCTGGTCTGACTACAAGCTCCACTCACATATAAAATCCTCTCAGGAAAAAAAAAAAAAACACAGGGAGAATAACCTGCAGCTCAGTGCAACCACAGCTCTGGCATTTTCAATGCCTAGTCGGACCCAACTCAAGCTCAAGGCAACCCCAGACTGGCCAAGTAACAACACAGGGACCAAAACCTACCTACAATAGGCAAAGATTGCTGTTGCAGATTACTAGACTGAAGGCAAACAAGTCAACCACAATAGTAGGGCAGGCACATGCAGCACACATAGGAGACACTGTGGAAATGCTATGTTCTAGTGAACAAGGGACACTACACTGCAGGGCACCACAGGACCTCTTCTTCATAAGATTTCTTTCTTTCTTTCTTTCTTTCTTTCTTTCTTTCTTTCTTTCTAGAGAAAAAGAGAGCACAAGCAGGGGGAGGGGCAGAGAGAGGAAAGAGGTAATCTCAATCAGGGTACACACTGTCAGTGCAAGTCCAACAACGGGCTTGATCTCACAAACCACAAGATCATGACCTGAGCTGAAATCAAGACTCAGATGCTTAACTGACCCACCCATGCACCCCAGGTCACTGCTTTCAAGAGCAGGAGGCATAGTTGACTTTCCTAACATGTAGGAACAGACACAGATTATTAGGGAAACTTAGGAGACAGAAGAATATTCCCCAAATGAAAGTACAGGACAACATCACAGCAAGAGAGCTAAACAAAATGCAGATAAGCAATATGCCTGAGATAGACTTTAAAATAGCGGTCATAAAGATACCACTGGAGTTGAGAAAAGAATGGAAAATCTTAGTGAGTCCCTCAACAAAGGCATAGAAAACATTAAAAAGAACTAATCAGAGACAAGAACTCAATAACTGGTATTAAAAGAAAACTCACTAGGGGTAATAAATAGTAGACTAGAGGAAGGAGAAGAATGGAACAGTGACTTGGAGAAAAGAGTAATGGAAAGCAATCAAGCTGAACAGGTGAGAGAAAAAAAGATTAATAAGAAATGGGAATAGATTAAGGTAACTCAATGACACCATCAAGTGTAATAATAACATTTGCATTATAGGGATCCCAGAAGGACAAGATAGAAAAGGGGGCAGAAAATTTATTTGAAGAAATAATAGCTGAAAATTTCCTGAATCTGGGGAAGGAAATAGAAATCTAGATCCAGAAGGCACAGAAAGTCCCCAACAAAATCCCAAAATGGTCCATATTGAGACATATGGTAATTAAAATGGCAAAAAATAGTGATAAAGAATTTTAAAAGCAACAAGAGAAAAGAATACAGTTACATACAAGGGAAATCCCATAAGGCTGTCAGCTGATTTTTCAACAGAAACTTTGCAGGGCAGAAGGGAGTGGCATGGATATAGTCAAAGTGCTAAGAGGAAAAAAAAATCTCCAGCCAAGAATACTCTACCCAGCAAAGCTATCATTCAGAGTAGGAGAGATAGTTTCCCAGATAAACAAAAGCTAAAGGAATTCATCACCCCTAAAACAGCCCTACAAGAAATGGTAAAGAAAACTCTTTGAGTGAAAAGGGGATAAGAATAAGAAAAGTAGAAAGCACAAAAGCAGTAATAATAAATAAATCTATAAAAGTGAGTCAAGGGACTCATAAAACAAAAGGTTGCTAAGTAGGACACTATATATCTCAAACATGGGGGAATAGTAGTAAGAATGGGTTCAAACTTAAGTGGCAATCAAGTTAATACAGATTGCTATATGCAGAAAATGTTATATGCAAACCTAATGGTAACCACAAACATGCAAAAAGCAAAGAGAGAGATATCCAAGTATGTCACTAAAGAAAGGGAACTAATTGAGAGAGAAGAGAGCAAGGGAAGAAAGAAATAGAGAAGAACTACAAAAGCAACCATAAAACAAGAAACAAAATGTCAATAAATACATACCAATCACTAATTACTTTGAATATAAGTGGACTAAACATTCCAATGAAAACACACAGGATGATGGAATGGATAAAAAAGCAATACCCATCTATATGCTGCCTACAAGAGATGTATTTCAGACCTAAAGACACATGTAGATTGAAAGTGCAGGGACGGAGAAGAATTTATCATGGAAATGGATGTGAAATGAAAGCTGAGGTAGCAATACTTATATAGGACAAAATCCAGTTTGAAACAGACTATAATGAGAGACAAAGACGGGCACTATATAATCATAAAGAGGACACTCCAATAAGAATATATAACAATTGTAAATATCTATGCACCCAACATGAAAGCACCCAAATACATAAAGTAGCAAATAAACAAACTAAGGAAAGTAATTGAGAGTAATACAATAATACTAGGGGACTTTAAGACCGCACTTACACGAATGAATAAACCATTCACACAGAAAATCAACAAGAAAACAGTGGCTTTTAAATTTTTTGTTTGTTTGTTTGTTTGTTTTTGAAAGAGAGAGAGAGAGAGAGAGGGAGAGAGAGAGAGAGAGAGCATGAGCAGGGGAGGGGGCAGAGAGAGAGGGGGACACAGAATCCAAAGTAGGCTCCAAACTCCACGCTGTTAGCACAAAGCCTGACGTGGGGCTCGAACTCACAAGCTGTGAGATCATGACCTGAGCCAAAGTCAGATGCTCAACCGAGTCACCCAGGTGCCCCCAAAACAGTGACTTTTAATGACAAATTGGACTAGATGGATTTAGCACATATATTCAGAACATTTCAACCTAAAACAGCAGCATACACATTCTTTTCAAGTGCATACAGATCATTTTCCATAACAGATCACATAATAGGCCACAAAACATGTCTCAACAAATTCAGAAAGAGCAAAGTAATTCCATGCAGCTTTTCAGCCCATAACACTATAAAACTAGAAATCACCCACAAGAAAAAAAATCTAGAAAAAACATAAATGCATGGAAGTTAAATAACGTGGTAATACAAATAAATGGGTCAACAAAGAAATCGAAGAGGAAATAAAAAAATACATGGAGACAAATGAAAAAGAAAATTCAATGGTCCAAAATCTTTGGGATGCAGCAAAAGCTTTTCTAAGAAGGAGGTTTATAGAAATACAGACCAACCTCAAAAAGCAAGAAGCAAGAAAATCTCAAATAAACAATCAACTTTACACCTAAAAAGAGCTAGGAAAAGAACTAACAAAACTCCAGAAGAGTACAAAGAAGGAAAAAATAAAGATTAGAGCCAGAATAAATGAAATAGAAACAACAAAACAAAAAACACAATAGATCAGATAAACTAGGAATTTGTTCTTGAAAAGATCAGCAGATCTTTTTTCAGTCAGACTCAAAAATAAAAGAGACAGACAGAAAGAGAAAAATAAAAGAGACAGAGAGAAACAGAGACAGAGAGAGACAGAAAGGACTCAAATGAAATAAAAAAATGAAAGTGGAGAAATAACTGATTTCAGAAATCAGTTCACAGAAATCCACAAATACAGAAATACAAAGTATTGTAAGAGGATATTATGAAAAATTATATGCTGACAAATTGAACAACCTATAATAAATGGATAAATTCTTAGAAACATATAACAGAATTGGGAAGAAATAGAAATTTTGAACAGACCAATCACCTGCAATGAAATTAAATCTCTAATCAAAAACCTCCGATCAAAAAAAAAAAAGTCTAGGGCCAGATGGTTTCACAGGGGATTTCTACCAAACATTTAAAGAAGAGTTAATACCTATTCTTCTCAAACTATTCCAAAAATTAGAAGAGGGAGGAAAGCTACCAAATTCATTCTATGAGTCCAGCATTACCCTGATACCAAAACCAATAAAGACACAGAAAAAATTAAAAAAAAAAAAAAAAGAAAGAGGGAGAATTACAGGCCAATATCACTGATGAACATATATGCAAAAATTCTCAACAAAATATTAGCAAACCAAATCCAACAATACATTCAAAAAAATCATTCACCACAATCAAGTGGTATTTATTCCTAGGATGCAAGAGGGGCTCAATACTCACATATCAATCAATGAGATACATCACATCAACAAGAAAAAGGCTAAAAAACATTTAGTCATTTCGATAGATCCAGAAAAAGCATTTGACAAAGCACAATTATCCATTCATGATAAAAACCCTGAACAAAGTAGAGATAAAGGGAACATACCTCAATATAACAAAAGCCATATATAAAAAAACCATATATTAAAAACAATGAACATTATACTCAATGGGGAAAAACTGAGAAGTTTTCCCCTAGGTCAGGAACAAGAGAAGAATGTCTACTCTCACTACTTTTATTCAACATAGTACTGGAAGTCCTAGGCACAGCAATCACAGGAATAAAAAAGAAAAGAAAAGAAAGAAAAGGCATCCAAATTGACAAGGAAAAAGTAAAACTTTCACTATTTGCAGATGACATGATGCTATATAGAGAGACTCCACTAAACAACTAGAACTGATATATGAGTTCAGTGAGATAGCAGGATACAAAATCAATATATAGAAACTAGTTGCATTTCTTTACACTAATAATGAAGTAACATAGAGAGAAATTAAGAAAATGATCTCATTTATAATTGCACCAAAAATAATAATATACCTAGGAATAATCTTAATGAAGGAAGCGAAAGACCTGTACTCTGAAAACTATAAAACACTGATGAAAGAAATTGAAGATAACATAAACAAATGGAAAGATATACCATGTTCATGGATTGGGAGAACAAATATTGTTAAAATGTCCATATTACTGAAAGCAGCCTACAGTTTTAATGCAATTCCTATCAAAATACCATTAGCATTTTTCACAGAAATAGAATAAATAATTCTAAACTTTGTATGAAACCACAAAAGAGCCCAAATAACCAAAGCAATCTTGAGAAAGAATAAAGCTGAAAGTATCACAGTCCCAAATTTCAAGATGTACTACAAAGCTATAGTAATCAAAACAGTGTGGTACTGGCACAAAAATAAACACATAGACGAAGAGAACAGAATAGAGAGCTTAGAAGTAAACCCACAATTATTTGGTCATTCACTGTACAACAAATGAGGCAAGGATATGTAATGGAGAAGAGTGTACTTTCAATAAATGGTGTTAAGAAAACTGGACAGCTCCTGGCAAAAGAATAAAACTGGATCACTTTTTTACCCCATACACAAAAATAAACTCAAAATGGATTAGAGAACTAAATGTAAGACCTGAAACCATAAAAATCCTTGAAGAGAGCACAGGCAGTAATTTCTTTGACATTAGCCAAAGCAACATTTTTCTAGATATGTCTCCTAAAGCAAGGAAAACAAAAGTAAAAATAAAATATTGGGGCTACATCAAAATAAAAAAGTTTTCCCAGCAAAGGGAATAATCAACAAAACAAAAAGGCAGCCTAATGAATGGGAGAAGATATTTGCAAATGATATATTTGATAAAAGATTAATATCCAAAATATATAAAGAACTTACACACTCAGCAACAACAAAAATCAATTAAAAAATGGTCAGAAGACATGAACAGACATTTCTCCAAAAAAGACATACAGATGGCCAACATCACATGGAAAGATGCCCAATATCACTCATCATCAAAGAAATGTAAATCAAAACTATGATGAAATATCACCCCACACCTGCCAGAAAGGTCAAGATCAAAAACACAAGAAACAAGTGTTGGCAATGATACGGAGAAAATGAAACCTACTGGTGGGAATGCAAACTGGCACAGCCACTGTAAATAACAGTATGGAGGTCCCTCAAAGAGTTAAAAATAGACTACCATATCATTTAGTAATTCCGCTACTGGGTATTTACCCAAAGAATATGAAAACACTAATTTGAAAAGATATATGCACACCTATGTTTATTGCAGCATTATTTACAACAGCCAAGATATGGAAATAACCCAAGTGCCCCTTGATAGATGAATGGGTAAAGATATACACATATATATACGATGGAGTATTAGCCATGGAAAAGAATAAATTCTTGCCATTTGCAACAACATGGATGGATGTAGAGTGCATAATGGTAAGTGACATAAGTCAGCATAGAAAGAGAAATACCATATGATTTCACTCATATGTGGAATTTAAGAAACGAAACAAATGAATAAAGGAAATGAGACAAAAAAACCCCACAAAAAACAACAAAAAAAACCCAAACTGTTAAATACAGAGAACAAACTGAAGATTACAGTGTGGGGGTGAGGGTGCATGGATAGGTGAAATAGGTGATGGAGGTTTAGGGGACATTTATTGTGATGAGCACTGAGTAATGTGTAGAATTGTGACCTGAAACCAATATGACACTGTATGCTAACTCTACCAGAATTTAAAAAAAAATTAAAAATAATAATAAAAAGAAAAGAATATGAAAGAGGAAGTACCAGCCATCTTCCTCCCACTTTCACGTTGAATCTAGTCTAGCATTCCATAATATATTTCTCATCCTGGTTCCATATTAAGCCTTGATAAAAATCCCTAATTATACCTAAAAAGTACTATTGACACTATCCTATGAATTTATGCTAATTTCCATGGACCACTTATGTCCAATTGGAGGCAATTAGATTTAGATGAGGTCATGAGGCCCCCATGAGGGAATAAGTGCCCTTTTAAGAGAAGAAAGAGATCAGAGCTCTTTCTCTTTCCACCATGAGAGGACACAGAAAGCACCACCTATAAACCAGGAAGAGGGCTCTTCTTGGCTTCTATAATTGTGATAAATAAATTCTCACATGTTGTTTAAGCCTTCCAGTTTATGATATTTTATTATAGCAGCCCAAGCTGACTAAGGCACTCATTTTAAAAAAGAAAAGTCTCTGTTGTACAAAACATGGACTCACATCCAGTCTCTCTAAAGCATAAATGCCTAACTTGGTCCATTCTCAAGAGGTATTCAAGATTATGCTAAGGTGAAGAGAGACAGAGAGACAAGTGCACACTCAAATCTAGTTTCTTATTTATCAGTTATGGGACTGTGAATAAATTGTTATACTTCTCTGAACTTTAGTTAATGTATCTCTAAAACATATTTATAATATACACAAAACTGAGGGACTTTGTATGTGCTGTTCCACTGACTGCTGGGATTACTTCTGTTGAAGTAAATCTCTTAAAATCTCCTTTCTCCTCTATAGCTCAGGTAAATACCCTTTTGAGTCTAAGTTCCCCATCAAAAGCAACATCCTTAGCAGATGATGAACTATTTTTAATTTAAGTGTTCTTTAAAATAGTCATTGAGTGCTTGTATGTGACCAGAACTCTTCTAGGTCTTTGGGGTTCATCATTAAATAGAAAACAAAACAAAACAAAACAAAACAAAACAAAACAAAACATTGCCCTCGTCATATATCAATCACATTTAAATCATTACTTCCTCTTACAGCAGCTCGCAACTACAATATTATATGGTTGATCTCAGGATTAAATTTGATAATCCTTGCAATATTGTACCTATGGACCACCAATGTTGACTCACTCTCACCATGTAAAAACCACAGGTTTTATTTTATTTCAATAAAATGGTATCTATGTATGCATTGTCTTAATCTGCCCTCTCCTAGAAGCAGATCCTTAGAAAAGGATTTGAGTACAATAGTTTATATGGAAAGCTGATAGTTGGAAATGCCATCAGGGAATACAGAGGTGAGGCAGGGAAGAGAAAGAAACATAAAGGGCATAGGATCAAACATGTTACCAATCTGGACAATTGGAGCTTAATTCCATCAGGCAACTCTAGATGCCAATGCTAAACCTGTATATCAGAGTAATTCTGCTCAAGGGGTTAGGGAACTGGGTTATTTACCCACAAACTTCTGTAGGTAATTGTTTGAGTGCTTCACCTAAAGGGAATCTATCCCCTGGCACTTTGCATTTACCTACAAAGCTCTCAGGTAAAGACGCTGACTAACTTGCAGTTGGACCTACAAGCACAGGAATGGTAACTTACCAAGGTATATGGGAAGTGTACCAACAGTCTGCACTTCATGGATCTCAGATAATGCTCATTGTAAAGAAAGAAAAACTGTGATAGAGTGTTAGCCCTGCAATACAGATCACGGTCACATCTGCTCTCGGATTCAGAAAAGATTTGACTTCTCATTGTATTTGTTCCTTGCATTGATCCTGGCATTCCTTCTTCTAATGCAGGGTTCCAGGACTTTTCCCCAATTGCTCTTTCCATGCCCTGTTCCCCCTCTTGTTTCTCCCTGTCCCTGTCACACTCCCTTCAACTCATAACCACAGAGTCAAATCTGTTGGCTTTATCTTTAAAAATTCATATTTTGACACTTTGTGTTGCCTTTATCACAACTACCCAGTACTGCGAAAGCAATCTAACTAGTTGCTCTCCTCCCATTCTTTCCTCTCTGGTTTACTTTTTGCCAAAAATTCAAAGCGATCTTATAAATCATAAATAAACTCATATTCTTGTGTCCAGAATTTTCT
The DNA here is from genome assembly GCF_023721935.1 of Panthera uncia. Lineage (NCBI taxonomy): Eukaryota > Metazoa > Chordata > Mammalia > Carnivora > Felidae > Panthera > Panthera uncia. The sequence goes on along the minus strand of NC_064811.1, from coordinate 73,717,974 downwards.
TCTCTTACTTAGTATCATGGTCTACAAGGCCTTACTTGATCTGTGCACTCATACAACCTTTCAATGCTTACTCCTACAAGTCTTCCCCTTGCTCAGTCCTCTGCAGGTATGTTAGGCTCTATGCTGTTCACACGGAGCACTCTTTTGCCTCAAAAGCTCCACATCTCCTCATTGTTTCTCCAGATATTTGCAAGAGCTACTGGCTGACGGCTCAAGCCTTTATACACACAGTTTGGTTTCAGAACCCACATGTTAGGCCTTTTCACTACACGGTTGTTATGCATTTACTCTTTAAGGCCTGACCTCCTTTAAGTCAGGGCTCTGATCTAAGTATCGCCTCTGCAGAAATGATTTTCCTGACCATGTTATCTAAAAGAGCATCTACTACTATTCTTTATGAAACTTAATTTTTATCAGACTTTTTACTACCTGTTTTCATATCATGTATCAATTTATTATTACTTTTAACATTTGGTTTCATTGCTTGAACATAATCTCCATGTAGGCAGGTATTTTATCTGTTTTACTCATTATTATATCCTCAGCACTTAGAATGATGCTAGATCAGTCAGCCTAGGTTATGCCTCATTAACAAAAACAGCTCTAACTTTTCATGGCTTCACATGGTAAAAGTGCCGTTCACTTCATTCTACAGACAATGTGAATCTGGGTGGAGCCCTATGAAACAGGATCATTCAGTCGCACAGGCTAAATGGAGGTCCCATTTGCCAGGTCTTTCAGGATCCCTTTGACTTTTAAATCTGCTCAGAAGTGACAGAAATCACAACTTCAAGTCAGAATTTGTCAGCCAAATAAGTCACATGGCAGAGGGCAGGAAAGCGTAATCTCAAGGGTCCTTGTGAATAGCCTTAGTACCTACCACAAATATTTAGCTCTTATTAGATAATCAGCAAATATTTTCAGAATGAACAAATAAATAAGCAAGCTGAATACGCCACACACCCACCATATGAACAAATTTGGGAGGTGTTTTTGTTTTTGTTTTTGTTGTTTTAGAGACAGTGCACATGTGTGTGACCATGAGTGGAAGATAGGCAGAAAGAGAGAAAGAGAGAGAATCTCAAGCAGTCTCCATGCCCAGTGCAGAACCCCACTCTGGGATCTATCCCATGACCCTGAGATCATGACCTGAGCCTAAATTGAGAGTCAGATGCTTAACCAACTGTGCTGCCCAGGTACCCTGGAGACATTTTTCCTAACATCTATTAATGAAGATAGATAAATATATTGCATTTAAAATATAAAATATGAAAAAGAGAGACAAAAACCTAGAAACAGACTCTTAACTGTAGAGAACAAATTGATGGTTACCACAGGAGAGGTAGGTGGGGGGATAGGTGAAATAGGTGCTGAGGCTTACCATTATGAACACTGAGTAATGCACAGAATTATTAAATCACTCTATTACACCTGAAACTAATATGATACTGTATGTTGATACTAATGGAATTAAAATTAAAAATGTAATAAAAATAGATGCCACATGAGAAAAAAATATATAAAATATGTTAGTAGATATATACGCTCCATGAAACAGGATCCTATCTGTTCTATTCTTACCTAGCACCTAGAATGCCCAATGTATGATAGACCCTCAATAAATCTTTGATGAATAAATAAATTAATAAAAGATAGGGGTAATTTGATAAATGTATAGTAAGTACCCAATTCAGTGTGCTTTCAAAGATACAAATTTTAAATGTGTACACACATAAATACACACACACATAAACACACACACACACACACACACATATATATATATAAAACAATTTATAATGACTCATTTCATATTAGAAAATATAACTTACTTAGGAATATAGAAAGAATGATACTTATTTTAGTATTCCTAGAAGTAGTTGTTTGTTGTTTAATTATCTTCCAGAATACATTCATAATTCTATTTAACATTTAATGTAATCATGGAGATGATTAATCTTGTCTTTGATGTTTTTAATATTTAAATCATATTTTGTGACCTCAAAAGTTTTCTTATAAAATGGGAAACAGGATTCATAGAACTGGTTTTGAAGTGATATCTTTTAAGAAATAAAGTTTATATTGCAAGCTTTCTAAAGACTATCACATAAACAACTCCCATCACTGGCTTCTATACAAATCATGCATACAAAATATGTAAACTTCACATTTCCCCAGGGAATGTCATCTAACCTGAGACAAAAAGGAAAAGGAATTGAATTACAGTCCTCATCATCAAGCTAATTTGGAGACTAAAATTACAATCTCACTTTGAATCATTTTTGTTCAGTCTAAGGAATTATTTATTATTTTTCCCATTGAGAAGCCATGTTAAGAAATTCAGCATTAAATGCTGAATCTGAATTATATTACTTTAACATAAGTATATTAATTAATTCCAGATTTAATGCAATGAAAAAAAAAGAATAGACATTCTGGAAAGACAAACTTCTGAAAAGCATTTTTAAGTGGTAGATTAGGATCTAATTATGCACATTTACTGCAAACCATTATTTATAGAGAGCATTTACTGAGAACTTCCTAAATGCCCGATGCTGTTCTAAGTGTTTAAATTCTCACAAAAACATATAAGGGAATGCTATTATTATCCTTCTACTTTCAATGAGGAATCTAAGATATACATAGTTAAGTGATTTGCTCATCTTAATGTGATTTCACAGAGCTAAGTAACTGGTAGGGCTCAGGCCCACACCCATACATTTTGGTTTCGAAGCCTGTGTGCCAGGCCATTTACAACACTGTTGCTAGTACATGCCTCAAAATGGCATCCTACATAAATATTTGAAAATATCCTCTCACACTTTGACTCTAGATTCTAGAACAATGAACATCAGATCTAATGCTTCATATTTCAGATGCACATTGTGGATATCAGAAATCCTAATATGTATATGATTTGCAATTACATAGAAACTTACAGTACCATCAGTTTAAATATATACAATTATATGAAATAATAAACACATGTATTTATGTATGTAATAGATATATACAGGGATTGCTTTTAGCTTCAAGTATTAGAAAATGTAAATAAACAATGGCTTAAACAGATTAGGGATTTAATCTTTGTTCTGGAAGGAATCTGGAAGTAAGTAGCTCAGGGCTGGGAGAGTCTCCAAAATGGTATCAGAAATACAGATGCATTCTGTTTTTCTGCGAAGTCTTCCTTAACATGGAGGTTTAGCTTCATATTTGTGGTCTTGGGGGTCAAAAGTTTGTTTCATCTCCAGTATTTCATTTTCATTCCAGGCATAAAAAGGGAAAGGACAGAGAACAAAAGGTGGTTGCTATAAAAGGCTAACCCATTTCAGAGAAATTTTTGGGAGATTCATTCAATCTCTTCTGCTTATATTTCCTTAGGCACAACTATCTCATGACACCATTATCTTCAAGGGATGCTAAATTAATATTTTTAGCTGAGAATAATGTCTGTTTAAAAAACTCAGGGTTTTGTTAGGAAGAAATGAAAAATAGTTTTGGATAGGAAATTGTATGTGCCACAATAAAGAACAATCACAGAAAACTTAGAAAATGTTTAAAATTTAATGGAGAAAACAATTTTTTATCACCTATAGCTGCTGATAAAATAATAGTATGAATGTTCCAGCAATATTTTCTGTTGTGCATTTGCTTCATTTTTATTGATTCCAAAATGAGCATAACATACTTTATTTAAATATTCAATTACTGTTGAATCCCTGGATCATTTCTAGTTTTTAATATTATAAATAATGCTATAATAATTATTTTAAACTTGAAGTATTTATTCTATTTTGGTTTATATTTTAAGATAGATTTCCAGAAATAAAATTCCTGGATTGAAAGCTATGAATACCTTTTTCCTGATTCTTACTGCCCAAATACTTGACAACAAATTATTTCTAAATACCCTCATAATAGCAACAAATGTCATGTGATCTACAACTAAATTAGCATAATTTGAAATTAAGTTCTGTGTATGAAAAATGAAACCTTGTTTTATTTGCATTTTTGTGACTGGACATTTTTCTTTTTTTTGTTTTGTTTCTTCATCAGTTGTATTTAAATTTGTGTTCTGAAATTATACATTGATTCCCTTTTCCAATTTATTGATTTTATTCTCAATATCATTCTTTAAAATGTGTGTTATATTGTAATATAAACTAAGATATTAACTCTGTCTGCCCAAACCAGTGAAAAATATTTTCCTCAGATTAACTGCCTTTTATATATCTATGTTTGTAATACTAAAAATAGACAAATTTAGAGCAAAATAAACCAACTTCAGAGATAAACTTGAGTTTTTTAAAATGAAGTTACCAATACATGGGGAGTTAAATGAGAAGTTTAAGGTCATTCAATTAATAAATAGCCTACAAAAAAAAAAGGAGGAGGAAAAGGAGAAAAATTTTAAAAACCTTGACATTACTTCCTAACTTTTGGAATCCCTACTGAATAGATATTTTATTTGAATCTTTCAATAGATGGTAAGATCTTGTATTAATTTCCCAGGATTGCCACAACAAAATACCAAAGACTAGCGGGTTAAATGCTACAAACTTATTTTCTAACATTTCTGGAGGCCAGAAGTCCAAGATCAAGGTATTGGCTGGTTGTCCCCCCACCTCCCCAGGCCTCCCTCCTTAGTTTGCAGATGGCCACCTCCCTACTATGCCCTCACATAACCTTTCCTCTCTTCACGTGCATCCCTGGTGTTCCTCCCCCTTCTTATAGCATTAGTCACATTGGTTAGAGCCTACCCTCATTTAGGTGACTTTTCTTAACTTTAATTACCCCTTTAAAAGCCCAGTCTCCAAACAGCATCACGTTCTAAAGTAATGGGAGTTACAGGGCACCTGAGTGGCTCAGTGGTTAAGCAAATGACTTTGGCTCAGGTCATTATCTCATGCTCTGTGAGTTCAAACTCCATGTCGGGATCCATACTGAGAGCTCAGAGCCTGGAACCTCCTTCAGATTCTGTGTCTCCCTCTCTGTTTGTCCCTCCTCCACTCACACTCTCTCTCTCTTTCTCCCTCTCCCTCTCTCTCGAAAATAAACATAAAAAAAAAAAAGTAACAGGAGTTAGGATTCCAACATATGAATGGGGTAAAGGGACACACTTCAATCCATAACATATATAAAAATATATATCTGTCTATGTCTATATCTACCTATCTATCAATTTCCATAATCCATAGACTAAAAATTCTGGTACTTAGGGAACTTAGTTTCAATGTTCTGTTTGATCACATCCTCAGAGATTCAAGATTCTATTCAACAGATCTTTAGGTCAAATTCATTTTATAATTTTAAAGTCAATGTTAGTTTCTACAAATGCCTTCAAACAGACCAATTTGTGGAAATATATTGGTAAAAGCTTTTCAATAAAACTATAATAATTACAAAAATACATACTTTAGATGAAAATATCTGAAAAGTTAGCAATACATTAAAATCTAATATGATTTATAATTTTATAAAAAAGTATTCAGATTTAAAAGATGATTTTTTCTTCTTCTAAAATATAGTAATATATAATTACCTAAATTCATGTTATAATTTGCTCCTTTCATGCTACTGTGGTTGTATTATCATTAATGCTAATAAACTGCCTTCAGTGACTAGTGGAATTATTCATTATCCAAAAGCAAATAAATGAATTTTAAAATACCCTATATTAAAAACATGCACGTGATGGCTATAGTGAATAAGGAAAAACAATCCTGTTATGCCTATAATACTATCAGAAATTGACAGGTAAGACACCCAGATATCTTGCCTTTTGCTACTACTTGATATTTTGTCATCTGTAATGTACATTACTATACAATGCTTAGTTGAACATTACATATTTCAAATGCTTATTACAAAGTCCCACATTTATCCCAGATGTAATATGGTTATACTTAGTTAAAAGTATTAGCTACGTGGCCCACTAAGGTACATTCTGCACATCTAGTTTAAGGGCATATAAATATTCATAATTTCAACACCTCCTTTATTTTACTATCAAATTAAATTTAGATTAAAAATATCCCTATTTAAATATTAAGGCAATGCAGTCAAAATAATACTCTTTCATTGCTTTGTTTAAATATCATATTAAATGCAGAAGGAATAATAAGTTCTTATTCATGGTTTGTCTAAGAATTGGCAAATACTATTTTTTTCAGCTTTGTAACAAGGAAAAATCAATAATTTTGCCATCTTCTATGTCTCATACTCACTTATATCTGTTTTTTTTAATCTTTTATCATGGAAAATATTTTTTTTACACTGGCATCTTAAATAAGAGGTGGAGGGAATATAAATGGTGCAGAACATTCAGTGATTTAGAAAGACTTGAGGCTTATTCCTGGCTCCACTACTTACTGGCTGTGTTACCATGCACATATTTCTGAACCACTCTAAATCCTAGCCTCTTCTCAAATGGGGACAAAGCCTTTCTTATAGGATTCTGAGAAATGAATGAGAATGTGCATTAGCACAGAAAAAGTACTCAGTGAACAAGGACTTTAAATGATGTTTGTTTCCTAAAATGAGATTATCTAATCATCATGGGTACTGAATATTTTCTGATCTTATTTATTTTTCCTGTTAGTGCCATCAGGTTAATGGAGAAAAAATATCAAATCAAATTAATTAACTTCAGGACTTGTCTGCTATCAATTCAGATAAATGAACTATTTAAGATAATTCTAGGGAGGGGTCAAGATGGTTGAGCAGCATGGAAGTTTTTTGTTGCCTTTCTCATCCCTGAAATGCAGCTAAGATAATTCTATATTATATTGACACTAAAGTATTATACATATTCTAATATTTTTCTATTATGTTGAGCAATAATTCAATGAATGCACGCGTTTGATTTTTATATTTATGAATGCAAATATTTTAACATACAATTTAAATGAACAATTTAATAAATGTTATTTTGAAGCCAAATTTGTATCATATGTCAATGATCTCTAATACATTCTTAAGTTATCAGTATTTTAGGTATAGAGTCTTTTTATTACCATTCAAATGTTCAGTTGAAACATATTTTTGCTTTGAACACATTGTGTCCCATTTTCTGTAGTTTCATATATACTTATTAACACACTTAATAGAAGTAGACACATGTACCTACATCCTTCATATGTAAAGGAAAAAGCTGAAAGATAAATCAGATGTCATAATGGTTGATCTTTCTTGGGCACTGAATTGAGCCACAGTTGTTTATCTCATGATGCACATGTTTAAGAATGTATATATAAGCAGGAGAAAGGGACCAGCTAGAAGGTGTATACTGGAACGAGGCACAATCATTTGACGGAAATTGGATAGGTAAAGGAGAATCAGAATGTAGCTACTGAGAAAGTGAACTCTAAACAAGGAGAGAATGATGGTAGGTAAGCAATATGAACCTGGGAGGTGCAAGAATATAATAACAAAAATGAGATAAAATAGACCTAGAGGCAAGTACTGTTGAGCAATCTCAGAGTTTCTCAATATGCAAACAGAGGTTATAGCATGGAGGCCTGAAAGTCAACAATGACTGCATGAGGTCACAGGAACTAGTGACAATGTTAGAGTTTCAGGGGCTGGCAATGAAAGCATAGCTGTAAGTGGAAGGTATAATTCAGAAAGCAGGTTGCATGGTGGTGAAGTGCATGGGATCTGAGCCAGACTACCTGCTTAGTTGTGGTGGTGGTGGTGGTTTTGTTTTTTGTTTTGTTTTGTTTTTTTACCTCTTTATCCCTTAGTTACCTCACCTGTAAAAGGAGGATAACAACACTATTTGCCTCACAGTATTTGATTTTATTTCATTTATTTTGAGAGAGAGAGAGAGAGAGTGTATGAGCTGAGGAGGGACAGAGAGAAAGAAGAGAGAACTCACAAACCATGAAATCATGGACGCTTAAGTGACTGAGCCACCCAGGCGCCCCCCCCCCCCCCCCCCACAGTATTTGTGAAGCATTTATAGCAGTGGATAAATTATGTTAAAGTGCTAAGTAAGTATTTTATAACTTCCTGGAAACCTCTTGATCCAGCCTTGCCTAATGGTTAAGAACAGTTCTGGCTCTTGAAGCAAGAAGTTGAGTCAGAATTCTACGGGTGCCTAGCTGGCTCAATCAGCAGACCCTGTGACTCTCGATCTCAGGGTTATGAGTTTGAGCCTCATGTTGGGCATAGAGCCTACTTAAAAAAAAAAAGTCAGGATTCTAAGTACAGTGACTCCATTACCAAAGGTCAAGTGGAGGTTTGACACTTGAATCAAAATCAAAATGAAAACCCACTGGTTAGCAGTGAGGAGTTAGTTCACAGAAAGATAGCAAAGGAGGAAGACCACATTAATTCACCTAAACTTGAAGCTTGAGAGGGATTCAGATCACGCAAATCTACTTCCGACTTCAGTCCAAAGTTATTTAGGAGCTAAGATGCAACTGAGGTTTCAGTAAGAGGGTATCACTGAGCCTAATGATGGAAACTGGGTACAACATAAATGAAGCAACAAATAATGACTGACAAGATACCAGAATGTAGATGAAAGATCAAAACTCTATACTATGGGAAAAGGAGACATGCAAAGGTTAGAAACAAGTGTTTTATTTTACTATACTTTTTCTAGGAGTATAATTTTAATAGGTGAATTAATTTCAGAGTAATACCTACTTTTCATCTCTGAATGCTTGAACTGTACTTCTCTGTGTTCTGCATATAAAAGCATTAAATGGAATCTTTAAAAAAAAGAATGAATGATTAATGAAACAATGTGAATAGACATGCCCTGTGAAATATAATTTCAGGTATCTTTCCATTCTAACTCATAGCATTCAATGTCTAATTACTACAAAGGAAAGCTATTTCCTTATCTTAAAGGAATGGCATTTAGGTCATTTTTGTTGAGTTGTCATGCTGGAGCACAATTCAGAGACAAGCATAGACAAATCTAATGCTGAAGTAAAAGGTATGACCAAGAGTCTGAACTACGTTATTAATGTGAAGCAGACATAGTACAGGGGAAGTGAGGTCCAGAGCACAAAGCATGTGTACCAAATGGCAAAGTTAAGGTAAAGGGCTCCAAGGTCACAGGCAAGAAGAGAGGTACTATTATTTAAGATCAAGATATGGATTGACTGAGGGAGGCAAACAAAATTGATTGCTATCAGAAATAAAAAGAAAAGCCCCAGAGATATGGAGTTGAGATCTATTCCTTGACCTAATCATTGATTACATGCTGAAGTCCTAGGTAATTGTGTCAAATTTATCTTTAGCATGTTATTCAATCCTATTAAGCCCAGTTTTTTCATAACAAGTGGGGGTACTTACTATTTTTAAAATAATTAAAAGATGCAAGACCTATAAGTCATTTAGTGCAGTGTCTTGTATGAGCATGTTATACATAAAAAGAAAAATAAGGTCTGCCATTAACCAATGGTGTGCACTATGGACGACTTTCCCTTCTTCAGTCTAAGTTTCTTTACAAGAATTTACTTGGTGGGTTATTTTTAGTGTCAGAGAAAATGGATGTCTGTCATTGGACAGAAATGCCTGGACCAAATGCCTGTCATGGAAAAAGTGCTAAAGAAATAGAACAATCATTACTGTTAACCTCTGTGTATCCACTTAGAATCTTAAAAGATTTGCTGTGTGTGTGTAATGTTCACCCTAGGGGTGCTTATCTTCGCTAAGGCACACTACCTAGAAATTGGTATATTGGGAATATATGTCTTACAAAATACATAGCTGTAATAGTGTGGATTTTTGTTCATCAAATATTAATTTTCCTCCTCTTCCTACTGTGGGCAAAGCATACTTCTTACTCCATGGATATTGGGACTTGCTCTGTAACTTGTTTTTGTTAAAGGGATATTATCAAACATGATGTAATGATTAGGCAGTTTGACATGGTTGTGCACTTTAATAATCCAGTACAAAAAGACCATGCCCTGGATGGCTCATCGTCTAAAGAAAATGAAGAAACATGCACAGTCTCAGCCTAGAATCAAATTTAGTAAATCCCAGCAGAACCAAACACAGCCACAGCCAAACCGCAGTCTCATGAGCAAAGACATAAGCACTTTTGACACGGATTGGAGGAAGTTTATTATGCAACATTATTATGGCAAGGAGATGAATAAGATGCCTAGCAAATAGACTACTAAAGTGTTCAAATAAGGGCAGATATGGTACAGTGTATTTCTCAGAATCTCTCTGAGAACCTACCATGTATCCGAGGCCATGAGGGTTGGCCACTTGGGTCTGAGATGTGTTTGTTACTGTCAGAATTAGCACCACGGATAGTTAGGAGAAAAGAAAATACACTTAGGTGGTGCCTGGGTGGCTCAGTAGGCTAAGCATCCACCTTCTGCTCAGATCATGACCTCACGGTTTGTGGGTTTGATCCCCATGTTGGGCTTTGCACTGACAGCACAGAGTCTGCTTGGGATTCTCTCTCACCTTCTTTCTCAAAAATAAATAAACATTAAAAGAAGTTTTTAAAAAATGAAAAAAAAAAGAAAATTAAGTTGGGGAATACTATCAGGAAATATGCAAAATAACAGTAACAGACAAAGCAGATTTGAACTGTTAAACATCAACTCTGTTTTAGCCTAAACAAAGGGCTAAAAGTCTCACAGTCCATATTCCTCAAAAACAATTTTAGGGAACTGTTTGAAGACATGGCTTCAGAAATACAATATAAATATTGGAAACAAGCAAAGAGATTACTGGGTGTTCTTTCACTGTAGTGCTATGATATAGCATGATGCACTCACTTCCTATTGGTGAGGCTATTTTACAATTTAGTAAAAACAGATGTTATCTTATAGAATTTATAGTAGAGATGGAAATTTCTGCCTGATGAACAGAAAACCCAGCAATCTTATTCTAGCATCTTCACTGCCCATAGATACCTATTCAAATGCAATTTGAAACATTTTTAACATCTCATTGACTACATAATTAATTACCAAATTGAATAAAATCTTTGACAGACATTCATTTCGTATTTGTGTGAGAGTCATTTTTTTAACTTTTTGAAAAGTATACTTTAATAATCTAAACACAAACTGGGACAGAAGAAAGACAGAGGTCTGCCTTTAAGGTTGGTACATAGGCCAGTCACCTGGCTGAACTGTAGTGCAGCACTCCCTCTCCCACAGCACACACCTTTCCCAGAATTCTAGGGCAGAGAAAAGAAAGAAAAGAAAAGAAAAGAAAAGAAAAGAAAAGAAAAGAAAAGAAAAGAAAGAAAGAAAGAAACAAGCAAACAAACAAACTAGAAATTCAAGCAGGGACATCCAGCTACATCTTAGACATCACATCTTACCCAAATGGTAAGAAGGGGGACCACATGAGATATAGCTAATAGCCACAGCATTTTGAAGACTGAAGGCCTGTTACTCTGCTGGGTTTTTATATTTGTGTGTTTTCTTCTTCTTTTTTGTTTTTTTGTTTTTGTTTTTGTTGTTGTTGTTGTTGGGTTTTTGTTGTTGTTGTTGTGGGGTTTTTTGGCTCCTTGCAGAATTTAGAAGGAGATAGGAAAACCAGCAGAGAGCTGGTTACTTATAAATCTCACAAGGTGGCATGGCAAAGACTGACAGTTACTTTAATGAGCAGTTACTTTGCCCATGACCATTTGGATTGTAAGTGATAATAGCTCTCCGGGGGTGTGGGGGGATTGCTTCTAATTCAGAGAAAACTCAGAGGTCTTAAACATTAAATAAATTGGTGCAAACCATAAACATATTTTCAAAATATCTCCAAAAGAATTCCACAAAAATGTTCAACAGGTGCTCTTAATTAGGTACTGGAATTTATAGGTCCCCTAGCTAATTTAGAAACTCTCTCAAGTAACTGAAAGTACCTCTTCAAACTCTACTACATTATTCTCTATTTTTCCCAACTGAGTGAATATGAGTTTTCAAGCTCCCGGCAGATGCAAGTTTAAATTAATTTATTATGTTCAGAACCCAAGGCAGAGGTCCTAGTCCTCGATCATTTTTCTTGTCAGTATGTAACGATGTGTTAGCCTGGGTGTTACCTAAATATTTGAAGGGAGACAAACAAGGCTTTTCCACCAGATGACATTGTCGGTCTAAAGATATATAAACTTTAAATTTTTGGTCATATACACCAGTAATTCCTCAAGTCGTTCTAAAAATTTTTGTCATTCCTCATGTTCTCTCCTCATTCTGTGCCTTTGCTCTTTCATGTGCCTGCAATTACTTTCTCTCTTTTGTTCATCAGGCAAACTGGTATTCTTTTTTTAGATTTGCCCTCAATTAGAACTTTATCAGATGGAATTCTAAATCCACTTTTCCCAGGAAATGCATGCATAAACCAACAGCATAGCATTTCTTATAATGTATGTTACTGGCTTATTTACATGTTTCTCTCCATAAGAAACATAACGAAGATTGCTACAAATTAGTTTCTCTATGGCCTCTCAGCCAGCTAGGAACTAACCTCACCCACCAACACCCCTGCAGCAGTTATAGCTAGACCTCTTAGCCAGCCATGCCGAGTGCCAGCCATGCCTGCCAGTGTGCCTATAGTACTCTCAGCCAGTCACTCTAGACAGCCAGGGTGGGGGCCAGTGCCTCCCAAAAGTACACCAACAGCAGTCACAGTCCAGTCACAATGAAGGAAGCATGTAACCCACAGAGAGGACACCCCTGGAGTGCCTGATTGCAATGACCAGAAGTGATTGTGTTACTGGGTCCCACAGTACACCTCCTACATAAGGCCACTACTTTTGAGATCAGTAAACATAGCTAACCTACCTAATACATAAAACCAAACACAGAGTCAGACAAAATGAGAAAGCAGTGAAACACATTCCAAACAAAATAATAATTAAAAAAAAACTTCAGAAAAATAACTAAATAAAACAAAGATACGCAATCTACCTGATAAAGAGTTCAAATAAATGGTCATAAAGATGCTTCCCTAGACTTGAGAGAAGAGTAGATGAACTAAGTGAGAACGTCAACAACAACAACAACAACAACAACAACCAATCAGGGTTAAAGAATATAATCACTGAAATGAAAAAATACACCAGAGGGAATCAGCAGCAGATTAGAGAATGCAAAAGAATAAATAGTTGATCTCGAAGATAGGGTAGAGGAAATCACTCAAGCTGAACAATAAAAGAATGTTAAAAAAATGAGGCTAGGTTAAGGGACCTTGAGGACAATATCAAGCACACTAGCATTCACATTATAGTGGTTCCAGAAGGAAAAGAGAGAGATAAAAGGGCAGAAAACTTATTTGAGGAAATAATAGCTGAAAATTTCCCTAACCAGGGGAAGGAAACAGACATCCAGTTCAAGGAATCACAGAGAACCACACCAAGATACATAATAGTAAAATTGTCAAAAGCGAAAGAAAGAGAATCTGATAAAACAGCAAGAGAAAATAAAGACTTACACATAAGGGGAATCCCATAAGGCTATATCAGCTGATTTCTCATCAGAAACTTTAAAGGCCTTCTGGCATGACAATGGCATGTTATACTCAAAGTGCTGAAAGGAAAATACCTACAAGAATACTCTACCTGGCAAGGTTATCATTCATAGATGAAGGAGAAATAAAAAGCTTCCCAAACAAAAGTTAAATTCATCACCCAAAGCCAGCCTTAAAAGAAATGTTAAAGGAATTTCTTTAAGCAGAAAAAGAAAGGTCATAACTAGAAGAAAATTATAAAAAAAAAATCATTGGTAAAACCAATAGTAAAGATAGTAGATCAATCACTTATATAGCTAGTATGAAGGTTAAAAGACAAAAATAGTAAAATCAATTATATCTACAAAAAGTAAGGGATACACAAAATGAGAAGATATAATATTATATCATATGCATAAAGTATGGAGTGAAAGAGTAAAAAACTTTAGTGCTTTTAAGAATGTATTTGAACTTAAGCAACCATCAAATTGATAGAGACTGCTCTATACATAGGATGTTATATATAATCCTCATGGTAACCACACCAAAAACTTATAATAGATACAAAAAATATAGAGAAAAAGGAATCTAAACATAACACTGAAGAAAGTCATCAAAACACAAGGGAAGAGAACATAGAAGAAAATAACAGCTAATCTTTGACAAAGCAGGGAAGAATAGCCAATGGAAAAAAGACAGTCTCTTTAACAAATGGTGCTGGGAGAACTGGACAGCAACATGCAGAAGGATGAAACTAGACCACTTTCTTACACCATTTACAAAATGGATAAAGGACCTGAATGTGAGACACAAAACCATCAAAACCCTAGAGGAGAAAGCAAGAAAAAACCTCTCTGACCTCAGCTGCAGTAATTTCTTACTTGACACATTCACAAAGGCAAGGGAATTAAAAGCAAAAATGAACTATTGGGACCTCATGAAGATAAAAAGCTTCTGCACTGCAGAGGAAACAGTCAACAAAACTAAAAGGCAACCAACGGAATGGGAAAAGATATTTGCAAATGACATTTTGGACAAAGGGCTAGTATCCAAAATCTATAAAGAGCTCACCAAACTCCACACTCAAAAAACAAATAATCCAGTGAAGAAATGGGCAGAAAACATGAATAGACCTTCTCTAAAGAAGACATCCAGATGGCCAACAGGCACATGAAAAGATGCTCAACGTCGTTCCTCATCAGGGAAATACAAATCAAAACCACACTCAGATACCACCTCACACCAGTCAGAGTGGCCAAAATGAACACATCAGGAGACTATAGATGTGGTGAGGATATGGAAAAATGGGAACCCTCTTGCACTGTTGGTGGGAATGCAAACTGTTGCAGCCGCTCTGGAATACAGTGTGCAGGTTCCTCAAAAAATTAAAAATAGATCAGGGGCGCCTGGGTGGCTCAGTTGGTTAAGCGGCCGACTTCGGCTCAGGTCATGATCTCACGGTCCGTGAGTTCAAGCCCCGCGTCGGGCTCTGTGCTGACAGCTCAGAGCCTGAAGCCTGTTTCAGCTTCTGTGTCTCCCTCTCTCTGACCCTCCCCCGTTCATGCTCTGTCTCTCTCTGTCTCAAAAATAAATAAACGTTAAAAAAAAAATTAAAAAAAAAAAATTAAAAATAGATCTACCCTATGACCCAGCAATAGCACTTCTAGGAATTTACGCAAGGGATATAGGAGTGCTGATGCATAGGGGCACTTGTACCCCAATGTTTATAGCAGCACTCTCAACAATAGCCAAATCATGGAAAGAGCCTGAATGTCTATCAACTGATGAATGGATAAAGAAATTGTGGTTTATATACACAATGGGATACTACATGGCAATGAGAAAGAATGAAATGGCCTTTTGTAGCAACATGGATGGAACTGGAGAGTGTTATGCTAAGTGAAATAAGTCATACAGAAAAAGACAGATACCCTATGTTTTCACGCTTATGTGGATCTTGAGAAACTTAACAGAAGACCATGGGGGAGGGGAAGAAAAAAAGACATTAGAGAGAGAGGGAGGCAAAACAAAAGAGACTCTTAAAAACTGAGAACAAACTGAGGGTTGATGGGGGGTGGGAGGGAGGGGAGGGTAGGTGATGGGTATTGAGGAGGGCACCTGCTGGGATGAGCACTGGGTGTTGTATGGAGACCAATCTGACAATAAATTTCATATTTTAAATAAATAAGTAAATAAATAAATTAAATAAATAATAAATAAGAAAATAACAGCATGAACTACAAAAACAACCAGAAAACAATTAATTAAATGCAATAAGTATGAGTTGACCTTTGAATAACACACATTTGAATTGCATGGATCCACTTATATGCAGGCTATTTCCAATAAATACAGTACAGTACTGTAAATACATTTCCTTTCTTATGATTTTCCTAATAACATTTTATTTTCTCAAGCTTACTTTATTGTAAGAATTCAGTGTATAATACACATAACATACAGAGTTAATCAACAATTTAAGTTATAAATGAGACTTCTAGTCAACAGCAGATTGTTAGTAGTTAAGTTTTGGGAAGTCAAAGTTATATGTAGATTTTCTATTGCATACAGCTTTGGTGCCCCTAACTCTGTGCTGTTCAAGGGTCAACTGTAGATACCTATCAATAATTAAGTATAAAGGGACTAAATGTTTCAATCAAACGACAGAGTAACTGAATGGATAAAAAATAAGATACGTTATATGTTGCCTAGAAGAGATCCATTTTAAACCTAAAGACAAATATAAATATATACACATACAGGAAGGGGATGGAAAAGATATTTCATGGAAATGGAAAAGGTAAAAAGCTGGGTAGCAATACGTATACAAGACAAAATAAACTTTAAAACAAAGACTATAAAAAGAGACAAAGACATTACATAATGATAAAGGGATTGGTACAGCAGAAATATGTAACAATTTTAAATATCCATGCACTCAACATATGATATCCTAAATATATAAAGCAAATATTAACAGATATAGAGTAATTGACAATAATAATATAATAATAGAGGACTTTAATACCCCACCAACATCAATGGATAGTTATCCAGAACAAAAACCAATAAAGAAACAGTGGCTTTGAATGATACATTAGATTACATGGGCTTCACAGATATATACAGAATATTCCATTCCAAAACAGAGGAATACACATTGTTTTCAAGTACACATGAAACATTCTCCAGGATAGATCTCATGTTAGGCCACAAAACAAGTCTCAGTAAGTTGAATAAGATTTAAAATCATATCAAGCATCTTTTCCAATCACAATATGGAAGCAGAAATTACAATTACAAAAAAAAATTAGAAGAAAAAAACACATGGAACCTAATGAACATGTTACTAGTCAAAGGAGCTGATGAAGAAATCAAGAAATAAATAAAAAAATATATATGGAGACAAATGAAAATGGAAACGAAATAGCTCAAAATCTTTGAAACACAGCAAAAGTAGTTCTAAGAGAGAAGTTTATACAACACAGGCTTACCTCAAGAAACAAGAAAAATCTCAAAAAATATGACCTTACAGCTAAAGAAACTACAAAAAGAACTAACAAAGCTCAAAGTCATTTGAAAGGAAAAAAAAAAGTAGGGGCTCCTGGGTGGCTCAGTTGGTTAATCGTTCAACTTCGGCTCAGGTCATGACCTTGAGGTCTGTGAGTTCGAGCCCTGAGTCGGGCTCTGTGATGACAGCTAAAAGCCTGGAGCCTGTTTCGGTTTCTGTGTCTCCCTCTCTCTCTGACTCTCCCCCGTTCATGCTCTGTCTCTCTGTCTCAAAAATAAATAAACGTTAAAAAAAAGAAAGGATAAAAATATATATTTCTGAGCAAAACTAGAGACTAGAGAAATAATAGAAAAGATCAAACTAAAAGTTGGTCCTCTGAAAATATAAACAAAACTAATAAACCTTTAGCCAGATTCATCAAGAAAAAAAAAGAGAAAGGACACAAATAAATAAACTCAGAAATGAAAAAGAAGTTACAACTGATGCTCCAGAAATACAAAGGATCATGAGACTACTACTAAAAATTGTATGCAGACAAACTGCGCAAACTATAAGAACTGGATACATTTTTAGAAATATAAAATTTTCCAAACCTGAATTAGGAAGGAATAAAAAATCTGAATAGACTCATTACTAGTAACAAAATTGAACTGGTAATTAAGAAAAACTGCCAAGAAACAAAAATCCAGGACCAGATGGCTTCACAGGTTAATTATACAAATTATTTAAATGAGAGTTAACATTTATTTTCAAACTATTCAGAAAAAAATGGAAGAGAAATAAATGCTGACAAATCCATTTTATTAGGCCAGAATTACCAATACCAAAAACACAGACTCAAAAAAAAAAAAAACCCCAAAAAAGCAGACATTATTCCTGATAAACATAGATAAAATAATCTCAACAAAATAATAATAAACCAAATCCAATAATAGATTAAAAGGATCATTTACCGTGACCAAGTGAGATTTATTCTCGGAATGCAAGTATAGTTTAATATCCACACCTCAAATGATGTGATACACTACATTAACAAAATTAAGGGTAAAAATAATATGTTCAATTCAAGAGATGCAGAAAAAGCATGTGACAAAATTCAACATCCATTCATAATAAAAACACTCAACAAAGTAAGAAGGAACATGCCTCAACATAATAAAGGCCATATGTGATGGACCCACAGCTAACATCATAAATCAATGGTTAAGACTGAAAGTGTTTTCTCTAAATCCAGGAACAGGGCAGGGATACAAACTCTTGCCACTTTCATTCAACATAGTACTGTAAGTCTTACCCACAGCAGTCATATAAGAAAACAAATGAATAAAAGGAATCCAAACTAGTAAAGAAGTTAAACTGTCATTATTTGCAGATGACAATACAGTATATACCCTTAATTCACTCCCTCAAAAAACTATTAGAATAAATGAATTCGGTAAAATTTCAGTATATAAAATTAATACACAGAAATTTGTTTCATTTTTATATAGTAAAAAAGAACTAGCGGAAACAGAAATTAAGAAAACAATTCCACCTTTGGGGTGTCTGGGTAACTCAGTTTGTTAAGCGTCTGACTTCAGCTCAAGTCATGATCTCATGGTTTGTGAGTTTGAGTCCCATGTTGGGCTCTGTGCTGACAGCTCAGAACCTGTAGACTGCTTTGAACCCTGTGTCTCCCTCTCTCTCTGCCATTCCTCTGCTTGTGCTTTCTCTCTCTCTCAAAAATAAATAAATATTAAAAAAATTAAAAAAAGAAAACAGCAATCCATATCAAAATAACACCAACATTCTTCACAGAGCTAGAACAAACAATCTTAAAATTTGTATGGAACCAGAAAAGACCCCGAATAGCCAAAGCAATCTTGAAAAAGAACACTATAACTGGAGGCATCACAATCCCAGACTTCAAGACATATTACAAAGCTGTAATCATCAAGACACTATGGTACTGGCACAAAAACAGACACTCACACCAATGAAACAGAATAGAGAACCAAGAAATGGACCCACAAACATATGGCCAACTAATCTTTGACAAAGTAGGAAAGGATATCCAATGGAATAAAGACAGTCTCTTCAGCAAATGGTTCTGGGAAAACTGGACAGCAACATGCATAAAAATGAATCTGGAGATGACTTTCTTACACCATACACAAAAATAAACTCAAAATGGATGAAAGGCCTAAATGCAAGAAAGGAAGCCATCAAAATCCTAGAGGAGAAAATAGGCAAAAACCTCTTTGACCTCTGATGCAGCAACTTCTTACTCAACATGTCTCTGGAGGCAAGGGAAACAAAAGCAAAAATGAACTATTGGGACCTCATCAAACTAAAAAGCTTCTGCACAGCAAAGGAAACAATCAGCAAAACTAAAAGGCAACTGACAGAATGGGAGAAGATATTTGCAAATGACATAACAGATAAAGGGTCAGTATCCAAAATCTACAAAGAACTTATCAAACTCAACACCTAAACAACAAATAATCCAGGGGAGAAATGGGCAAAAAACATGAATAGACACTTCTCCAAAGAAGACATCCAGATGGCTGACACATGAAAAACTGCTGAACATCACTCATCATCAGGGAAATACAAGTCGAAACCACAATGAGATACGACCTCACACCTGTCAGAATGGCTAACATTAACAACTCAGGGAACAACAGATGTTGGCAAGGATACAGAGAAAGAGGATCTCTTTTGCACTGCCTGTGGGAATGCAAACTGATGCAGCCACTCTGGAAAACAGTATGGAGGTTCCTCAAAAAATTAAAAATAGAACTACCTTATGACCCAGCAATTGAACTACTAGGTATTAATCCAAGGGAGACAGGTGTGCTGTTTTGAAGGGACACATGCACCCCAATGTTTATAGCAGCATTATCAACAATAGCCAAAGTATGGAAAGAGCCCAAATGTCCACCGATGGATGAATGGATAAAGAAGATGTGGTATATATATACAATGGAGTATTGGTTGGCCATGAAAAAGAATGAAATCTTGCCATTTGCAACTACATGGATGGAACTGGAGGGTATTATGCTAAGCGAAATTAGTCAGTCAGAGAAAGACAAATATCATATGACTTCATATGAGGAATTTAAGATACTAAACAGATGAACATAAGGGAAGGGAAGCAAAAATAATATAAAAACAGGGAGGGGGACAAAACATAACAGACTCTTAAATATGGAGAACAAACTGAGGGTTACTGGAGGGGTTGTGGGAGGGGGATAAGTTAAATTGGTAAGGGGCATTAAAGAATCTACTCCTGAAATCATCGTTGCACTATATGCTAACTTGCATGTAAATTTAAAAAAAAAAAAATTAATTAATTAATTAGTTTAAAAAAAACAAAGAAAAAAGAAAGAAAAGAATTCCTTTTACAATGGCATCAAAAAGAATGAAATGCCTAGGAATAAATTAACCATGGAGGTTAAAGACCTTGATGAAATAAATTGAAGATACCACAAATAAATGTAAAGTTATACCATGCTCATGAATTGGAAAAGTATTGTTTAAATGTCCATACTGCCCAAAGTAATCTACAGATTTAATGTACTCTCTATAGCAGTTTTCACAGAACAAGAACACATAATCCTAAAATTAGTATGAACCACAAAAGACCCCAAATAGCCAAAGTAATCTTGAGAAAAAAGAACAAGCTGGAGGTATCACAATCCCAGATTTCAAATTTCAAAGTTATAATAATCAAAACAATATGGTATTGGCACAAAAATAGATCAATGGAATATGATAGAAAGTCCAAAAATAAACCCATGCTTATTTAGCCAATAAAATGTCTTCACTAAATGATGTTGGAAAAACCAGACTACCAATATGCATAAGAATGAAACTGCACCATTTTCTTACACTACACAGAAAAATAAACTCAAAATGGATTAAAGACTGAAATGTGAGACCCGAAATGATAAAACTCCTAAAAGAAAACATAGGCAGTAAACTATTGGGCATCAGTCTTACCAATATTTTTCTGGATCTGTTTTTTTCAGCAAAGGGAAACAAAGCCAAAATAAATAATGTGACTACATCAAAATAAAAAGCTTCTACACAGTGAAGGAAACCATCATGAAAATGAAAGGGAACTTCCTGAATGGTAAAATATATTGCAATTAATATATCTGATAGGGGTTAATAACCAAAATACATAAAGACCTACAACTTGACAGCAAAAAATTAAAAAAAAAAATTAAAAAGGAATCTGATTAAAAAAATGGGCAGAGGATCTTAATAGACTCTGTTCCAAAGAAAATACATTGTAGACCAATAGACACATGAAAAAATGCTCAACATCACTAGTAATCAGGGAAATGCAAATACAATGAGATATCACCTCACCCGAGTCAGAATGACTAGAATAAAAAAGACTCACAATAACAAGTGTTAGTGAGGATGTGAGAATATGAAGAAAAGGACACTCTTGTGCACTGTTGTAAGAATGTAAACTGGTACAGCTAGTATGGAAAACAGTATGGTTGTTCTTCAAAAAATTAAAACTAGAATTACCACATGATCCATTAATTCCACTTCTGGGTATTTACCCAAAGAGACTAAAAACATTAATTTGAAAAGATTATGCACCCCTGTGTTTACTGTAGCATTATTTACAATAGCCAAATATGGAACTAACCTGTTTCCACTAATAGATGGATAAAGATACACACACATACACACATACATACAATGGAGTCACAGGGATCAAAAATAATTCACAGTGATGAAAAGTACAACATAGGGAATATAGTCAATAATATTGTAACAACTTTGTAAGGTGATGGATGGTAACTATACTGACTGTGGTGAGCATTTTGTAATGCAAATAATTGTTAAACCACTATGTTGTACACCTGAAACCAATATAATACTGTATGTCAGCTATATTTTAATTTAAAAAAAAAGGAGTGAGGCCATCATGAGGGCAAGAAGAAAAAGATATGCTTTTGAAGTTGGAAGGGGAATCAGGAGTCATAAGTTATTCAACAGAGCAAGGATTTTAGATGTTTTTACAGTGTGATGAGATACTTGATAGAGTGTTATATCTTGGGGCACTATCTTCTGGCCACAAACAGCTTTGTTGAGTAATCTCAACATACTATCCAAATATCCTTTTCTTTGGGCAGCACACTATGAAAAGATTGGAAAGCACTGCAAGAGAGTGTTTACTGTTGAGACTTTGATTTAATGTGATTTGGAGTTGCAGGATGTCTCCATTTGTTGGTTTAATGTCCTTCTGTCAACTTGCTTTATTCTATGAGCTAATGCTTGCCTGTTGCAACCTCTCAGTAGTGATTTTCCAGATCTTGTACCATGGATTAAAACCAATACACATGTGGGGCACCTGGGTTGCTCAGTCAGTTCAGAGTCCGACTTTGGCTCAGGTCATGATCTCGCAGTTTGTGCATTTGAGTCCCACGTGGGGTTCTGTGCTGACAACTCAGAGCCTGGAGCCTGCTTGGGATTCTGTCTTCCCCTCTCTCTCTCTCTGCCCCTCCCCCACTTGCACTCTGTCTCTGTCTCTTTCGAAAATAAACAAACATTAAAACAACAACAACAACAACAACAACAACAACAACAACAAGTGTGACACTCCTGAAAGTGGCATCTGCTTTGTGCTTGCAAGCCCTTGGCATCTTTTATACATAGGACACTTATTGAATGTCAGCTTGTGACCAATGAATTACTCTTCTAAGAGCACAGGTACAGCAATGAAAAAAAAAACATTAAAATTCCTGTCTCTTTACGTTTACATTCAAATGAGGAGACAGGGAATAAATACTTAAAATACTAACAGGTTAGATGGTGACAAGTTTTAGCCAAGGAGAAAAATTAAGCAAGAAAGGGAAATAGTGAATGTAAACTGGATATTTACAGAATTATTTAGGCCATGAAATCCACAAAAGGTAAAGTACTGAGCAGGAAGGTATCTGGTAAAAGATAATTCCAGGCAGAAGGAAAAGAGGCGCAAAATCCTTGGGGCCGGAGATAGGTGCACAAAGGAGAAACAAAGCCAGTGTAATAATAATAAAGTTGGTATGCAAAAGTTTAGAGAAGTGAATGGGATGGGCGTGGTAGGTGGGCCAAGCTGTGTTAGGACTTTACATTTCACTCATTGATAAACTGGAAATCATTGGAGGGTCCTGAGTAACAACCCTCTAACTGACCTCTAGAGAACAGATAAAGGTGACTTAGAGGACTGAAGGAAGGAGCACCAGCTACATAATGATTGTCAAGGACATGACACATTTAACTCTTTATGTTATCAAACTTGTTTGTCTTCATATATTATTTAAAAAGTAAGTATCATTCCATTACCATAAAACACAGGTGTTCATGATGGAAAAAAAAAATTGTAGCCAAAAATTGAAAGAGAGAAATCACATAGTCCTAACACAAACAGATAAACAACATTAAAATATTGGTCAATATCTTTCCAGGCCTTTCTCTGTCTCTCACCCTACCAGCTATCTGTGTTTGTAGTGTGTGTGTGTGTGTATGTGTATCTCTTCACCCCATACTAAAGATTCCTTCACAGAAATGTTTGTTCTGAATGATATTGCTATTTCAGTCATGGTTAGCTCTACAAAATAGTAGTTTCAGTATGAATTAGTAATCATTGCTCATTTTTAAGCAAATGGACTTTTGCCATTTATCTGCAATAACTAATCATAATAGATTACAAATGTTTTCACATTTCATTAGATGGAACTTGCTTTGCTAGGATTTACAAATATTCACACAAAGATAGAGAATACCTGTGCCTGTGCATTTTTTGTTTTTTATTCAATACATATTTTTCATTCAGTCCCACACTAGGTAGAAGCCAGAAGCACTACCTGTGTGAAATAGCAAGGAATAATATTAAAATAACATTAAAAATTTAATGAGATACTTTGAATGAGAACTATGTTAAGAATTCTTTCAACTTGTGTTATACTAATATAATCATCCTTCATAAGGTAA
Source organism: Panthera uncia (assembly GCF_023721935.1). NCBI lineage: Eukaryota > Metazoa > Chordata > Mammalia > Carnivora > Felidae > Panthera > Panthera uncia. The sequence goes on along the minus strand of NC_064811.1, from coordinate 73,694,048 downwards.
ATACCAAGGGAAATATTAAGCAAACTGTAAGTGTAAATTAAAAATTGAATAAATTATAAAACTGGCCAACTTACTGATGGAAATTCAAAAAATTAAAATGTTTACTAAAATTTCCTAATTATGATAAAATGTAGTTTTGAGAGAATAAATAAAGAAGCGTTATTATTGGGGTGCCTGGGTGGCTCAGTCAGTTAAGTGTCTGACTCTTGATTTTGGCTCAGGTCATGATCTCATGGTTCGTTAGTTTGAGCCCACATCAGGCTCTGTGCTGACAGTGCAGAGCCTGATTGGGATTCTCTCTCTCTCACTCCCTGTCTGTGCTCCTCTCCCACTTGTGCTCTCTCTCATACTAAATAAATTATATATATTTTTTTTTTAAAAAAAAGAAGTGTTATTATCAATTCTCTAGAATCCTTTCATTTTGCAGCATGCAAAGTGCATCTTATGCAACAAATACAAGATAAAAATTTTGTTTCACATAGTCATATGTGAACTAGTTAAATAATATGTAAAATATTACAGAAAGTATATGCTTTCCAATGGGGACTATAAAATGCATCACTAAAAGGAAATGTTATAAAATTCATGACTTAGTGGAAATATCTTCAATAAAAATCAACAGACTTTTAGCTAATTGGTTAACTTTCTAGGAGGTATACATGACTTGTCTGATAATCAATATAAAATACAACTGAAGAAAAATTAAGAACCTCCTCTGTTATGACAATTTTACAGAACTTTATCATTTTCTCAGATCGCTAAGAAGATTACTGGAAAAGTGCTGTGGACTTATAAGATGATAAGAGTTTTTTTTTAAAGGCTATTGCTTTTTATTTGAAGGCTTGCAGGTGCAAATAATTCACTGAAGACTGTACTATGGATTCAATTACTCAATGAAGGAACAAAAAAAGTGAGTCAATACAAAATTCTCTCTAAACATGTATGAATTTACCTACAAAAACTGGCATACATGAATGTAAATACAGACACCTATCCACAAAAGAAAAAAATATGGATTTGTAACAGTATTAAACATATATATGTATGAATGTATGTGTGTATATTTGTATGTATGTGTGTGTGTGTGTGTATGAAATATATATCAAAATGGATGCGGGTAAAATACAGTCTCTCTCTCTCCTTACCTTCATACTTATTCATTATTTAAATATTAATATATTTTGAATATTTCTAGGGTAGATATGCAATGCCATGTCAATAAACGGTCAATGAATATTTCCTGAATACTTGTTGATAGCAAAAATATCATTGAATAGAATATTTTTATTTCTACAAGTCTATTTTTAATTAAAAATAATAAAACACTATTTTGAGAATTGCATTCCTAAAATTAAACTGCAAGCAAAATTTTCCTTGATTTATGATTAATTTTGGTTCAAGTGTTTTAATTTTTGGTCAATATAAAAAGTTTTTCACTAATATCCTGGAGTCATTTTTTTGTGACTATAACAACAAAAATTAACTAGATGCTAAAAATAATATATGAATACAACACACGGATGTCAATATGCAATTGCAACTGCAGTGTCAATATGAAATTACACATGAAATCCTTTGTATAGAAAAATAACATATAAAACAATATACCAGGGTATAGATCTAAGAAGGGAAATATTAAAATAACATGATTTAAATAATTTTTTCCTATGGTCTCTAAATTTAGAGCTTTGAAAGAATACTTAAAACAGGATTAATACTAGATTTTCTGTCTGGGTGGGTCTCAAGGGTGTTTCTAGAATGTAATATGTATATGATTCAATTCTGGAGTCTAAAGGGGCCAGGTAGAAGCACATGTAAAAATAACCTGTAATCAAAATGTATTTCCCTAGATACTTTAACTCAAACATTGTCATGAGAAAGAGATGGGCTGAAAACAGAACTGTTCAGAGGTAATCTTGGAGAATATGATAGGCTACTTTGAGCTAAAGGAGACTCAGTTCTGAGTCAGTTTTAACAAGGGAAACCAGAGAAATAAAGTGTCTAGCAGTATGACATTATGGTGCTTCCCCAGGCAGAAAAATAACACCATGAGAGAGTAAACAAGTCCCTTTGTTATTTTCCTGAAAAGTGCTATAAAACATCTCAGTTACCAATAGATTGCAGTATTAGTAACTACCATCTAAAGAAGGGTTTATCAGCCTTGGCCCTATTGCCATGCAGGGCTGGATAATTCTTTGTTGTGGGGAGCTTTCTTGTGCACTGTGGGATATTAAGCAGCATCCCTGGCATCTACCCACTAGGTTACAGTGGTATCTTCCAATTCTGACAATCAAAAATACCTTCAGACATTGCCCAGTGTCCCTGGGAAGGGTAGGAGATGTGGTGAGCAGGGAATTGCTTCTAACTGAAAATCACTGCTCTAAATAGGATAATAAAAAAGAATTAACATACGTTACCTACAGATTTTTTTTTTCTGGCTCTCTCTCTTAGTTTGATTTAATATTTTCCTTTCACACATTTGCTCTGCCATGTTTATAAACACTTAAATACTTTCATACTGAATCAACAAAAATGAAGTCTTTAATCATTTCTGATCTATGCTTCATGAAAATCTCCTTTACCAGTAAATTTTTCTGAAATGTGACTTAAGTTGTAGTTTTTCTTGATATTCCATAAAAAAGGGACAGTTATGTTTTATCCCTACTCATGAGAGTAAAGTGAGAAAAGAAGGATGTGTGTGTGTGTGTGTGTGTGTGTGTGTGTGTGTGTGTGTGTGTGTTTCTCCCAATTAACATTTGGAGAATCCCTAGAGAGGTATCCTACTATGACTGGAAAAGTTAGCTTAAACATTAGAGTTCACATGTAATAAAAACTTCAGTACTTCCTCCTTAGAAAATCTAACTTCTGGTTGCAATAATAAAAACCAGAATAATGAATTTAGAAAAATTCAGAACAATATCCAGAATATTGCTAAAAGCTCCCAAATGTGTCTATAGGAAGCCAGATATCAAATTCTATTTCTCTTTGCAAGACATACCAAGAGTTAATAAAATGTGGCTTTTTATAACATTTCTTCATTAATATTTACAAAATATATTTCTTTTTAAAATTGTATTTGATTTCTAACAAACCTTGTGAACCTTCCAAAGAATATGATGCCAGTAGAATTTATGAAAAGTTAGAGAAGAACATTTTACCCCCACTTTTAGTACTCTTCTTTCTTATTTTATAAAAGGAAGAAAAGTAACTAAAAAATGTCTTTTACTTTATAAAACTTTTTCTGTTGAAAAAGGGGTATGCCCTTCATAGCACTTTCCCCTCTTTTGGCCCAAAGAACTCTCAGTGGAATTCCTTGACAAACTTTTCAGTTACTTAGTACTTTCTACAAAAGTACATTGTATTACCTCTCCTTGGACAAGAGTGCTAGATGAAAAGCTAAGTGTTAAGGTCACACTCTCATTTCTTTTATGCTTTAACAAATCCAGAACTATTGAGAGATAAGGTATTGATTCATTAATGCTTTGCAGTGAGGTGGTGAGCCATTAGGATTCATGATATCAATTGTCCTGAGAAATCACACTCATGGACTTATTAGTAAGATGAAATTTATAATTTCATTATAAATGAAATTATAAATATAATTTATAAATTATTTATAATTTATAAATTATATAATTTATAAATTATAATTTATAATAATTTATTATATAAATGTTATATTTATATAAATATTATATAAATGTTATAATTTATAATTATAACATTTGTTTTCCCAACTATATCACATGCGAAATTTATAATTTCATTACTCTCTACCAATCCTGAGTGAAATCTGGTTTTATACTCCTTCCCTCTTACTAAAGTTCTATCCCAGGTGCATAGGAGACTAACAAATGATCCCTGAATGAAAGTCGGTGATAATGAGAGATCTCACACTTGTCTGTGATGAACAATTCTAACCATATTTATGAAAGTTGGAAATGTAACATATGGTTGCCTCAGAGAGTAGGGCAGAAGAGAGCACCAGAGTAGCATGTCAGCTCTGTTTCAATTACATGTAGGATAAACAAACAGAGACTCCACGGTGCAATCATATTGCTTTCAAGAGTACCCTGGAGTCAGCTAAAAGTGGTTATCTCCATACCCAAGAACCAGGTTATGCAGGCGGAAACCTTGCTGTTTTTAATTACCATGTATGCTTGTTAAAGGACTATAAATATGCTTCTTGCTCTACAGTTCTACAGAAGCTTGTACAAAGAACAGAGGTGGCTTCCAACCTCCCCTTCTGAATCAAATGGCTAGAGCTGTGCTAATTCAACATGTATTCATTTTTAAAGTTTCTATATTTGATTACTAGGTTATGATATTAGAATGCGGCAGCATAATTCAATTTTCTTCATGAGAGCCTATACCAGATGATGTAGTTGGTAAATAAAAATACATTATGTAGTTGGTAATAAAAATACATTTCAGTCTCCAACAAGTTAAGTTAGTCTCAGAAAAAAAAAATTATAAGGCTTCACTCTGATAACTCAGAAATGTAGATGCACCAATGATAAAAGGAAATTCAAGCTAATTCAGTCTGAGGCATTAATACGTAACACAAAACAACAAAATGTCATAAAAAATGTCTATTGTCTTTTGTCTTTTTTTCTCTTTACTTTCTCTTTTTATCAAAATATAATGTTAATTGGGGTCCTATGGAATAGTCTCTCAATGAAATCAAAGCATTATCGCTGCTTTTTGCACCTTTCCGGTAAGCACTCTTCTATCACTGTACCTGGCAGAGAGGTGTGGTGTGATAATGGGCTTAGTCTCTGTTGTCAGACTAACATGGGGCACACTTAGTACTTGTTGTGAAATCAGGCCAGTTATTTATCTTCTCTAAACCACCATGTTTTTGTCTATAGAGCAGGAATAATGACAGGGCCTACTACTTACAGTTGTTAGGGGTACTGAATGAGGTGAAAACACCACAGAGTGGAAATTACAGTTGTTTTGCTTACTGGGTATGCCCAACACCTACACAGGTAACTGGCATATAACATACTCATTACATATTTTGTCAAATAAATGAATGTATGAAATGCATGGCATTCAGCTTACTGCATTGTAATGATTTGTTTCCCCAACTATATCACATGAGAACTAAACATATAACTGCAGGAAGACATTTAACTATAATTTGTGTACTCAGAATGCTGCGCTTCACCCCCTGTAGTGACAATAATCATGACCACACACTCCCTTATTTACTACAATGTTTTCTGATTTTCCAGTGGTTACTATACTTAACCAGTTGGAGAATATGATATTCTTTCAAGTTAAATTTTCACTTATGTGTTTTTTGTGTTATTCAGGCCTATTTAATTATCGTTTTATTCTTATTGAAGTTGAAGGCATTTTTAAATGTCTGATGGGACTAAACAGGGTTAAACTGGGTTCCTATGCAGCAGAGCTGTTCATATAAACAGACATAAAATGTGTTATTTACATACAGAAATAAGAGAATATAGAAAAGTGAGCAGAAAATATTGAAAAGCACTAAGTGTGCCTGTGTCTGATACTCAGAGGTATTTCATAAGTATCTCTTCTCTTCCCCTATAAAAATCTGTAAAATAATCCTAGAAATCAATAAGCTGATAGGAAATCTCGAATTGTGCTAAAGTACATGATATTTCTGAAATTACCACATCTCACAGTAGACATGTTTGTTATGGTAATTATAACAACATTAAAAGGCATTGTGACTGCACCTATGTATTCTGACAATCTCTACTCATTTGTGGTTGGTTGGTATGTCATTTTATATGATTTTATGTCCCAGGGCTCAACACATTTTAAGCTAGCAAACGTTTGCTAAATAATATTTTAAAAATAATGTTAATTCATATAAATCATGATTTCTTAGGAGAGTTTGGTTGATGAATCAAACTTATACTCAACCCAATATTTCTAAGTATTTCACCTCATTCTATTTTATTATTTTTTTTTTAGTTAAAATTAAGTAGAATGGAGACTAGAGACCTCTTTGGGCAGACAAAAAGTTCACATAAATTAGAACTAAATCTATCTCATTTCATAACCATAACTGAAACTTAAACCTAGGTTATTTCTTGTAAATGCCTCTGAAAGTATAAAAGAAACTTAAGTCAACCTTCCCCAAAATGGTATGAAATAGTCACTTAACCAATCTCCTGCCATCTGGAAACATCTATTGTAATAACCAATTGTTGTAAAGGGTAAACAACCTCATTTTCACTTTTAAGCCATCCTATAACTTCATGCCATGGCGCTTCACAGCAGTCTTTGAATTTGAAGGCTCCCAGTTTACAAACTGTTCTTATATGCACCATAAACTCTTATTAAATACTGTTTATTGATTTAGTGGTTTTATTTTTGCTTTTTTTTTGACACTTCTAACGCATAAAAATTGCTTAAGAATGTCAAAATCTATGTTTTAAAACTTGGGAAATTAATTACTGATGAACAGTGGGAATTAGCATCTTTTTAAATTTTGTGTAGTTAAAATCCTATTGATAAGATATGAAATCGTGACAGTAAAACACAGACTGAAAATGCTTCTATTATTTACAAATTTTCTTTTCATCCTGTATAAATATTTTAAAAGTATAAATGTGAATAAAATTCTGAGAACACAAAATGTTTTTCTAACATTTTGATTAATGCTTTCTTCCAACTTACATAATTATTTTCTAATAATTTATTCTGATAATAGATTTTAAAAAGATCATCCTAAAAATATCAGAATCCTAATTTAGTATATATACATATATATTGTAATTATTTTTAGACCAAACTGAAAGTGGGGCACCTGGGTGGCTCAGTAGGTTGAGCATCCACTTTGGCTCAGGTCACGATCTCGTGGCTCAGAAGTTCGAGCCCCGCATCGGGCTCTGTGCTGACAGCTTAGAGCCTGGAGCCTGCTTTGGATCTGTGTCTCCCTCTCTCCCTGCCCCTCCCTCCCTCACGCTCTGTCATTCTCTCTCACAAAAATAAACATTAAAAAATAAAATTTAAAAAAATTGAAAAAAAACTGAAAGTAAGTGACAGCTTTGGTAATGCTACCATACTGACATAATGAATGTTGACCTATTTGTCTTATGATGAAAATAGTTTGAACCAATTAGTATAGTAGGAATCAGCAAATTAATAATGGGCTGGAAGTAAATAATGCCAAGAATTTCACTTTATACTAAGTGGTAGGAAAACACATTTAGAAAGATGAAGCTTGATTTGCTTACATATGAAAATTCCCAAAGATACTTTTCTCATTAAGTAAAAAATGTGAATCACGTACCATGAGAATTGAGTGAGACCATGTTTTTTATATCATAAAGGTTGAAAATATGATACATGATTTAGGAGAAAATATGGAAAGCCTTTAACACTAAATTAGAGGGCAAAAAACTTACATGAAATCTATTTGTTTTGGTTGAGGCAAATTATCTATTTCTAGATAAAGCATAACATATTGTTTGGGAACAAGAAAGCCATTTTTGTTCACACATTTAAATGTTATACTTGTCACTGAAAATCTCCAGAGGTATTTACAGAAGAAAAATGTGCCTAATGATAAGGTTGTAAGGAGGTAAATGACTAAAAAATGTTGTTAGAATAACATTGTCACCATGAATTATTCTGACAAGTACAATACTAATACTTAGAAATACATTGTGAAGTAGCCTTGAAAAAACTCTATTATAGATATGGGGATGATCATTTATTTAAAAAATAAAGTTAAAATAGCTGAAATAAGGCTGAGATAACATCAACACATCCTAAGCAAATCAGTAGACTGTTGATTAAAAGCAGAAATATTTTTATAAAAAATAGAAATATTTGAAAAACTAATGGAAAGATTGCAACATACCTGAAGAATATGGTGTAAGTAATATGTTTATGTCATATCTTAAAAACTGAGATAGCATTACGTACATGTGACATTTTAAGGAGAAGGTATTCACAGGTTTACAAATTTTTGAATTAAGTTTTTCTCAAAAACTGATGGAATCAAAGGATTTTTATGTCAGCATATTTACCAAATGATAATTTTCACATTTTAATTAAAAGCAGATTAGTTCAGGGGTCCCTGGGTGGCTCAGTAGGTTAAGCGCCTGACTCTTGGATTCAGCTCAGGTCATGATCTCACAACCTACTATGATATCAGAAAGACCCTGCGCTGGACCCTGCACTGACAGCACAGAGCTTGCTTGGGATTATCTCTCTCTCCTTCTCTCACTGCTCTTACCCTACTGGTGCTCACTCTCTCTCTCAAAATAAGAACAAACATTAAAAAAAAAAAAAAGATTAGTTCAGAAAAAAGTACAATAGGCATTGGTGCTGTTTGTCAGTGTTTTTTGGCCCACTTCCGGGCACATGGTTGGTGGGTGTTTGCTGCCCCCTTACCTATGACCATATGACTCACTTTGTTTTGACCAATAAGATGTGAGAAGTGTTATGAGCCACTTCTGAATGGAAATTTAATATCTGATGTACAATTTGTGACTTACTCTCTTTCCCTCAAAGGCTGCAACATAACATACAAAGATTGTTCCACTAAACTGAGTCTTACAGTGAGGGCAGGCAGGTGCCTGTTGGCCAGCAATAGATGTATAGCTTAAGTGAGCAATCAATTCATCAATATATGATGTTAAAGTCACTAATATTTGGGAATTGTTGTTTCTTCAGCATAACCATGGATTCAGTTTATTTCACTCTATTTGGGGGGCTGTACAGTATAATGATGAAGGATCTATATTCTGGAATCAGGACTGCTTGGATTCATATCCCAGATTCATCACCATGTATTTGATATTAACTTGGGAATTTTATGTCAACTTGTTATGCCTCAATTTCCTCCCGTATAAAATGAGAATAACAATAGAATCTATCTTGTTTTGTTTAAGATTAGATGAGTCAACACACACAGAGCACTTAAACGTTTACTTGGCATGTAGTAGTACCTAATAAATATTAGCCATTATTCTTTCCATCTAAAAGAACTCTAGCACCTTGCATTTGCTTATGATTGTAATGTCACTATAACTGTTTATAATTATCATTTTAAAAATGAAATGTGATAGCTGCCTTATTAGAATTTTAGTTTTATTGTCTTTTTTTAGAAGCATCACACTCCAGAATGATGCATATATGCTATTTCTCTATTAAACAGAATATTTGATTTATAATCATATTATCTCTTCTAATTCTGATAAAGAAGAGTGAGTACAATATGAGAGCAATGATACCAATACTATTAGCCATCATCATTTGGAACATATTTATTTTACCCTGGTATTAGTAGACCAGCATATTCCCAGGGACAGCAGCACAAGTAGACTCAGCATGAGTGACAGAAAGCATTGTGGACTAAGACTCTGAAGACTAACCCTGTGGTTGGGAGGCAGCTTTGCCCCCTTCAGCTTCTCAGTCCCTGTTACGGTTTTCCAACACTTTTGCTACCCTGAAAATCACTGTTGTAAAGCCTACTGACATCAGCTCTTGAGAGTCTAGACACTTAGAGAACAAAGAACATGAATACAACTCTCTTTAGTACCCCTCTTAGGCCCATAAGGATTTACATTTCAATTCTGAATATAGTTGAGCATGTCTTTGCTCTGTAAAACAAAAGAAAACAAAACAAAAACCAAACAAACATACAGAACCTGAAAATAGTACTTCAGTCTACACTCTGATAAGTGTTCTGTCGTGACTTTGGACAAGTAAACATTTTGAATCCATTTTCTGTTAAGTTGTGTAAGTACATCTGTAAAGCAAGGAGGATGAATTAAATTACCTCTAACCACCCCTCCACCTACCCCCCCGCATTTTTAAAGAGGACTGAAAAATCCTATACAATACATTCTATATTTTAAAGAGCTAATACCTCACTTGGGGTGATAAGAGTAGCACACATGAAATAGCCACGGATAAATTCAAGTATTCCATGATTCACCTACAAGGCTATAGAGAAGTGTGTTTTAAAGTGCAGGTTCTGGGTCTGGCAGACCTATGCTTAAATGTAGCTTAGTAACTTTCTAGTTGTGTGATTTGGGCAAGTTACTTAATTTCGGTGTATTTCAGTTTTCTTGCTTGCAAAGGATACCACATAGGAATAGCTAGCTCACAGACTTTTATGAGGATTAAAACATTTAAAATATGTAAAGCCTTTAGAACAGCACTTGACACACAGAGCCAAAAATGTTAGCCATCAGTGAACTATAGAGGGCTTTAAAGAAGATAGAATTCAATTATGTCTAAGGAAGCCAGGTTATATGCTGCGGTGGAATAGGGAAAATAAAATTTGTTTTCTTCTTCATATGACAAAGCAAGAGAGAAGACATAGCTCTACTGGTTCAGGGAATGATGTAAGTAAAGGCACTGAGACTTGTGACTAGAAATAACACATTCTGTTTGTGAAACGGCAGGAAAACATACAAATCACGCTGCAAATGTTAGATTCAGTTTTTCTTATATGTGTTTTCTCTTAAGAGAATTTTCTACTATACTTTTTGATACAAACTAAGTGGGAGAAAATGAAGTATAAAAAGGATAGACACTTTATAGGAATAAAACTATATCCAAAACATTTTGTTATTTATATTGTATTTTATATTCAGTAAAATATATAATGAGGTATATATATCATAACTAGAAGAACACAAAGAGAGCATATACTCTATTCTAATTAACTGAATGCATTACTGCTCCAGTGTGAGTAATTTTGTATAAATAGCAAATGGAAACAAAAAATAAAATGAGTAAATACTTATAATTTTAAATATGATATATAAGGTTAAAAAATGGACTACTCTCTTATTTTATAAAATAAAATTTTATAAAATAAAATTTTGTTTTATTTTATAAAAACATCCAGAATGTTTTTAAAAGTAACTTTTGTTTTTTAATTTTTTTTAGTATAGTTGACCCACAATGTTATCTTTGTAAAGGAATTTTACTTTTTTTCTCCAACTGAATCATGAAATTCTTGACTTTCAAAAATTGCAATTCTTGAAAGCTTGCCTTAAGTGAGAAATAAAAGGAAACAAAAAGTAATCTCCAAGAAAAGCAATCTTCTATCTCTTGCCTCAAACTGTGTTTTGAAACATTCAAAACACAGATGAAAAACCAAATATATAACTGCAATCTTGGTCAGATATACTTTTTTTACAAGGCATTTTTTAACAATTAAAAAGAAATGAAAATTCCAGGAGACTGGGTTGACCATTCCATTCCAATCGAATATCACTCTCAGAATAATTAGTGGGAATGGAACAGGTGAGGAGGAGGAATTAAAGCAACTGACTTTTCTCCACAGAAGGAAAAGAGGGAAGTAACCTTGTCTAATTGCACGGACATGAAAACTAAATCTCCAGAAAAATAACCTAATAATACTTCCTGGGAAAAGTGTCTTTATATATGGAGTTTTTAATAGAGGTCCCTGATTAAGGATTGATTTGAGAAACAAATTTCAAAATCTATGGATTTATGAGCACAGCTCCCTTTGAAAAATGTCATTGTTGGAATATAAAATAGAGATGTTTCATGGATGAAACATTCTTTCTTCCCTGTGTGGTAACTCCACAAAACCTCATTTAGATATCTGATCTTCTTATTCTGGACCAGAGAGTGGGTGTTCAGTGTGAGATGAAAGAGTTTGGAGAGCTGTCCCTCTTTCATCTGAGCTTTTTTTGTCAAAACTTTTCAAGTAATTAGTAAAGCTTGATATTGGGTAAGATCTATGATTTGTACTGGTCTAAATGGACAGTCTGATCCTTTGTGTTAGCTTATCAGATATTGCATATTCTTTTTCATTAAAAACCAACAATAAATTTCTAATGGATAATGTATATGTGAAATTCTACTAGATGCTTTCTACTTTTTATATCAAATTAATTTAAAAAAAAATCGGGAGGTTTCTAAAGCTCACCTTCTGGTAACAGAGCATTAGAAAAACAATATTTAGTATCAATTTATGCATATATAAATGTTTATTCATTCTGTATTTCCATTAATGAAATGGATAGGGTAGCTTTTAAGATATTCGTCATTAATTTTTAGGGTCCTGTTCTTTAAAAAAAGTTTTGTTAATGTTTATTCATTTCTGAGAGACAGAGAGAGACAGAGCATGAGTGGGGACGGGCAGAGAGAGAGGGAGACACAGAATCTTAAGTAGGCTCCAGGCTCTGAGCTGCCAGCACAGAGCCCGATGCAGGGCTTGAACCCACGAACCGGGAGATCATGACCTGAGGCAAAGTCGGAAGCCCAACTGACTGAGCCACCCAGGTGCCCCTAGGGTCCTATTCTTAAAATTCATGTAGCTACAACCAAATGGCAGTCAGATGATAGAGATCTCCAACAACATAAATCATAAAATTGTGTAAAAATTTTATTAAAGTATAAATTGAACACTAAATAAACAACAACACAATAACTTCTTAAAACATATTATACAAACCATGAGGTAAATAAAATTAAAATTTGTGTAGAATATTTATTACTAAGTGAAGTTACTTGTTCTTTTAAGTTGACTCTGCTATCCTTAGTGGGAAAAGGTACAAATAAATCTCTTTCCAGGTCAGAAATCTTGCCAGCCCTATGAAGAAGAAACTTCCATGAAGAACCTGAGTAGGAGGGCATGACATCTATTCCCTCTCCACAGACATTATATTCAAAATTTATGAATACACAAGCCTTTCAGGTTGTTATCAAAGTTCAAGTTATTGGCTATTTTTCCTCACAGGGGGAAAGAATATTGCATATCATAATGGTAATTACTGTTCCACCCCCCCCAAAAAAAAGCACCAAGGGGCAGAGATTTATTTTAGAAATAATAATCATACATAACATGGTATAATATGGCAAGACAGGAAGACCCTGAATTTACTTCCTCCACAGACACAACACATCTAAGCCTATTTATAGAGCAATTCCTCCTGAAAAACAGAGGGCTGACTGAACAAAAGATAGAACACACAGAGAGAATGGCAATAGAGACGAAGATGTGGTAATGAAGGGAACTCCCACCTCCAACACTCCTGGAAATGCAGGGGGAGGGATACCACTGAGGGGACTGGGAGCAGATCTGTCTGCCCTGGGCACAGAAAAGAAGCCATAGTGTAAAAGAGCAGCTAGTGTTTAAAATATGCACCCTTAGAACTCCCACCACAGAGAGGGGGGAGCTGCTGGAACACTATGGTTTACATGCATCCTATACCTTGATAGGGCAGATGGCAACAGGGTCCAGGCACCATACTCAGCCTGCCACCTTAGCAAGACCCAGGCCTCTAGCCTACACCAGCCCCAGATACCTTGGAGCTCAAACAAACAAGCAAGCAAACAAACAAACAAAAAACATAGTTTAAAGCAAACAAACAAAAAAATTAGAATATAGAAGAATGACACCCAGAACCATACCAAATGGAGGGGGAGCTACTGGAACTTTCTCTGGTTTGGCGGGGGTGGAGGCATAGTGAGCACCACGGTTTATGTTCCCCTTCCACCTTGATAGCATGGACAGGAGCATGGTCTGGGTACTCTAACTAACCTACCACCTCAGTGAGCCCTCGGTCCCTGGACCACACCAGCCCCAGCTATCCCACCAAGCCAGCCCCAGTGTGGCAGACATAGGGACACCCCTTTTCAGCACTCACTACAGTTCCAGCTATCACATCAGGGTGACACAGGTTCAAAGCACTATGGAACACTCCAGACCTGTACCACTTTAGATCCAGACAGCTTGCTAGGGCACCTCCAGCACAGAGTGCCCCAAGACCTCCTGATTCACACCTGCTTTTTGGCTCCAGATGCCTCACCTAGGTGTCCGCAGCACTGTGTACCCTAGGATACCCCAGTTTGCAAACACTTCAGCTTCATTTACCCTGCCATGCTCCCACTGCATGGAAAGCCCAGGGAGCATCCTGGTCCATGCTCATTTCATCTTTGGCTGCCCTGCCAGGGTGTTCTCTGCACAGAGATCCCAGAGACTGTCCAGTCTCATGCCTACTTCAGCTCCACCCAACCAAGGCAGCCTCAGCACAGAATGCCCTGCAACACCAGCCCATGACAATCACAACAGATCATTCCATCCCAAAACAGCAGAATGCACATTCTTTTCAAGTACACATAGAACATTTTCCGGAAGAGATCACATATTAGGCCACATAAAAAAGTCACATTGATTTAAGAAAATTAAAGTCATGTCATGCATCTTTCCCAGCCACAATGGCATGAAACTGGAAATCAATCAGAAGAAAACATAAATGGAAAAAACACAAACACACGGAAGGTAAACAACATGCTATCAAACAACCAACAAAGAAATCAGAAGAAAATTAAAAAAAAAATACATGGAAACAAATGAAAATGAAAACACAATGGTCCAAACCTCAAAAAATAAGAAAATGTTCTCTTTTTTTTTTTAGAGTTTTTTTTTTTATTTATTTTGAGAGAAAGTGAGAGGAAGTGGGTGAGGGGTAGAGAGGAGAGAAAGAGAATCTCAAGCAGGCCCCGCACTATCAGTGTGCACAGCCCAATGCAGGGTGGAACTCATGAACTGTGAGATCACGACCCGATCCTAAATCAAGAGTCACATGCTTAACCAACTGAGCCACTCAGGTGCCCCAAACAAGAAAAATTTCAAATGAACAATTTAATTTGAAGGAACTAGAAAAAGAAAAAAAAAAAAAGCCCAAGAACACTAGAAGGAAGGGAATAATAAACATAACACTCTGATAAACATATCAGAGCATAAATAAATGAAACAGAGATGAAAGAAAGAAAAAGAAAAGAAAGAAAGAAAGAAAGAAAGAAAAGAAAGAAAGAGGGAGGGAGGAAGGAGAAAAGATAAAAAAAATAAGAGCTGGTTTTTTGAATTGATAAACAAAATTTGTAAACATTTAGCCAGACTCATCAAGAAAAAAAGAGAAATTTGGGGCGCCTGGGTGGCTCAGTCGGTTAGGCGGCCGACTTCAGCTCAGGTCACGATCTCGCGGTCCTTGAGTTCGAGCCCCGCGTCGGGCTCTGTGCTGACAGCTCAGAGCCTGGAGCCTGTTTCGGATTCTGTGTCTCCCTCTCTCTGACCCTCCCCCGTTCATGCTCTGTCTCTCTCTGTCTCAAAAATAAATAAATGTTAAAAAAAAAATTAAAAAAAAGGAAAAAAGAGAAATTATTCAAATAAAATCAGAAATGAAATGAAAGAGAAGTAACAATTGGCACCACAGAAATACAAAGGATTTTAAGAGAACTCAATGAAAAATTATATACCACAAAACTGAACTAGAAAAAAAATGGAAAAAGTTACTAGAAATGTACAATCTCCCAAAATTAAATGAGAAAGAATGAGAAAATATGAACAGACCAATTACTAGTAACAGAATTGAGCTGGTCATCAAAAAACTACCACAAACAAAAGTCCAGAATCAGATGGATTCACAGGTGACTTATAACAAACATTTAAAGAAGAGTCAATACCTACTTTTCCTCAAACTATTCCAAAAGGTAGAAGAGGAAGGAAAGCTTCCAAACCCATTCTATGAGGCCAGCATTACCCTCATACCAAAAACACAAAGACACTACAGGCCAATAACCCTCATGAACATACATGCAAAAATCCTCAACAAAATGTTGGCAAATCACATTCAATAATTCATTAAAAAATTATTCACCATGATCAAATAGGATTTACACCAGCTGATACAAATCTATAAATCAATTAACACCAAAATGAAAGATAAAAATCATATGATGATCTCAATAAATGTAGAAAATCATTAGACAAAATTCAACATTCATTCCTGATAAAAACCCTCAACAAAATGGAGTTAGAAGGAACACACCTCAACATGATGAAAGCTGTATGTGAAAACTACATAGCTAACATCATACTCCATGGAGAGAAGCTGAGAAAATTTTCTCTATGGTCAGGAACAAGAGAAAGATGTCCACTTTTACCATTTTTTTTAATTTTTTTTTTAATGTTTATTTATTTTTGAGACAGAGAGAGACAGAGCATGAACGGGGGAGGGTCAGAGAGAGGGAGACACAGAATCTGAAACAGGCTCCAGGCTCTGAGCTGTCACCACAGAGCCCGAAGCGGGGCTCGAACTCACGGACCGCGAGATCATGACCTGAGCCGAAGTTGGCCGCTTAACCGACTGAGCCACCCAGGTGCCCCCACTTTTACCATTTTTATTCAAATAGTCTTAGAAGTCCTAGCTACAGCCATCAGACCACAAAAAGAACTAAAAGTCATCTAAATTGGTAAAGAAATTTGAACTGTCTCTAGTTGCAGATGGCATGATACTATACATACAAAATCCTAAGGTCTCTACCTAAAAACTATTAGAAATAATAAATGAAATCAGTAACGTTTCAGGACACAAAAGTCAGTTGCATTTCTATACACTAACAACAAAGTAAAAAAAGAGAAATCAAGAAAACAATTCCATTTACAATTGCACCAAAAATAATACCTAGAATAAACTTAACCAAGGAAGTGAAAGACCTATACTCTGAAAATTATAAAATACTGATGAAAGCAATTCAAGATGACATAAAAACAAAATGAAAAGATCTACTATTCTCATGGATTGGAAAAATTACTATTGTTAGGATGTCCATAGTAACCAACGCAGCCTACAGTTCAATGTAATAAATATCAATAGCATTTTTACAAAAGCAGAATAGTCCTAATATTTGTATGAAACCACAGAAGACCTTGAATAGCAAAAGCCATCCTGAAAAAGAACAAAGCTGGAGGTATCCCAAATCCAGATGCCAAGACATATTACTCAGCTGTAAAAATCAAAACAGAATAGTGCTGGCACAAAAACAGACATAGATCAATAGAACAGAATAGAGAGTACGGATATACAACCATGCTTATATGGTCAAATAGTCTACAACAAAGGACGCAAGAACATACACTAGGAAAAAGATGGTCTGAAAAACTAGTCAGCTATATGCAAATGAAGAGACTGGATCATTTTCTTACATCACACACAAAAACTCAAAATGGAGGTGCGTGGTTGGCTCAATCAGTAGAGTATGCAACTTTCAATCTTTGGGTTGTGAGTTCAAGCTCAAAATTGGATGTGGAGATTATTTAAAAATAAAATCTTAGGGGTGCCTGTGACTCAGTTGGTTAAGCATCCGACTCTTGATTTCAGCTCAGGTCATGATCTCATGGTTTGTGAGAGTGAGCCCTGCATTGGGCTCTGCATTGACAGTATGGAGACTGCTTGGGATTCTCTGTCTTTCCCTCTCTCTGCCCCTCCCCACTTCAAAATAAATATTTAAAAATAAATATCTTTAAATAAATAAATAAATAAATAACAAAATAAAACTCAAATGTATTAAAGACCTAAATGTGAGTTGTGAAGCCATAAAACTCCTAGAAGAAACAGAGGCAGTAATTTCTTGGACATCAGCCATGGAAACATTTTGTGGATATATCTCTTCAAGCAAGAGAAATAAAAGCAAGATAATTTTTAAGTGTATTTATTTATTTTGAGAAAAAGAGAGAGAGTGGGAAGATAGAGAATCCCAAGCATGCCCTGCACAGGCAGCTCAGAGACCAACTTGGGGCTTAAACTCACGAACCGTGAGATCATGACCTGAGCCAAAACCAAGAGTCAGATGCTTAACCAACTAAGCCACCCAGGCAACTGCAAAAATGAAATATTGGGATTACATTATAAAAAAGCTTTTTTAAAAAAAAATGTTTATTTTAAAAGAGAGAGAGAGAAAGAGAAAGACTGAGCTACTCAGGCACCCCTAAAAGTTTTGCACAGCAAAAGCAATCCTCAACAAAATGAAAAGGTAACCTACTCAATGTTAGAAGATATTCATAAATGATATATCCTATAAAAGGTTAATACCCCCAGTATATCAAGAACTTATACAACTCAATACCCCCAAAAAATCGAATTAAAAATAAGCAGAGATCTGATTAGAGATCTTCCAAAGGAGGCAAACAGATGGCCTACAAACACATGAAAAAATGCCCAACATCATTAATTATCTTGGAAATGCAAATCAAAACCACATTGGAATATTATCTCATACCTGTCAGAATGGCTAGAATCAAAAAGGCAAGAAATAGCAAGTGTTGGTGAGGATGTGGAGGAAGCAACCCTTATGCATTGTTGGTGGGAATGTAAATTGGGGCAGCAACTGTTGAAAACAGTATGGAGGTTACTAAAAAAATTAAAAATAGAAGTTTATACCTGAAACTACTATAACAGTATGTTAACTGAAATTAAAATAAAATAAAATAAATAAAAATAGAAATGTCTTATGACCCAGTAATTCTACTACTCGGTATTTACTCAAGGAAAACAAAAACATTAATTGAAAAGATACATGCACTTCTATGTTTACTGCAGCATTATTTACCATAGTCAAGATATGGAAGCAACCCAGTGTCCATCAACAGATGCATGGAGAAAGATGTGCTACACACACACACACACACACACACTGGAATATTACTTGAACATAAAAATAATGGGATCTTGCTATTCATGACAACAAGGATAGACCTGGAGCATATCATGCTGATTGAAATAAATCAGACAAAGAAAAACAAATACTATATAATTTCACTTGTATGTGGAATCTAAAACACAAAACAAATGAATAGGCAAACAAAAAGAAACAGACCCATAAATACAGAGAACTGATGGTTCCCAGAAGGAAAGGGGGGGATAGGCAAAATGGATAAAGGGGAGTGGGAGATATAGCTTTTCAGTTATGGAATGAATATATCACTGGAATAAAAGGTACCACATACAGAATATAATCAGTGGTATTGTAATAGCATTGTATGGTGACAGATGGTCGTTACAATTGTGGTGAGCACAGCATAACATATAGAGTTGTTAAATCACTAAGTTATACACCTGAAACTAATGTAACATTTTTTGTCAACTATAGTTCAAGAAAAAAAAATGTTAAGATAGCATAGAACTACATTTAGAGTTCCTGTAGGAACATATAGGCAAAAAAATACAACATTAAAAGCATCCTCTTTTAAAATTTGACATTTCCACCTCTAGCAGCAAGTTAAACATGGGAAAGAAAGTACCTTTTGTTTTCTAAATAAACAGAACTTCAAAACAACATCAAATTTAGGTATTATGAAAAATGTTACCATTTTGAAAACTTTAGCAAGGAAGTTATGTGTGTCATAACAAAATCTTACGTGTGTAATAACATACTTATTTTAGACTCTTCATTAAAAAAATACAAACAGCTATATGTCATAAATCTAACTGGGAATAAGTTACCTACATTTTTTTTAAAGAGGTGAACAGTTTTAATATTTTTTGTTTTATTTGTTTGTTTATTTATTTATTTTAGAGAGAGAGAGACAGAGAGAGAGAAAGAGTGCGTGTAAGAAGGGCAGAAGGAGAGGGAGCAAAAGAATCTCAAGTAGTTTCCACACAGTGCAGAGCCAGCACGGGGCTTAAACCCAAAACCCTGGGATTATGACCTGAGCCAGAATTAAGAGTCAGAAGCTCAACCAACTGAACCAACCAGGCAGGCGCCCTTAAGTTGCCTATATTTTAAAATATGATAAATAAAAAAAATTTAACATGCATATATTACAGAGCATGACAAATTAAATTTTCATGATTTAAAATATAGATAAAATGTGTTAATAAAACTATTTTCTTGGCTCATATGTTATACATGTTAAAGAATTAGGTATTCACATAGTCAAGATTTATCATCACAATTATTCCTATCCATAATGCATATTTCAGAGAAATCTATCTTTAATAATGCATAATGTATACACAATATACAATTATCTATATATCTGTAAATGTAATCCATGTATAATATGTATTGAGTTTTGTCATTATAAAATCCACTAGTATTCTGAAGTCAGAAAAATAAAACAAAATTCTTTTGATCTGGAACACCTGAGCATAATCTATGACTTTGATATCATTAGAATAGTTACATGAACTTGAGAAAGCTCATACTCTTCAAATTCCACTTTCCTTATTAGGAAATGAAACATAATTAAGCTTATCATTCTCTTATTTTGAGTTAGCAACTGTTAGAGTATTTCAGGCACTCAGGAGTCATAGTTCAACATAATGCTTCCTTTCATCAATATACACTGTTGTACTATTTTCTTTTTTTTAATTTTTTTTTCCAACGTTTTTTATTTATTTTTGGGACAGAGAGAGACAGAGCATGAACAGGGGAGGGGCAGAGAGAGAGGGAGACAAAGAATCGGAAACAGGCTCCAGGCTCCGAGCCATCAGCCCAGAGCCTGATGCGGGGCTCGAACTCACGGACCGCGAGATCGTGACCTGGCTGAAGTCGGACGCTTAACCGACTGCGCCACCCAGGCGCCCCTGTTGTACTATTTTCAATGGTCAGATATACTCTGATGCCTGTCATCAAATACCAACCTTAGCTTTGCAACACCCTGGAGTATAGTACAGTAAGTACAATGGTTCTTGCACATTTTTCTAAAAACACTTTCAATGTAATCAAATAAACACATTTTAATAAAGTAAAATTATTAACTATAAACATGCTCATTAATGTATACTCAGCCCAAGTTCCATTAAGAGAAAAAGGGAGAGAATGAAAGAACAGTTTCATTTCCTTGGCCGACATCCAAGGAAGCAACACTGAAACGTCTCACTAGTGTTAAAAAACAATCTTGAAATTGTACGATTTGAGGTAAGTGACCATTTTGTCTGTGTGGACAGTTTCTGCTACATAAGTGCTTGTAGGGAAAAAAGTAATTTTCTTCATTGACTTAATCTAGAATCCAGTTAATAATACAAGTTTTTCTTTTCTTTGCATCTTAGTCAAAATATCATTAAATTCTTTCTTCTTATTTAAAATGATATTGATCATTCAAGTTGATAAAAATCTTTACCAGGTGAGTGCTTTGTTGTAGGTGATGGGGTTTCTTACTTTATCTACATTTAAAGGTTTCAAATATAAAATAAGGCCATAAAAAGGAAGAGATAAGAATAGGATTACAAAATAAACTATAGAAAATTGTTAGAGAAACAAAATAGTTCTATCTTAGGTTATAAAAGAATGCATTAAGGGGCAAAGTCAACAAGGACACATACGTTTTCAAGTAAATAAATATATTTATAATTTTATTTTAACACCATGGTTTAAAGCCAACATGTGATCATTCATATTACATAATGATTCAAATAATTTAAGACATTTTATAACATATATCTGAATATTACTACCATTAATTATGATTATTTTGTTGTCTGTTTGAAAAAAATATAGAGAACTCCGTAAGACCTGCTTTCCTCTCCTTAGCTCTGTGGCTCTTCTGTTGCCAGGCACCCTGCTCACAACACTGAAACACTTCTGGGCTGTGTCACTTACCCTTGCAATAAACTACAACATTCAAGGGTGCCTTGTTCCACCTGGCCATTTAATAATTAAAGTGAGCTCTTCTAGAAAGGCAATAAACAAAACAAAACACAGAAATCAGGCAGCAATGCTAAGTCCAGGAGACAAGTGTTCTTTCATGATACATTCAAGAAACTTCCCTTAATATGAGGTCAGTCAGTATCCAATAAACTTTTTTCACATGTTCAGAGATATAAATAGGTTTCTGACTTTCTGTAGTTTGAATAAGACTCATTATGTATTTCATTTGAAGACACCCTGCTTTCATCTTTTGATCTCAATACAAGAGAAACAGAGAGAGAATTTAGTTCTTCAGTAGGAATTATCTCACTAGGATGGGAGAAACTAGTACTGTTTACAAACTCCCCAATGTGCATAGAATATGTGATGAAATTAAATGAAGACTATAACCAGAGAGACAAATGAGATGGATGAAAAGGTTGAACAGAAAATGTGCACTGCCAAGTGGAATGTTACATTTAAAAATAGTTGCATATAATTTTTAAGTAAGCCTATTTTTGTTGTCAAAATACAGTAAGAATAAGGTAGGAATATGTAAAATAAATATTTTATGTGATTGTGTACAAATGCAGAAAATGAAATATTTGGAGTGGAAACTAGCATATTACATGAAATAGCTAACATATGGAATGATGGAAAATTGATTTTATTCAATATTTCACATGTCACAGACTGATGATACATTGCTTATGGTCAAATGATTTAACCTAGGTTGAAATATTTACTGGTTTAAATAAACCTTCAGTGCATGTAGGATTCCACAGGGCCTTGAAAAGAAGAAAACAAAAGTAAATAAATGAATGACTTCAAATTAATGAAATGAAATGAAGTTTTTATTTCATATGAAAATTTAAAACATAAACACTTAAAAAAGCAGAGACCAACAAAAAACTGTTTTACTTATGATTTTCTAAGTCAAAATTCCAATTAAAATTTATGAATGTTTATTAGTAATGCTTACACGTTCCTAACTTCCAATGAAATACATTTTATGCAAGTAAAAGAGGAAAGATCGATTGGCAAAATTCTATTATTTCCTTTGGTTTTATGAATAAACAAAAACAAAAACAAAAAATAGTTTTACCCAACTCTTTCCTTTATGTATTTCTCAAATAAAATGGCTTAAAGAAAATTACATAATTAAATAATAGGTAAATCTCACATGGCTTTCGTGATATATTTCTAAACCATAGCCACCATCCAAGGTCCTAAACAAAACTCCAACAGAATTTTATCTGCAGCAGTTATTATTATTATTTTAACCTGTATACTTCATTATAGTTTTAAGTGATAGAAATGGAAACGTTTCATAATCTTCCATCTTTTCAACTTCAAAAAAAAAAAAAAAGAGAAACTCTATTGTGCAGAAAATATATATAAAAAGAAATACATAATCCACGAAGTATAGAATATAGCACTTGCCCCTGAGGAATGTAGAATTTATCTGAATATAAATGAATATAAATAAGAGAGAAGCCTTACTACAAGACTGACATATAACAAGACATCAGTTATATGTCAATACATAAAACTGGTGAGAATTTTTAGAATTTATAGTAACTGCCAACTACAAGATAGTAAGTTATACAGGACTGGTAACTGCTGACATAATTCTATGGAAAGAGAAATTACCCCCAGTTTGGGTCCTCACAGTAAGGATATGAAATTGGAGCATGGCTGGAAAACAGAGATCTATTACAGAGGAAGGACATTCCAGATAAAATGGTTAAAAACAAAACTCTAAACAACAGAGACAAGAAATAGCAATTTGTGTTGGTGCAGTTTAAGTAGAATAAAAGGTTTATGTTTGCAACATAAATAGAGAAGGGTTTAATTTCAGCGACTATGGGTACTGTTTGAGGAAAGTGAATTTTGTCTTTTAAGCCTTAGTGAATCATTGAGTTTTAAAGTAGAAATACAACACAATGAAAGGGGTGTGTTTGTTGTGGTTTTTTGTTTGTTTATTTGTTTTACAGACTTATGTGTGATGCTATTTAGATTTTACCATGTAGAGACTGTAAGTAGGAAGGCAAGATGAAAACCCAGGTGAGGAGGTCTTGAAGCGGCAAGCAGTATTGGAAGGTGACTATTTTCCAAACCCTGATTTCTCCCATCAAGATGCTTGTTCCAGTTTTATGAACAATTGACCTTCATTCAGGTTACAGCTCAAAAACAGCACACTCATGTAGTCCCTAATGAGTCTTTCCCAGACACAAGCTCTCCTCTTTACCTGATTCATCTCTTATTCTTGTCTTTCTGCTTATTTGTATCATGACCTTTATCACTGTGTGCAATTCTCTTATTTCTATTTCAAATGTATTGTCTATATTTATCACTGGAATGTGAGGTTTATAAAGAAATTTAACAACAGGCCCCAAAATGGAGTTTCTTTTCCTAAGCCTCACCAGAATTTAATAGCTAACCTAATTTTGGCTTTAGCCTATCCCAGGAGTGGAGTGGAATTTTCAAAAAGTCACTCTGGAATTTCCTGATCTGTACTAGTGACGTAGTCTACAAGACAAGACCTCCCTGCCCCCTCCCCACCATTACCCCAAGGGAGGGTGACCTTGCCCGATTGTTTGTTTTCTTTAGTTAAAACCTCTTTGTCTACCACTTCCCATTCTGCCTAGAAAAGCCTTCTGTTTGTACAGGTCCTGGAACTCCCTTCTATTTGCTAGATGGGCTTCTGCTTGATTAATGAATCACTGAATAAAGCCAATTAGATCTTCAAATTTACTCAATTGAATTTTGTTTTTTAACATTTGTCTATCTCTTGTTCACTGCTACAATCTCAGTGCCTGGAATGCAGCTTTTTATTTTTATTTTTTAAATGACTGTATAAATGAAAAAGGGTGGAGTAACTTGAGATGAAAGGAACCCCAGGACCATAATTACATGTTACACACAGAAGCAGAAATGTAACTGCCAACCAAACATGTTTAAAAAAAAAAAAAGTCCGCAGAATCATTAAGAATAACAAATGAACATTTGAGTACTTGTTCCCCAAATGCTACTGAATGAATGAAAGACAGAGGTGATATATTGTTATATTTCTGTATTTCCTAAATCTGGATTCTGTTTTTCAGTGTATTTTAAGCTTCTTAACATTCTTATTTTTAATAAAATTCTAACCCAGTTCTGCCTTTTAATTTTCTAAAAAAAAGTTAGAGTGAAAAAAATATCTTAAGAGGTTGACTATGTTCAGAGGCCCAAATGTTACTAGAATATATGATACTAACATTTCTCTTGACATAAAAGTTTACAATATTGTAGTACTTGTCATGTGGAGAGGACAAAAAGCCCCAGGACTTCTCTCATTTTTTAGCGAGTGGAACATGGAGAGGACTACAAGAAATACTAAAACTCAACTAATGAGGATAAATGTTTCCCCATGACTTCGCTGTAAGAACAACAAAAACTCAAAAGATACAAGTCTTTTTTTACAATGAACTACTCCGGGGATATTGTATATCAAGAAACAGATTAATCACCTTGGGCTTTAAAATGTGATGAACTCAACAGATCATCAAATTTGATACAAAAAACCCTCCTCCAATATTTAATATTTTTAGAAATTATATTTAAGAACAAAATATCTTAATACTTTGGTTTCTCGAAAATGTCTAAGTTATTTTATTTTGTATAGAGGTAGTGTTGGAAGTTAAATACATCATACAAACATAATTTTGTATTCATTATAGCAGTGTGGCAGAGTTTGCTCTTTTAAATCATTATTTACATTATTATTAAATTAAGTCATTATCAATTTATTAAATAAAAATATATTTCTACTGTGAAATTACAAATTATAAAGGCACATATGTTCATTGTTAAACATGAAAAAAAGAGAGAAGCAGAAATAAGAAAATAAAATGTCATACCCCTACCGATCAGAAAGGATCACATTGACTTTTGTGTATTTCTTTTCGTTTTTTTTTTTTAAACCAAAATGAAACCACACCATACATATATAATATATATATATATTATATATATATAAATAATATATATATATATTTTAATTACTGGACTTGCTGCTTACTTTTCTAAGTTAATGGCTTCTAACTTCCCATGTCAACATGTTTTCATTTGTAATAGGTATCCTTAATCAAATTTCCTCAAATGCCCTTCAAATACTACTAGTAAATGTTGCTATTAACTACTAACCTGTACAACCCAAGAGTTACAACTGGACCATGCATCACAGCCGAATGTAATGTCATTTTAAACCTAGATTCTAATTTTTAAAATTGGATTAGCCTCTCCCCTTACTGGGAAAACTTCTAAGTATACAGAAAAATAGAAAAACTAGTACAATTAGCACCTGCTTGGCAGAGCTAACACCTGGATTCAGTAGTTAAGAGTTTCTTGTGATATCTCTTTAGTCTCTTTAATTAAGATAATCTCCTAATATTTAACAGCACTTTAGATTTTAAGGATACAATGTCAGTTTTCTCAGAATACTGCACATTTGGAAGTTTTCTGACAGTTGACCTATGGTATTGTTTTACATATCCATCCACTTTCTGTGTTGCCTGTATATTGGAAGTTAGGCCTATAAGTCTGAATTTTTTCAGGTTACATGTTTCTGACTGTAGTAAATTCTGTAGTAAATTATGAGTTCCTGTTGATAGTTTCTATTTGGATATTATATTACATGTTTCTTTTTCCCTTTTAATTTATATTTTCATAATTACATTTCTTTTCTCTCATCTTTCAATATGTTGAGTACTAGTAACATTTGATTTAATTAGTTAAATCTTACAATGTACATAAATTAAAAAAAAATTTTTGAAGTTTTATTTTTTTAAATTTACTTCCAAGTTAGTTAGCATATAGTGCAACAATGATTTCAGGACTAGATTCCTTAGTGCCCCTTACCCATTTAGCCCATCCCCCCTCCCACAACCCCTCCAGTAACCCTCAGTTTGTTCTCCATATTTATGAGTCTCTTCTGTTTTGTCCCCCTCCCTGTTTTTATATTATTTTTGCTTCCCTTCCCTTATGTTTATCTGTTTTGTATCTTAAAGTCCTCATATGAGTGAAGTCATATGATATTTGTCCTTCTCTGACTGACTCATTTTGGTTAGCATAATACCCTCCAGTTCCATCCACGTAGTTGCAAATGGCAAGATTT
This sequence comes from Panthera uncia, assembly GCF_023721935.1. Classification (NCBI taxonomy): domain Eukaryota; kingdom Metazoa; phylum Chordata; class Mammalia; order Carnivora; family Felidae; genus Panthera; species Panthera uncia. The sequence goes on along the minus strand of NC_064811.1, from coordinate 73,667,488 downwards.
CATTCTTTTTGATTGCTGAGTAATACTCCATTGTGTGTGTGTGTGTGTGTGTGTGTGTGTGTGTGTGTGTGTGTACCACATCTTCTTTATCCATTCATCCATCGATGGACATTTGGGCTCTTTCCATACTTTGGCTATTGTTGATAGTGCTGCTATAAACATTGGGGTGTATGTGTTCTTCAAATAGTTTCAAAATTCTTATAACAGTACTAATAAAATTCTACTGAGTCAAGTTATATATTTTTTTGCAGTTCTCTTGGTCCTTAGGCTATAACCCACTAAGGAACTACAACCAGAGAATGGGTCCAAATCACTTTACAATATTTTTCCCCCTGTGGTTATATTCTAATTTGATGTCCAGTTAAGTTTATCTATTTCAAGTACATTTACTCTTTTTTCTCCCATGAGAACTATATTAGAATATACACTTTTAAAAAATTCACTTTGTCATCCCTTCCACACTATTTTTTCTCTCTTGCTTCCCCTTGTAGATAAACATGTTTATTATTTCCATTATCTGTACTTATACAAAACATCAAAAAAATGAAATACCGTATAACTACACTTTGACTTATTAACAGATTCTAAAAATTACTCCACATTAGAACACTGATGTTTTCCTTTTTTTTTTAGTTTTATGCTCCTCCATTATGTAAACGAGCCATTATAAAACAGCCCCCTATTGATGGACATTTGTGTTAATTTTTTGTCTTTATTACAATGAATGCCAATTAAAAAAAGTTATGGGAATTTTATTTGGTATATGCAAATGTGTATGCGCAGCATAGAGTTCTAGAAATAGCACTGCTGACTGGAGGATAAAACCACATAAATTTTGATTTTTCAAAATTCGCCTTGATAAGGAATTGTGCCATATAAAAATGTCCTTTAAAAGGACAAAGAAATTAAAAAGAAATATAAAAGATATTTAAAAGGTTCACAGGATAGAATGATATTCAGTCACTTAAATCAATAAGTTAAAAAAAACATTAATATTATGAAGCCGCCTCAGGCCCATGGACCAACCTACTAGTCTTTAACTTTAGCAAATTCCCTTAGCCCATGTGATTAACTAACCCCTTTCTTTGTATACCTATAGATCACGGGTTCTTTCTGCCCTTGTGCTAATCATGAAAGAGAAACCAGGTCGCCTTGCACAACCTCTGAGCACTGAGATAATGTCTGAAGCTGGCATCATCAAGGCTACATGTAATCAAGGAATGTTATGGACCAGTTCACCCCCTTTACTGATTAACTACCCTAAACCCCTTTATAAATTCCTAGGCCAGGCAGAAACTTTGGAGGTGGCTTTTGGACCAGAGTCCAACTTTTCTCCAGGTGGCCAGCCTCCTGAATAAAGCTCATATTCCTTTCCAATCAACACTTTTGAGTTTTGGCTCTTCCAGCAATGACAGGCAGCTAAACTTGGGTTTCAGTAACAATTAGAGTAAGATTATATCCATTATATTTGAAATACTAAAATATTTGTTTATGTACATGTAATATATTTATAATGATTCAGTGTTTGTGTGTTTATTTTAACATACTAAATAATCAAAATTGAGGAAAGCTTTTAAAAGAGTAGAAAATACATACACTCAACACCAAGTAATTTTGGTGTATTTTTATAATTCACATTAAGTTCCTTTTAGTTTCATATTTCTTAATGTTAAATGATGAGTCATTATTGTGAGACATAAGTGAAATGATTGATTTTCAGAAATACCAAATAAAAGCTGGGCTGTCTAGTTAACAACAGGCTTACAACCTATTGGAAATATCTACCACCCACCCCCTCATAATGGAGTCCCAAACCCTTAGACACTTAACTTCCTGGTTCTTCCCCTCTCCCTTTTGTGGGCTTATCTTCACAGGCTTTGCAATGAGCATGCGCCATAAAACTGAAGTCTCTGTGTTGCAAGAACATTGATTAAAGCCTCCCTTCTCTGTGCTCCCAGTCTCTGACTCCCTCCTTCGATTGGTTCAGTGGGCTTATTTCTCACATTACTGATGCTCCCTCAAAGAAGAAAAACTAATCGTTTCAGACTAAATTAGCTTTTGTAGCAACTTTCTAATAAATTAACAAAGTTTTTAAGGAACATTTTAGGAACAATATTGAGTGTTTTTTGTAAACCTAAAAAGTTGAAAAGCACTATTTTCAATTCTATAATAGTCTTAAAATATGAATAATTTATCAATTTTTAGGTTATACTCTTCAATGCAAGAAAATATTGAACCTGTCTAGAGTATTTTTCTCTCTGAAAATCCTCTATATCAGATGGTACCTTAAATATATTTTCCTTTAATTTGATGGATTAAACCCAAATTCATAATCAATATACAAGCACAAAATTCATAAATAAAATAATGACAAATCTGAAGTTATTCTGACATGTAAAAAACTATGACTCTCTAAGTACTCTGCATTGCAAATTACACTCTGGTATAAATTGTCTCTACAGTAATTCAACTTTATGAATTTAAAATTCTAATTATCATTTTAACAATGTAGCATCACATGAGTATCATTTCCTGGTACTCTTACTTCACAGAGCATGAGATTAACGTTACATGTGGCTCCCTTTTAGGAAACTTTCTGTAATGCAATATCCTGAAAATTCCTATTCCTTTACCTGTTTGGTACAAAGTCAAATATTTATGGAACTGTTTTCTTTAATTCTCTACACCATTTATAAGTTATGAAAACAGCTTATGTTTTTGTTTTGAAACACTAATAACGTGATATTTAATGCCTTTCCCCCTGGAATCATTCTCCAGTTCTTTCACTGGAAGAAGATATAAACTGGTATAAAAGAGAATTTGCCACCCAAAATATGCCTCTTTGACATAAGGATTATCTTGAGCTGGTTATTTTTAAGCACCAAAGACACAGCACAAGTTCTGAAAACAAAGTAAAAGTTACTCTTTTAGTAAAATACATTTACATTTATAAGGAAAAATCTCCATTTGTAAGGTGTGTCCCTCTCTGTACTAGGAAGAGAAGGATGACCGAATCTCTGGAAACTCATCAATGGAGCAGGCACAGACCTAAATCTGCATAACAACCTTATCCTTGTTTACTCTGTACTTCCTGGTTATCTGTTATAACCTCTCCTGAGCCTCAACAGCCTTCTTTTGTCTTTAGCTGGGAATGATACAGAAGGTGGTGGCCTGGCCATTTTGGGAAATTTTCCTGGGTATCTTCCATATATACAGGAAGTATTTTCCTACTGTTAATCTTTTATGATAGGGGAGGTCTCTGCCAAGAACCTGGGAGGGTAGAGGGGAAATCATTTTCCTTCTGCTACAGTTCAGTGCCTCCAGAAGGGATCTGATGAGACCTCATTCTTGGGGGAGCCTGCAGATGGGATCCTGGAAAACTGGCAGAAATTAACAAAGGCTAAGAATTCTTACCAAAGTCAGCTCTCGCAAGTATCTCTCTCTGTAGTGGCTGATCAAGAGATGAAGATTAAAAATTCTTATTGCTTCCTTTCCAAATTTAAATTAACAGGAGATAATATTTATGTAAACTAGTTCCTTGGGTATAGTGAATTTGGTAAATTTGTTGTGAGTAATCTGGTTTTCTGTTGAGTCTCTTTTCTCCCAGAGATGACCATTGTTTTTGTTTGTTTTTGGTGGTTTGTCTTTTGTGTCATTGGTCACAAAAAGAACCATAGCCTAGAGGAGGTTTTCCTTTTGTCTTATTTTAGGTCAGAAGACTTTGGCTTTGTGACCAGTGAGAATATACTCTGGTCTCTGCCAGCTGGAAAATGAATGTGTCCACATGCATTTGGCATAAAACCCAATAGGCTGTGGATCCCAAAGGCAGCATACTCTTTGTCCAACTATGCCACCTCTCAGGGGAGATTGTCTTAAAGGATCCTGGTTCCATAAGGGGTCTTTGTAGTCTCAACCTGCATTGTCTCATTAGTGCTGAAAAAGTCCCATTCTAGTACCATCTGTTTGGGGTAACTGATTAGAGAGTCTGTGACTGGAGGCATCCAAAGTTCTCATTCTTACCACCTGTGGCAACAGGTCTTTGCTTTCCTAGGATAACTGAAAGTAAATTTTCTGGATCTTGTGAGGGCTGCATGTTTACACCTTCTTTTGGGATGCCTCTTGGATTTATGGTTAAACCATAAATTTATGGTTAAGCCTTATTGGTTTGAGTTGCTATTGAATTAATAAAAGATCCTACTTGTCAATGACCAAATGATGGATACTCTGAACTGAAAACATAAACAAACTTCTATATTTGAAAAAAAAAAAAAATAGAGAGTTCTTTTTTTAAAGAATTATCTTATTGGTATCTACAGAAAGACTAAATTGAAAAGAAGACACAAAGAAGTATAATGGCTCACATTATGGGCTTCTTTAACAAGATAAAATTATGAAGTTTTATTTATTTATTTATTATTTATTATTATTTTTATATTTTAGTTAGTTTACATACAGTGCAATATTGGTTTCAGAAATAGAATTCAGTAATTCATCACTCACAAAAAAACACCAAGTGCTCATCACAAGTGCCCTCCTTAATACCTATCCCACTTTCACAAGATACTACCAAATTTAGAGAAGAGTTAGAAAAATCAGTGGACATTCACAACACCACTCACAGGAACTTTGACTAATGGCTAAGGTTCTTCCTCTCTATGATTATACTGTAGTTATCAGACAAGCTGGCTCCCCCCCCCCCCCCCCCCCACACACACACCAAGTAAACAGATCAGAATTTCTCCCAGATCCTCCTACAAATGATCAGGAAATGGATTAGCTGGAGGCCAAGGGTCAGAGGCTGATACAAACAAAACTAAGTTTAAGGTGTTCCCCCCCTTAAGTTTAAGTTGGTCTAAGGATGAAGGGTACATTTGGGGGGGTGGGGGAAGAAGACCACCTGAAGGCCTTGGTTGAATGCTTTATGCATCCTGCACAAAGACCTACTGAAGTTCCAGAACATAGAAATATTTTGATTTCTTAACTGGACATCTTCTTCTGCTATAAAGCAAATTGAAATTGCAGTCAGATGTGTGGGTCAGTTCCCTGATATCATTCAGGCTATAACCCAATTCTTTGAGTAATTAGAAACAACTGCTTTTGTCTTGCAAATCTTTGTAAAAACAGAGGTACAGTTCCAGAAGCAATGCAAAATCCATCTGTCCTTTTTTTACTAATTCTCCAAACTTCTCAAAATTCATCTCAAAATGCTTGCAAAAGATCAATACATTGGAAACTGAATGTCCTTTGCCTAAGAGAAATCAGGAAATTTTAAATAGTAATTACCTCAGACCACTGATAATAGGCAAATATACCCCCAAACTCCATTTTGGAGAAAATGCAGATACTTTCTGTGATTTTGAGACATAAATTTTCTACCCATCTTCTCCATGTTCTAAGAGCCATTCTTTAAAATGCAAACTTTAAGAAGATATTTCTCATCAGAAGGAGAAAAAAGGATTTATTGGAAATTGGGCAGATGAAATATCCCAGTGTCTTCCTCACAAATATTAGTATGAAAAACTTTAGCTATCTGAGCTGGTAAAGTGCCAGAAACACGATTTGCATCCAAATATTCTCTTATAAACTAGTGAGTTTAGTGTTGTACCTGACTCATAGCTAAAATTTTAGCTATAAGATCTCTTTTTCAGTCAGCCTATATGTTTACCTGTGTCTATATATGATGTGAAATGTGTGATTTTTTAAATTAACCTCTGGATGCTATTGCTAAAATAGTTTTTAGGTGAACTTTTGAGCAACAATTATGTGTTTATGATATAGCTACTGAAACAGTTTCCCAAATCTCTTAGGTAACTTCTGCCTTTAGGGTTTTCTTGAGTTAAGCTGAATGATGTAAATTTATTGAATATCTAGATCATGTGCAAATAAGATAAAATACTGAACATTAATTGCTGAACATAGGTTTAATCTGAACTGGGTAAGAATGTCCAGAACTGACTCAAGTAATAGAAAACCAAGCAGAACAAGAATAACATGGTGCTGAATAAACTCATGAAAATGCGAATTCTTATGACTTTGTTTGCAACGTTGATTCTTTAAGGTTTTGTTTTTTTCTAGATTTAAGGAAACTTTTTTTTTTCTTTTCTAGTAAGCTAAGTATGAATTACAGCAATTTGGTAAGTATGTCTTTGTGAACACAGATGAAACAATTACTTTTTCTCCCTATCTGATCCCTTGAGAATGTGCATAGAATTGAACATGACCAAACAGGTTCAAGGAACCAAGTTTCACTTCATGGAGCAGATAACACTCCTTGGAAAAGCAGCCTGGTATTTTGCTTACAGCGATCCCAGCAGTCCTACCAGATGACTAAGAAAGCTCACTTTCTGGATGGTGCAGAAGCCATAGGATATCTCTGGGACCTCAAGAAGAGAGAAATTAATCCAAATCTCTAGATACTGCAGGCAAAGTCTGATGGTGAGCCCTTCACTTGGCTTCCTATCCTCAAGGCTTTTAAAAGTTCAGTCTAAAATTCCCTGTGAAAGTCCCAGCAAAGTAGACCTCAAAGGAACCTATACATATTCAACCACTATTCTTCCTGCACATAATCAGGTCAAGTTTAATGAAACTAAACTTAGTTTGCAAACAAATTAGTCCTACTGTGATTATTTTGGCAAAAATAAGGGTGATTATAGAGAAAATTATGTTTCAGTAGTACAACTTTGTGGATATTAGATTCTAGTCCAATTTATTGTCTTAGAAATGTTGTTTTCTACCTGTAAATTGGACCAAATCCTAAATTCTAACAATTTTCTCAAATATTTTGCTACAACTCTCTGAACTAATTTCCAATTTTATCCCACCCTTCTTCTTTTCTTTTTTTAATGTTTGTTTATTTATTTTTGAGAGTGTGGGGCGCCTGGGTGGCTCAGTTGGTTGAGTGAACGACTTCAGCTCAGGTCACGATCTCACAGACTGTGAGTTCAAGCCCCACATCAGGCTCTGGGCTGATGGCTCAGAGTCTGGAGACTGCTTCCAGTTCTGTGTCTCCCTCTCTGTCTGCCCCTCCCCCGTTCATGCTCTGTCTCTCTCTGTCTCAAAAATGAACGTAAAAAAAAAAAAAATTAAAAAAAATAGAGAGTGAAAGAGAGAGAGAAGGTGGGGAGGGGCAGAGAGAGAGGGCGACACAGAATCTGCAGCAGGCTTCAGGCTCTGAGATGTCAGCACAGAGCCCGATGCTGGGCTCAAACCCGCAAATTGTGAGATCATGACCTGAGCCAAAGTTGGGTGCTTAACAGACTGAGCCACCCAGACATCCCTCTCCCACCATTCTAACTTGAAATGACTGAGAGGACACAAAGCAAAGCAAAACAAAACAAAACAAAAAACAAAAAACCTATCCTTTTCCCAAAGCTGTGCGAATTGAATGTGAACAACTTCATATAAACTTAAGAGAAATCATCACAACAGCACATATGGACAACCTTTTGTGCCTGCTGATATGTAGGCCACTCAGAAAGTTCACCTTAACACCTGATGACATCAGAGATATTCAAACTTTGAAAGATGATTTGAACCTGACATATAGAAATCTCAATTGGCTGCCCCCTACCTCCGCCCTGTTCTCACAAACTGCATTATTATAGTTTGTGCTAATTGTTAAACTTTGCTTATCTTTTTCCATAGACATGCCTCTTATTAAATACCTGATTGCTAGCACAATATAAGACTAACTTTGGGAGCCCATCTGCAAGACCACTTCCTAAAATGAGACATAGCAGTTAATTGAAGTGATCTATTTTCAGGAGTCAGACATGGGCTCAGTGAAATATTGGAGCAATGTATCAACTCAGGTTCTGGATTGTGAAACTTCTTGGGGAAGTTTCAAGGTGGAATTGAAGGGAAGCAGAATTTGCCAGCCCAAATATGCTTTTTGGCATAACTTGAACTGGTAATTTTTAAGAGATTGCAGACACAGGGAAACCTCTGAAAATCAAGTAGAAGCTACCCTTTTGTAAAGGTTATTTATATTTATAAGGGAAATCTCCATTTGAAAGGGTATCTCTCTTTCTGTACCAGGAAAAGGGGATGGCCAAATCTCTAGAAAGCCTTATCAAAAGAGAAGACTTAGACTTATATCTGCGTAACACCCTTACCCTTGTTCACTGTGCTCTTCCCACTGGTAAACTTCCACAACTGGCCTCCCCAACCCCCAACATCTTTATTTGGTCTTTAGCTGGAGATGGCATTTAAGGTGATGACTTGGGCCATCTCAGGAGTCAACTTAATTTCCCTAGGTATCGCCTGCGTATAATAGGAGGCCTATACGTTACTAACCTTTCGTTTCTCTTCTTTTAATCTTTTATTACAGAGGTTCTCAGCCAAGAAATTTGAAGGATAAAGAAAAATTACTCCCTCCATCCCCATACCCTTCTAGGTATCCCCAGTTCCCAAAGCATAAGTCAAGTGCTTGAGAAACTTTTTGATGGAGCAAGATCATTATGAGGGCTAATGATCTTTATAGATATTATGCATTTATGGTGCTAAATCAAGTACAAGTGGGAGAGTTGTCAGAGAATAGTGAATCTCACGGGAAACCAAAAGGAAAAAATAAATTAATTTAATTAATTAAATCTGATGGTCTAATGAAACAAAGGCTCAACTATGACAACACAGAAATGCCATCAGCAGGTATAGTGGAAAAAATAAAACACTGTCATACTTATGGTATGGCAAAATTTGTCATTACTGTTTCAAATTAGAATATATTGTTTTATGATTTCTGCATACTGAAAATGTAATGTTTCTAGAGTCAGTGCAACTTTTACCTTTAAAAGAAAATATATTAATATTAATTTATACCAAGTATAACAAAGTTCAGTAACAAATAGTTGCATAAGTATGATTTAATCATATTAAAATACACATAATCGGGGCGCCAGGGTGGCTCAGTTGGTTAAGCGTCTGACTTTGGCTCAGGTCATGATCTTGCAGTTCACAAGTTTGAGCCCCACGTCGGGCTCTGTGCTGACAGCTCAGAGCCCGGAGCCTACTTCAGATTCTGTGTCTCCCTCTCTCTTTGCCCCTCCCCCACTCAAACTTTTTCTGTCTCTCTAAAAAAAGAAAAATTCAAAAATGCATATAATCATCTTAAACATTGTATTAGTGTACATTTGCATCTAATCCTAACATCTATAATAAATACAAATAGTGAATAACAGTAGATTTTGTTTTGTACCTATGTCATGCAGTTGTGTGTGTGTTCAGGGACTATGTGTTTTGATGTATGTATTATATTGCTTCAAGAATACATTTGTATATATTTAAATAGTAAATTTGCTTTTCCAGATTTTCTTGATTGTAGATCAAATTAAAGGAAAGCAGTGCTTTCCCTAGATATGAATTCATATAAATCTATAAAGATATATGTTGACCAAGTAACTGAGCAAAGTCTTAGAACTTAAATTAACACAAATTATGTTACCAAGTGAGCTACCACAGCCTGTAACTTAGTGAAGGTAAGTCCTGGTGCACTGAGCTGGCCAAGTGCTCCATCCCAGGGAATAGCGAGGGGGCTGGATAAATCAAAAGCTTAAGCTCCTCGCTGGGTTTGTGAACATGGTTGCTGAACAAACTCGTCATAAGATAAGCCCAAAACTCAAACGATGAGGGTTTGGAAAAGACAAAGAGAAATTTATTTTAGGTGCCTGCAGCCGGGGTAAGTGGTAGGCTCAAGCCTTAATAATCAACCTTTGCACCTACAAGATGGACACCTAGAGTTTTATAAAGAGAATGGGTATGTACAAGAGAGTGGCCAGAGAGCACAGGATCATTGCTAAGGGATCAGTATGTGTTCAGTACATGATCACTGTCAGAGAAGGGGGTACGGGGGTGTGTAGTCTCCTAAGTATTCCATTGCTACCAGGCTTTTCTGGTCTGGTGGTTGGAATGTTCCAGTCACTGTCAATGCCTCAAGAAAATGCAATAAGAAGTAACTGTTCGGGGTCTATAGTTGAGCAAGAGAGCTCGCTGACAATTACGACGAATAATTGCAATTGCATAATGGATCACCAATAGTCACTGAAATATGCCTTTAGTGTATATATTGTATTTTCTTCCAAAGAGTGGTAAAAATTCCTTCAGACAGGACTCCCTGTCATGAAACGCTTATTTAGCATACTGGAAAATCTTAGAAATTTTGTCATTAAATCTAGTTTTCCTATAGAGGTGGTGATATGAGACAGAACTTTAAATGGGTTGGAAGAAATTTTATTTTCAACAATGATCAAATTTCTCTTTTATCAATGCTATCATAGAATCAACATATTTTTCAGCAAATGTGATAATCATTATTACTAATTAAAGAAGGCAAAATATAAACCCAGAATACGCCCTCTTTAGCATGAGAATTATCTTGAGCTGGGTATTTTTAAGAAACACAGATGCAGGAGAAGCTATAAAAATGGAAAACAAGTTATTGTTTTATAAACAAAATTTACATTTATAAGGGAATCTCCATTTGTAAAGGTGTCTCTCTGTACCAGGAAGAAGAGGACAACTCTCAATCTCTAGAAACTCTTATCAATAAAGAAGGCATAGTGTCTTAAATCTGCACAACAGTCTTACCCTTGTTTGCTATGCTTTTCCTTGTAACCTTCCATAACTGGTCTCCCCTACTGCCCCCCACACAACCCCACCGTATCATTTTCTGTCTTGAGCTGGAGGTTGTATTTAAGATGGTGACTTGGACCATTTCAGGGAGTTACTCAGTTTCCTAAGTATCTCCACATATACAGGAGGTATACATGTCACTAAATTTGTTTTTCTCCTCTTTATTTGTTTATTACAGGTAGGTCTACACTCAAGAACCTAGAAGCATAGAGGGAAAGTTATTTTTCCTCCCACATAATTTAAGATATATACAATTTATGTGTCTGTGTGTTCTTTTATTGTTTTATTCTGATGAATATTTTTACAATTACAAGAGCTTTTTTTAACACCTATCCTTGCTATTTTTCCCAAAAGGATTTCAGCTATAAATTATCTTAACTAAAGAATTATCAGTCAAGTAATACTGAGTCTATGTAGTCAGAACTGAAATAAAGACCTGGAGGCATTCCAGGAATGATCTGGCTCCTAGATAAAAATTTAAGATTTTTATTTTTATTTTTATTTTATTTTTTTCAATATATGAAGTTATTGTCAAATTGGTTTCCATACAACACCCAGTGCTCATCGCAAAAGGTGCCCTCCTCAATACCCATCACCCAAGACAAAGCATTTGTTCTTACTGACTGAGGGGCTTTGAGGGGTATTCAAGGAGCATAATCACAAAAAGATTTCTGACTAAATGTGATTTTTACCTCACCACCTTCAAGCCTCACATCTCGCCCTGGACCGGCCTAGATCACCCTGTTTAAAATTTCTGATCATAGTCTTGGCCCTCAACCCCTCATTCACAATTATCCTTTCCTTGTGCTACTTTTCCTTTTTAGACTGCACTTAGCACCTACTAACACACTACATACTTTACTTAACTTTATTATTTATTATAAGTATGCTGTCAAAAAAGGCAGGCTTTATAAGCAAATATTTGTGTGGTTTGATTAAAGGAGGTATTCCAAGCACCTAGAACAGAGCCTGGCTTCCAGGGGGCACTTAGTAATATTTGTTGAATAAATCCATGTATGGATTTTCAAGTGTGATGCCCTTAAAACTTCACCACTGGTTCCTCCATTAAATATTAATAAGTCCCTACGGCAGATGATCATATTTCTTGTGTTTTAAACCAATGGTTTTGTCTGAAAGTGACCCTTAATGTAATATGAAAAACCACAGTTCAAAAAAACTTGGGATATATCAGCTTTTAAATCTGATTTTTTTAATTTATAAAAATAAACAGAAATACTTGATATAAGTAAATGTAAGTAAATGAAGTATGTAGGGTGAAGGCACTCATCTATAAATGCTGAGGCACACTGACATGATCAGAAGTACTGAATTTATGAAAAATAATAGCAGTGATGGATCCAAAATAGATAGCTTTAACAAACAAGAGCTTATTAGCAGCTGGATGAGAATGTCTAATTGATAATTATGCAACTCTCACAATTAGGTTTAATCCATAGGCTGGCATAATACAGTAGCATCACACAAAATACTCTCTTCCTCTGTCTCAGAACTAAGAAAACAGTTATGGTAAAAACTAATCATTGTTACTCCTTACATGATGAACTATTTTCGTATTTGTTAGAATTCCCTGTACACTATTAACTGTGTCAGGAGGGCCTCCAAAATAAAATCTAAGAAAAGAAGCATAGATTGAAAATATACAGACAACTGCACTGAGTTCTTCTTTCAAAATGTGTACTCATAATGCAACTAGTATTAATATTAGTTTCCTAGCATATACATAGGAAAGTTCAGCTATAAAGAAAATCCCACCATTTGGAAACTGTTAAAATATTTGAAAAATACACCGTGGCAAGATCATACTTTTCCAAACTGAGTTATGCTTCACTCATACCTGACACAGACAAAATATATGTAATGCCACGATTCAGTTTAAATGGCCAAATGAAAACCATTAAGGATATTAAGACTAACAGTGATTAATAATATTTGATGAAATACTTGATAACATCAAAACTCTTAAAGAAATCTGAACAAAAAATTGCAAGTTCAATACTAAGAAACACTTCTTATTAAATAGCAATATAAAACATATGCTAATTAAAGGAAGACTTCTTTGGAGACCCTGGGATTGTTCTGAGTTTAATTCAAGCTCTAATTGAAAAGAAAATTTACACTTAAAGTAAATCAGCCACATGTAAAAAGATAACCTGTAAAACATCAAAAGGAAGTTAAAAAGAAAAAAAACCTGGCTATAAAGATGCCTAATTAATTAAAGTACCTGAATTTTTGCCCCGTTAGAATATAAGATCCTCACTGCATTTTGGTTATTCATTCCCGATTATTTAATCCAAAAATGTTGTTTGCAGGAGTTCAAACTATAAAATATTTACAGACAGCGTATGTTTTATGCTGAAACATTTATGTATACAGTCAATGTAACCAGAAAAATCATCCCTACCTCTTAATGTAATCTTGTAATTGCCAACATTGCTACTTGACTACATCTATCCATCTTCTATCCTGTTGTAATAACACAAGTGACACCTAAGAAATTATTCTTTGATCTTTCAATAAACTAAGCCTGTGTAGACACAGGAAAGTGAAAGAGGTTAAATTGTCATTGATTATTTAAGACACATTCATCATTTATTTAACAATCTCCCTCATCATCTCAAGAACTATTGTGTTTATAGGCCCTTGCTGAGACACTCTGAATTTATTTTTAAATATTTTTTGTCACGTGCATTAGAAATCAAAGCACGTTGTACACTAATATTAGTTTCAAATCTCCTGATAAATCTGTTACAGGATGGAAGTAGTTTATTATATGAATTTTAGAACTTATTCGCTGTAGCGGATTTTCAGAAATTTCTTTTCATAGTTTTCATTATAATTAATGTCACTCAGGAATTATATTTCCTATCTTAAGTGCGATGTGTAGCAACAGCTATCTTCCCAAGAAAATTATATTAAAGGATACTTGTAGTCTCTTATATTCTGACATCGTATCACTGGAACATGATCCACAGTGATCGGGAAAGAATAATTTGTGGCTAATATTGACAGCTTTAGAAAGCAAGAAAGAGAGTATAAGAATCATTCATAATGTGTAAGATTTCTACAAGATTTTTCATATTTTTCTCTGAAAAATACTATTGCATATTATAAGTAGACATAGTATGTATATATGTGAATATGTGTATTTATGAAAAAATAAAATAATTTCAGACTATTCCCTGAGAAAAGTATAAGTCAAATGATAATTATTGTTATCATATATGAAAAGTGAAAAGTGTATAAATACATATTGAAAAGTATAGAAAATATATCCTATTCATGGAAAAAAAAATACACTGTTGATGAGTCATATGTTCCCAACAGTCACACAATTCATCACATTTAAAATGCTTTACTTACATCTAATTTGCTTATTTAAAATACTTCCCTTCCCTGTTTTTCCATACAAAATGCCCCAAAGTTTACTATGACAGTTACATCCAGGTAGTGACATGAGGTTCTATATGCATATCTTTGGTGACTGATTTTCTGATTCTGATGATTATATCCTAGAATCTATCACCAGGAAAAGTAAAATATGAAACCTTTAGAACAGATTATTATTCTATGTTAATGACTACCTAAATCATACAAGACACTTAAACAAAGGAATCCTGAAAGGACTCACTACCAAGAAATTATTATTCTTAGCCTTTATTCAATACAGTAAAATACATTAAACTCTCACTGTTAGATATAAAAAGAAGCCAGAAACAATGAACATTTAGTAAGGATTAACTACATTCATGGCTCTATTTAGAATTTTTATTTATAGTTGAGAGAATGATGTAGCATTGATATAGCAAATCTCATAGAAACAAGAATGTTATCGGAATAGATAGGCAAATACAAGACAGCTTAGTTATTTCCCCACAGGTACCATTCATCTCTTAGCAACTATTTCTCTCTTGCAGTTACTAATTGTGCTACAGCTCTCTCACATTCTATATTTATATTCAATTCTTTCAAAATTTGAAACTAAGTCTCCCAAACATCATTTCCTTATTGAGTAAAGTGGAATATTTGAGTCCCAGTACGCACGTGTTTTCCTCTTTCCTTGTTTAAGAATACATTACTTATAATAACTAGACTTCCACAAAGTTCATGTGGTAGTGAACAAGTGACTTCAATTTTCTGGTGCTCAGTTAACTTAGAATTTTGTTATGTTGGAATACAATTTAATAGAAACTATTTATTTATTAGCCTTACTGGACAACTGGCTAGCAGATTTAAAAAGATAAAGGGTATTTGTAAAATACATACTGAGTTTATATCCTAGGTATTGATACATAAATAATACACATCAAAAAACTTTAAACAGGAAAAAAAAACCTCCTTCAAAAGAGATAAACATTAAAAATGCTTGTGCTTAAATCCTCTTTGAACTTAGAAATCATTTCTACTTTAAAAAATTAAATATTCACATCACTTAAATAATATATAACATTGGTATTTAAGCAAGAAGTGTAGTCACAATACTGATATCTAAAATATTTAGGGTTCTATAACAAACATATCTTAAAATGAATGTAACAGAAAAATTCAAAAGAAAAGCATAGCTTTTAATGTTTTTTTAATTAAAAAATAACATATATAAATAGCAGAAAACAACCTGCAGTGCAATTCAAAACTTTAGTTTATTTCCTAATAGACACAAGTAGCTTTATGTTAAATATATCAATATAATTTGCAAGGCAACACAAAAGTACCATTCATATTTATGTTATTTCATATAATAGGACATGAGGATAAACTTAAATTTTATCATTAAAGACTTTCATCAAACAACTTAAAATTACTTCTGTTCTAATTTTACTTGTCAATAAAGTGTTAAAAATAATGTCATTTTTTTTAAATAGAAGAGAGAGCTCTTACATATGTTAGATACAGGAAAAAGAAGATAATTCTTTATATGTTCATCAAAAGGAAGTTTAAAGTCATGAACTTAGGCAAAGTGAAAACTTTATAGCTTCATTTAAGAAAAGATAGGAATGTAAATCTAAGTTATCCAAAATCATCCAGTGTTATTAGAAGCAATCTTGTATCAACACGTTTTATAATCCTATTTTGACAATTCAACAAGTACTTCACACTAAGAAAAAAATGCTAACATTCAATTAAATTACTTTCTGTAGCTTGCACTGGAGCTAAATAGCTAAAATAGTATTTTAGCTTACTATTTAGAAATAGTAAATTTCTCTACAAAGTTGTGTTTCTTTTCACATACCAGAATGTAAAAATGATGTGCCTGGCCCATGGTGATTGTGAACATAACTTTATTAAGCTGTTAACAAATAAATTAGTACTTTCTTAAAGATAAATTGTTCTTGCATTCTAGTATGTATCTTCCACATGTCTGCAAATTTACTAATTCAAAAGACTATATTAGAGATGTTAGTTTAAAAAAAAATAAGAAGACATTGGTATGCTAGTCGGTGCCTGTAATTATCTTTTTCAGTTCCAGAAGGTATTTGGGGATTATTTAAGAGAAAAAGATGAATGGTGAGCCACTAAATCCTATTAAATCAATGCATGGACACAGCAGCTACAGAGGTAAATAAGCTGTGGAGGTCTGAATACCAATAAAGAAGATAAAAATGGTTTTATATAGCTACTTACATCATAGCCTAGAAGTTCAGTCTGTGTGGATTTATCTACTCTTGAAGCAAAAGCCTTCTGTAAATGCTGGACTTTTTCCTGCAAAATGAAAAAAAAAAAAAAAAAAAAAGAAAAGAAACACACTTTTGGTAAGTCATGTGCTTCTACAATAATATTCCCCACTTATTAAAATTTGATTAGTGTACAATTCATGATTATCTGCATGCATACTTTGCTCTGTTGGTGCTTTGCATACCAGCTTAAATATTCATAACTTTAATTCTCAGGTCATAAGTCCTCCACCTTTGGCATCTTTTAGTACAGGAACCACTGAGATAGACACTCAGTTGAAGACTAGAGAGCCAGGATTGCTTAAATCCAAGACCAAATGCATTGTATTATGTTTCTTATTGGCTGGATTTTTTTGTAAATTAAATTGATAGGATTTTATTGATCTAGTTTCAGAGCATTTCCATTTAAAATCCAAAACATACTACTACTCAGTGGATTCCATTTAGTTTCTTTTTAATTTCAAGGTTTTTTCCTTCTTAATTCTCTCTGAAATCAACACATTTGGGAATCTATATAAGATGTGACACTAAACTAATCCTGTTATAAATAAGTAAGGGAAGTAATACATGAAGGAAGTTTGGGATTTCATATCTCAAATGCAAATGCGCTTATTCTGGTCTACTAATTTGACTGAGCTTCTGGTTGGGGACTTCTTTTCTCATTTCTAGATGTGTCACTTAAAAAAGGATCTTGAGCTTAGTTATGTAATGTGTTTACTGCATGCCTGAGACATAGGAAAGTGCTGTACTCATATGATCAAACCTCATCTTGGGATTTTTGCTATTATTATCACCCATTTTTAATGAGAACAATAAAATGTAGAAAGCGGAATACTTTTTTTTGAAGTTTATTTATTTTGAGAGAGACAAAGGGAGACAGAGAGAGAACAAGCAGTAGAGGGGCAGAGAGGGAAACAGAGAATCCCAATCAGGCTTTGTGCTGTCAGCCCAGAACTGGATGTGGGGCTCGATCTCACAGTTGTGAGATCATGACCTGAGCCAAAATCAAGAGTCGCACACTTAACCAACTGAGCCATCCAGGCACCCCGTAGAAAGCATAGTAACTTGACAAATTTTCCAAATAAGTTTATGTGATTCTACTAGGTTGTTTTTGCTTTAACTTGCTCTAAAGGATAATTTCTTTTGTTTTCTTTTCTTTGAATGCTCAATAAAAGTTGCATAATAGCTTAAGGATATAAACTGATTGAATTCATCTTTTTTTTTTTTTTTTTTTTTTCCCAGAAGGGGATGGTGGTCATCACAAACTTCACTAAGAGGATTGTTTTCCTACCTTCCCCTCCTCTATCCTCCCCTTCCTTTCCATTTCCTTTCCCTGCCCAACCCCTCTCTCTTTCCCTTAATTCTGCCTCAGATTTGCAAGTAATCAGAATTATATAACAAGTCACATACATAATTTACATAAACATTTTTATTTGAATTATTTCACTTCTAACTTCCCTATCACAAAACGTCTAGTGCTGCTTTTCAGACCAAAATGAAATGGAGATTAGGTAATTCAGAAAGATGTCTTGCAAGTGAGGTGAGATTTTAACTGTTTGAAAAGGATAACTGAAAATGTGGCCACATTTTTCCAAACTAAATTTAAAAGGAAAAGTAACAAGTTGTGTTTATTTAGACTTATATTGGGCTGAGGAAAAAGAGCAGGGAGAAGTTGTAATAAGCAGAGGAAGCAATAATGTTTGCTATCATTGAAGGGCTGTTCAGAAAATTTTATCTGTTTTTGAAATAGGCTGGAGTAATAAGTATTGGAAAAGCAAGTTTTGTTATAAATTTCCAGACATACAAACATTTGCACATGAATTAGAGACTATGCATTAATGCAAAAGGCAAGGAAGCATAGAGAGCAAATCCTTCCATTATGCTTTCCTCACAATTCTATTTTCAAGGCCTCCCATCCTGAAGAGAGGAGTGAGAAGTATTGGTAAACTCTGGTTCATTGGTCTGAGTTGTAACACGTAGAACATTCAATTCATGAATTTTCAAAAATATTCAACAATTTTCATAACCAATAGCCTAATCGAAGCAAAACAAACAATCTCTACATCAAGAATAGTTATTTTCGGACATTAAAACAGACATTTCTAATGCAATTCACTGCCACTTCCTTTTGATGGCATTTTCACAACAAATATGTCATATTTGAATTATTTTTTATCTATGCACTTGTACACTATATTAAAATGGGGAGAATAAATTATAAGTTTCTAACATACTTAGGTGTGCACACTTAAAGATTAAATATTTTGTTTAGTGTAATAGTAGGAAGAAAACATATGAAAGTTTATAATCAATTTCTATAATATAAAATTTCAAAATTAAATAAAGTCTCGACAGCTATGGGCAGATAATTCTCCATGGGGCTTTTGCATTTCTGCAAGACTGATGGATATTTATGAATTGATAAATTTAACATGAGATAAAAAGAGTATTACAATCAAATAGAAAATATACCACAAAAATGGCTATTACCAGGTGGTGAGATTGCTGAATTTTATTTATATAAAAAAATAAATATGTATTAACATAATATATATATATGTCAGTGGAATAGAAATAAAGCATCATCATGTATTTTTAATTTCACACTGATTTGATATAATAAAAGATTTTATTTAAATTATTGATTTTGGTATAGAGAAATAGACATTTCACCTTCATGATGCAAATGTATTTATACTCCTTCATTCAACTATAATTTTTAAAAAATTTTTTTAAACATTTATTTATTTTTGAGACAGAGAGAGACAAAGCATGAACAGGGGAGGGTCAGAGAGAGAGGGAGACACAGAATCTGAAACAGGCTCCAGGCTCTGAGCTGTCAGCACACAGTCTGACACGGGGCTCGAGCTCACAGACTGCAAGATCATGACCTGAGCTGAAGTCGGCCGCTTTACCGACTGAGCCACCCAGGTGCCCCCAACTATAATTTTTATTAAATGCATATTATGGGTATTGCTCATGGTACATGGAACATAAAGAAAAAAAGAACGTATAGCCCCATAATGTATGAACTTGTCAAATCACTAAGTTTTACACCTGAAACTAATGTAACATTGTGTCAACTAAACTCAAAAAAAAAAAAAAAATCACATCTCAACTTAAAGAAGTATAATTTTTTTAATGTTTATTTATTTTTGACAGAGAGAGAGAGTCAAAGCATGAGCAGGGGAGGGGCAGAGAGAGAGGGAGACACAGAATCCGAAGCAGACTCCAGGTTCTGAGCGGTCAGCACAGAGCCTGATGCAGGGCTTGAACTCACAAACCGTGAGATCATGACCCGAGCCAAAGTCAGCTGCTCAACCTACTGAGGCACCCAGGCGCCCCACAACTTAAAAAAGTATTAGAAAAAATGTATAGCTTATGGGATGCCTGGGTGGCTCAGTGGGTTAGGCGTCTGACTTTGGTTCAGGTCAAGGTCTCACAGTTCGTGAGTTTGAGCCCTGCATCATGCTCTGTGCTAACAGCTCAGAGCTTGGAGCCTGCTTTAGGTTCTGTGTCTCCCTCTCTCTCTGCCCCCACCCCTCCACTCACACTCTGTCTCTCAAAAATAAATAAACATTAAAAAAAAAAGTATGGCATTTTCTGGGGCACCTGGGTGGCTCAGTTGACTAAGCGTCAGACTTCAGCTCAGGTCATGATCTTGCAGTTCATGGGTTTGAGCCCCAAGTCAGGTCCGTGCTGACAGCTCAGAGCCTGGGACCTGCTTGGGTTTCTATGTCTCCCCCTTTCTCTGTCTCTGTCTCTCTCTCAAAAATATATAAACATTAAAAATTTTTAAAAAATGTATAGCCTCTTTCATAATGAAATTTCCACTGTGGAAGACAGAGATATCAAAAGCAATTAGTATTCAAAATATAAAATAAAAGAACTATAGAGATGTCTGGAGAGATCTGGAGGGGGTGGGGGTGCACACTTATGCACTGTGGAAGCAACATATAAGACAGTTAAATACTTGAAATGGAGAAGCTACTGACACCCCAGCTAAGCCAGAAAAATGAATAATTATTAGCCAACTTGGAGTAGAAGAGATGAGGGTCCTTTCTTAGGCAAAACATTTCCAAATATTTAGAAGTCAGAGAGACCGTGCCAAAGATGTACATAAACAGCTACTAGTTCGAGTTTGTCTAAGGGTAGACTATGAAAGGGACAACAGTGAGGTAGAAGACTAGAGTGGTAAAGGGAGTCTGCCAGAGAGTACAGAATTCATTTACACGTGTGATTTAATGTGGCTCTTCTTTGGCATTTTCCTATGTAAGTAAACACTGTAATTTCTTCTTCTAAACTCTCCCAGAGGGATAGAGAATTGAAACAACTCAACTCCTGGAAGATAAAGTTTCTAAATAAATCTATACAGTTGACAAAATATCAATTTGTCTTTATGTTTTCCATTCCAAGTAATAACAGTATCAATACTCCTTAACAAAACACACCCTTGTTTTTTTTTCTTCATGCAAGATCAATAAAACATATGTGTGCTTAGATTCCAAATAATTTTATTTCATATTAAGAGTATTTTTTTAAACAGGAAATTGATACATAGTAAACTGAAATCAGTTGCTGAAGGTCACACGAGCTAGTAAGTGGAACAGCCAAAATGAAAACTTCCCCTACTTGTCTCCAAAACCTTGCCCTTTCTATAAAGATATTCCTATGCTGAAAAACCCTACAAGCAGTATTGCTGTTCACATATTGCGTATCACATACCAAATGTATAGTTGCTAAAGAGCTAGTATGGTAATAAAACTGTTTTTTATGTTCGCCCTGTGTATATGGTCTTACAGATTCTACTGAGTCATTTTTCTTTGTTGTGATTTGAGATTGCTTAGGAATTAACAGTTTATTTCCTACAAAAGCTGTAATTCCATAGAAACCCCATACTATAAATATGCAAAACCAGAAATGCATTTTGAAGTATGAGTTAGGAATTATATGATAAAGTTAATATAGTAAGTTATAACAAAATTGGAAACAAAATGTGCAAAAGCAAAACTGAAATAAAAACTAAATGTTGAAATGGCATGAAATCCTTTTGATAGCAATGATATTATCAATCAGTTCAAGCAGAATAATCTAGAAATAATTATGCTAAAGCTGTTAGAGTCATTTCTGGGGTGTGTGCTTTTGTGTATGTTTGTGTTTTAAATTATAAGCTTAATTGACTACACAGACTTTTATGAATTCAAAATAAAAGAAAATGAATTTAAAAAAAAAGAACATGAGGGCCTACATGCAGCTTTTGAATCTACACGAACATATACAATAAGGTTAAAGGGAGAAACACAAAAGCATCTGTGTTATTATCCAAAATTTTCAAAAAAAAAGTACTGTGAAGAATAGATTTGTGTTGGAAAAAGGATTATGTTAAAAATAATAAAATAATAATTTAAAAAAGGACATAATGACCACTTAAAATAGTATACTCCTGAATTTAGATCCTAAATCATGGATCTACAAGTTAAGGTTATGAAAAGAGAAATAGTATTGAAATGAGGAGAAAAGCTAACTTCACCTAACATGGGGCTTGAACTCATGACTCCAAGATCAAGAGTCGCATGCTCTACCAATTAACGCTGTCAGGTACGTGGAGAAAAGTTAACCTTATAAATTGAAAGACAATGTAATTCAACACAAGAAAATTCACAAAGTGATCTGAGTCCCGTTTAAACTAGAAATTAGGTAGATCAAAAAGAATTTGAACATCATCTTATAATGGACTTCAATGTCAGTAATACAATATTTAAATCAACATAAGGAAAAAAAACTAAAGGGAAAATCATTGAGATGGCTTAATAATGCCAAGTCCAAAGATGAGCTCAGAAATGCAAAGGCTATGTTAAAGAGATCACATTGATTATTTTCACCCACCTTTAATGAGAGCATTCCACTGAAGACATCAGTAGAATTAGAAACAAGCATAGCAGTGACCAAGCAAATCAAACCTCCTCACACAGAACATACAATTTCTTGGAACCATCAAGATAGTATTAAAATCTATTAATATTATTTTCTTACTTTTTGTTATTAAAAATTGTTAACATATAACAGAAAGGGAGAATAACACAAAGAGTCCCTATGTACTCATATCCAATTTCACCAACAGATACTGGAGGTTAAAAAAGAGGTATTAGTATTAGCTATATACTTAAATAGCTCTATTGGTCAATATAGTCCTTCAAATTAGGTAAGAAATGTTTTCATTAGAGTACCCTGTTCTGGTTGTCTTCTTATCATGTTTCTGCCCATCAGGAGGGTATTCTGTGGTGATAAGGTAAGTGCCACAATCACAGGCCAAATTTTTCCTTCCTAATCACAGGCCATATTTTCCCTTCTTACCATACACCAGAACCCTAGAATTCACTGCCTGGTTCTGAACATGACCAGGTCCTCCTGAGGGTCTCCCAAGGTGTGGCCACAGGATAGCTATTTGGTGTAGAGCTTGGGTGTTCAGTGGGTTGATCACACATATGTTCATAAGGCTTGGAGGGACAGAACCCTAGGTAGAAAGGTTGTAGGTTAAGCTAGAGGCAGGGCTGACTCCCCCTAATGGCAAGGTGCTGCACAGAATGCTATGGAGTCCAAAAAGGTTATAATTGGAACATGGCTTTCCAAGTCATTAGCAAAGTATGTTTGTCAAGATAGAAGGACATAACATGTTTTACTTTATCATTTTAAAATCCAAATTTAGAATTTTAACATTTTGACTTACATTTTGTGAGCCCCCCCCCATTTTATGTTCTTGCCCTGACTCTCACAAATGTTAGCAGCTGACTTGTTACTGATTCTTTGTTTGTTTTTTTTTATCACCACAGCAGTGAAAAAAACAATTAAAAAGTCTGAAAAAGTTGCAGAAAAGGGCAAAGGGATAGGGCGGTTATTTTAAATTTATATATTTTTTAAAATAGGCCAAAATATACAGTCAAACAGAAGGAGGATATGCCCGGTAAATCAATAAAACAAACATCTAAATAACATATTTATATTCATTCACTTTTATGATACCTAAACTATTAAACTGTTTGACATCCTCAACAACCCACTATGACACTGCATTGGAGATGATTTTTTTTCTCAAGAAGATTACATACCGTTACACAGCATATTATAAATTTATGGAGCTCATTATCCATAAGACATTATACAAACTGAAAATACACCCAGATTTCAGAGTTTCAGCTACTTTATTTAAGAAAAAGATAAGAACAAAAATGTAAATTGGGAATTTATATCTTTCAAGATAGAAATCACTGGAGATACTTGTACCCAGATAACTATATTCACTATTCTAGATGTAGAGCATATGGATTTTTTTTTCCCAACAAGAATTGTTCTAAGAATACTCTTCTGGTATTCAGATCTTCTTTTCAGAGAGCATACTGTAATATATATAAATGCCAGTATAGTTTCATTAATGGTATATTAAACAAATATATATTTCATTTATTTTGTGCATATGACAGACTAATCCATTACTTCTAGTTTAATACTCTTCTCAGTAAAGTGGAGCTAATTAAGTCCTCATAAAGAGGAACTTGAAGGAAATGTCTTTGAGTTAGATGCCTTTAGAAGCTAGGAATACAAATGTCCTGGGTTAAAAATAGTAGACATTTAGTGACTGATCAAGAAAGTCATGAGAGAAGTTTGAGGACTGTCACCCAGATTACTTGAGCTTGGTCTCCCTTCACATTCAAGATATCTGCTAAACACATTTCTGAAATATATTTCACAACCATTTCTTCCTTTTATATCTATGATCACTACTCTGGGTCCACTACCTAAGGACAAGCAGGGAGATGGAGCATAGATGTGTGCCCAGTGTGCATAAGCTACCACTCTCTTTTATTCCATTATAGCGTCTGTACTGGGTTGAATAGTGTCCCCCAAAATTCACGTCTACCTGGAACTTTTGAGTGTGACCTTATTTGGAAATAGGATCTCTGAAGATGCAATCAAGTTACAATGAAATTTTAGGGTGAGTCATAAATACAATATGAGTGGTGCCCTTACAAGAGGAGGGATATTGGGACACAGTGACACAGATATACGGAAGGCCGTATGAAGAGAGAAGCAGGGATTAGAGGGAGGATGCATCTGTAAGTCAAGCAACAACAAGGACTGCCAACAACCACCAGGGGCTAGAAGAGGCAATGAAAAATCCTTCCCTAGAGCTTTCAGAGGGAACATGGTCTTCCTGGCACCTTGATTCCAGACTTCCAGTCTCCAAAACAGAGAGAAAATAAATTTCTGTTATTTCAAGTTGACCAATTTCTCATACTTTTTTACAGCAGCCAAAGAAAACTATGACAGCCTCCTGACTGGTATTCCTGTCTTCATCCGTACTTTCTCCATTCCAAAGTAACTTGCTAATGTAACTTGGATCGCATCACTCTGTTTAAAACTTAATATCCTATCCCAATATGGTAGCCACTGGACACATGTGGCAAATGAGCACTTGAAATGTGGGTGGTCCAAATTGAGATGTGCAGTAAGTGTAAAATACACACCAGAGTTTGAAGACTGAAGTACAAAAACAAAATTAATAACATATCTCATGAATCATTTTCTATTTATTACAACTTAAATGATATTTTTTTTGGATATATTAAGTTAAATAAAATGTATTTGAGGGCATTTGAGGGCATTAAGTTAAATAAAATGCATTTGAGGGTGGCTCAGTCTGTTGAGTATCTGACTCTTGGTTTCTGCTCAGGTCATGATCCAAGGTTCATGGGATTGAGCCTCGTGTCAGGGTCTGCTCTGAGCATGATGTCTGATTAAGATTCTCTCTCTCTATCCCTCTGCACCTCCCCACTAAAATAAAAAAAAGTATTTTAAATATTAAATTTCATAAATGACTACGATTTGCTACTTGTTTTATACTACTATTGAACAGTTCTGGTCTATATAATAAAAAGTAAACCTTTATCATGATGTATAGCTCCAGCCCCTCCTGGCCCTTATTATGCTAACTTTATTTCATTATCAGCTTTCGCCTTGCAAAAATGACTCATACTCCGGGTGCCTAGGTTGCTCAGTCGGTTAAGTGTCCAACTCTTGGTTTTGGCTCAGGTCATGATTTCGAGGTTTGCAAGATCGTGCAGAGCCTGCTTGGGATTCTCTCTCTTTCCCCCTCTCTGCCCCTCCCCCACCTCAAAATAAATAAATAAATATATAAACATTAAAAAAATGACTCATAATTATATTCTTGCAGTTGCTTCAGTGGACTGAGATTTTTGCACTCGAACTTTTACCATGATATTCCCTCCATCTGGAATGTTCTTCATATTAAGTGTTATTGCTTTACAGATATAATCGTTAAAACAGATTCCCATCTCCAGGTGATTCTCTTTTAATCTTTTCACTAAATGTCTCATTTAAAACTGTCAATTATTTCTTTTATTTGGTATTTGTCTATAGTTTGTCTGTCTTCTACACTACCATGTAAATTCCTTACAGCAAGGGTCATGTCTACTTAGAGTCATATTGACTCCATACAGCCTACTGTAGTTTTTGGCACATTCTAGGTACTGGATACTTTTTTGAATAAATGAAGTAGGAGAAGGAGAAATGATACATGAGGTTTGAGAGGATTCATCACAGACCAGCTGGTAAAGCTGACATACTGCAGAAACATTTGCTTTAGGGCATTTAATATTAGTGACATGACAAATCCAGTAAAATTTCTGGCATTTGGGTGGTATATAAATTTAAGTAGGGACAGCTTGGAAGTGATATATGAACTAAGGGGTTATTCTGGTAATTCTAGGCTGTTCAAAAGAAAAGGAGAAGAAAGGAAACAGAGACACAAAAGTGAGGATTAAAGAAATGGCATAAATCCTAAAATTTGTTGAGGGATTTGATGCTATAACATCAAGTGAGAAATATTTTCAAGAATAGATTAGAATTTAAAAAAAAATGTTTATTTTGAGAGAGAGAGAGAGTGAGTGAGAGTGGGTTAGGGGCAGAGAGAGAGGGAGAGAGAGAGAGAATCCCAAGCAGGCTCTGTACTGATAGTGCACTGATGTGGGGTTCGAACTCACAAACTGTGAGACCATGGCCCAAGCCAGACCAAGAATTGAATGCTCAACTGACTGAGCCACCCAGGTGCCCCTAAATTTTTTTTTCAAGAAAAGCTTATGTACTCTATCCTCATTCTTGCCTGAATTTTATAGTTTGAGTGAGAAATTAATAAACTGATTCTTTCAGTGAAGATAATTAGGAGAAAAATAATGAACAGAGAACTGTCTACTACAGGAAATAGGGCCCAGGAGAATTTTTTGATGTATTAAGTCCCAAACGTTCCCTTATTAACAACATCCTGGTCTATAACACACATCTTCTATTTGTTAGGGGACCCTCCATTCCCCTTGGTCCATATTTGCAGAAGGGGGCTTCTAGTGGAAGTCCCACCTCTCATTCACTCCTCTTCATCTATAAACTGGTGGGTGATCTTGGAATAAATAAACATTTTCTGCTTCTTACTGGCATGGCCGGTCCACAAGATGAAAGTTCAGCTTGTCTAGACTTAAGCTTACAGACTCCTACCCTGTGACAGAGGTCTGCAATTTTCCCATTTGTGTCAGCAACTCCAGGGGGTCACTTCAGTTCAGATAAGAATGTACTGGAAGCTTATATGGCTGCATTTCAATCCAGATTTATACTGCATTATAAGTCAATTTCTCTGAATCCTCCATTTTGCAATTAGTTCTGAATTCAGGAGGACAAACAAGGATGTTTCTTGTTGCAATTTTTAAGCCTCCAACACACACACACACACACACACACACACACACACACACACAGAATCAATTGGAAAAATGGACTTTCAATGTAGTTACTGGGAAGTTCTAGCAAAGTCCTGATAGTGTTGACTTTAGAACCACAGAACCTTAATTCAACCTTGAATATTGTTCCTATTAAAAACAAAGAAAAACAAAGAACAAAAAAAGCAAGCCCTTCATCACTAAACACAGGAATCCACCAGCAACATTAAGATTGACACCATGAAAGTATGGAAAAGACTGTTCTAGCTTTTTTTTTGCTCGATATTTTTACTCAGAAGGTCAGGATAGAATATCCTTCCCACTTTACCATTAGGGTTTAAAAACAGGATTCCTGTTTTGAATAAAAGATTTGCTTTAGGGGACTATGAGCATTTTATTTTATGGTATTGATTTAATTTTAATGTATATAGAATTTTTTTAAACTGAGAAGTGACATAAAAGTCTTCAAGGCAGTTGTTCATTAACAACAATATGCTGATGACAGCATCCAGGAAACATAAGCATAAGGGAGACAAGAAGAAGATCACTAAAGACTTGCAGAATCAGCACAGCATTACAGGTCAACAATCAGCTAGAAAACAGTGGATGTCATGAATCAAACCTCACCAGACAAATTGTAGACACAGATCAAACTTTACCGGCAAACTCAAGACATTCTCAACACCAGAAAATGCATTATCCTTCAGATTTCCTTCAGCACATTCAAAGCAAAGGTAAAAACTTAAAACAAATAAAATATAACCCTACAGATATATTATCTAAACTGCAAAATCTAATGTAGCAGAATCTGGAAGGATTATATGTGACTGGAGGAATTATTTAGTGGCTTTGGATGTCTGTTTATTCATCTTTTAAGCAGAAATGATAGGCAAAGGCATTTAAAGCTGGACTTAACTGATTCTAAATATTTAATGAGTATGTATAATTTATTAATTGATTCCAAGTATTTAAAGAGTATCTATAGGGTATTAATTCATCCACCAGTAATTATAGTACATTTAACTACACAAATTAAACTATGACTTTGCTCTTTGTCATTACAAATACAATACAATTTTATTTTAAGATATATTCATTATTTTGTATATATGAAATATAATAAAATATAAATAAAATCATTTACAAATAAAGCAATTCCTATGAACACTTTTGCCAGTTGGTTACTGTGAGCCATTGTAGAACCCAGCTTCTGAATGAGACACAACTGTGCAGGGGGCACAAAGGGTGCAGCCTCTCTCAAACACAATGCTCTTCTTACAGAGGAAGTGGTAAGACAGATATTGTTTCCTTGCTGTTTCACAGCTTATAGTTCATAGGGGAGATAGGTTTCCAATAAGCCTAAGGTTACAAATATTAAGTGATATAAAGGGAAGCACTGAGCTGTTAAGACAGAGAATAACATGCAGGATGCCCTTTAATTGTATGTGGTGACACAGTGGGTCTTATTGAAGACATGGCTCTTAAGGTTAAATCTATGGGACAAGGACACGTCCAGGCAGCAAGCAGAGGACTGTTTCAGAAAGAGATGGGACAAAGCTGGGGAACTGGGGGAGGAGGCGGGAACACAGGCCTTTTTTCTGAGAAACTGGAAAAAGTACAGTGTGACTAGAACCTAGTGAGCAAGAGGCATATATATTGGCATCAGATGATTATAGGTCTGCTAAGCATTGACTTCTATATTGAGCTCAGCAGAAACCACAGAAATTTCAAGTGCAATTCAATTGCATTTAGCCAACATTATTCTGGCTACTATATGGAGAAGAAAATAGAGCTAAGGAAGGCATGAGAAGATGGTAATTCGGAGGGTAATGCAGTAGTCTAGAAGAAATGCTTTTGGCAAGATGGAAGAGTCGTATATATTTTCCAGACTCAAGTAAGAGCTATATTTTTTTTAAGTTTATTTATTTATTTTGAGAGAGAGAGAAAGGGAGAGAACAAGCACCAGTGGGGGAGGGGCAGAGAGAGAATCCCAAGCAGGCTCCACACTCCCACGAACCTTGACATCACAACTGAGCTGAAATCAAGGGCCGGATGCTTGATCAACTAAGCCACCCCACCACCTTTCCTAACTAGAACTCTGCATTACTCTCCTCACACATCCATTCTTTCCGGGGAACCTCCCACTTAGGTAATGCCATATGATCACTCTGTCACAGTTCACTGCTTTACAGGAAGTGGACCCGTTTTCCCAAGCTAGGTTACAGAACTTTTCTGGCAATTTTGGTACAAGAAGTATGAAAAATAAGTTGATCTTTCTTGGATCAAAAGTTGTGAAATTTGAGAGGTAGTGGTGGTCAAGTTTACAGTGGAACTTACAAGAAAGAGAAATAAACAGAAAGAGAGAAAGAGAGAGAGAGAAAGAGAGGACAAAAGAAGAAAATCAAAGAACAGCAGAGATGAACATAGAGAATGAAAGTTACTATCATATGAATTGTTAATTGTAGTTACTCCTGGGCCCAGCCTTAGGCTTCTTTTTGGTTTCATGAGTCAAACTTTTAATAAATTCCCTTTGAGTTTGAGGTAGACCAAACTGTCTTTCTGACATTTGTAATCAAGAAATCTAGGGAATATAAAGAGAAAGCCAAAACCAAAGGCAAGGAAATAGAAAACTAATCCCCCCAAAAATATCTATTTCCAAAAACTGAATAAATAGTGGTAGCATCATAAAGTAGCAGCCTTCAAGTCCAGTTTTGCTTACTGTTTTTTTAATGTTTAAAATTTCAACTTAAAAATTAAGATATCAAGAGTGAAATTTTAATATTAAAAGATATATAACCATATTATGCATACGTGTATTACTTTCACATTGGCTACTATGCATATCTCTTTTATTTATTATCAACCACAGTGCCTGTTTTGTATATTATTTTGTGCTCAGCTTTTTTTGTAATAAACATTTTAATATCAAAAAATATTAACAGCAACTTTTAATAATTTAAAAAAATATATATTACAGATGCAATATCTTTAAGTGTTCCCACATGAATCATGTAAAAGTGCATAAAATTAAAAGTGAAAATATTCTCCTCTCACCTTGGTCCTACTTATGGATTTAAACACTCCTGTTTTATCCCTTTTTGAAGTTAAAATAATAAGTAGAGGAAGTTATATTTTAAATTCATCACACTTAGACACAAATGATACCTCAATGAAAATTGTGAAAAACTAGCACGATTTATTTCCCACTTTCTCTAAACCTTCAATTTTCACTCACTATATAATTATTAATATTTAAATTCTTCTAATTATCACTAATTTTCAGAGATGCGTTTTGTTTTTGTTTTTTGATTTTAGAAAGAGAGAGCACAAGTGGGGGAGAGAGGCCGGGGGAAAGAGAGAAACTTAAGCAGTCTCCACGTTGAGCCTGGAGCTCAACGTGGGGCTTGATCCCATGATCCTGGGATCATGACCTGAGCCGAAATCAAGAACCAGACACTTCACCAACTGAGCCACCCAGGTGCCCCAGATATGTTTAAACCTCTATCTCTTGACATGTCAGATTTAGATATTATCTAGTAGTCCTCTATCATGAAATGTTATGACAGTGGTACGCTTATCCTTTTTTTGCCTCTCCTCTTCATTCTATTTTCAATTTTTATTTATTATTAATATTCAAATTGTTGGATACAATTGCATTATTCTATAATTATAGGATGTATTTCATTCTTTTCTACAGGTTTAATGTAAATATTATAAAAAATAAGTTTTTGATTTGATATGTAAATATGATTTAGGGTTCAGAACAAGTAGTATAATTAGTTCAATGAAAAAGGAAATAAAATCCTATTAATTAATAGTTTTCTCAGTAAAAACAACAAAAAAAACCCTCCAGGATTCAAGGTCTAAAGAAACTTTCAATTTCATCCTCCATTCCTTACATGTGAATCTGTAATGGACACATACTATTGCATTTTGCTGATATTACATTATTTGTTAAATCTTAAGGATATTGAGCCTATTTAGAACCATATTAAACACTTTTTGTATACACCTCTATTTTTTTGTATTTTGAATTGTTCCTTAGGATAAATTGTGAGAATAAAATTAATCAAATAGTATGGACATGTTTATAGATCATGGCAGAAATTGCTAAATTGTATTCTAAAAGACTGTAAGAATTACAAAAAAAAAAAAAAGACACTAGATATACATGTACCAGTTTTTCAGCAATGCTCCCAGCACTGAATTTCTATTTTAAAAAATATTGGCTAGATTAGTAAACATGATATTTATTTTAGCTCTTATTTGCTTACTAACAAAGGAGAATAAATAACACTAGACATATGTACACTAACTTTCCATTTTCTACTTTGCCTATTATATTTACTTCCCTTCATACCAGTTAATAAAACATATTTAATTTTGAGGATATTCCATAAATCCTAATGATTCCAGAGCTTAAGAACGGAAGTTGGCTTCAATTAAATCTATTAGAAAAGCTATGACACAACCAATCAAAATTATGAAAAATATGACATCTACCCTTTTCATTCATTTTGTGATAAAATCTGCGCAAATCATTTGAAAGTCTATTCCATAGGCCAAACTGCCTGCTAGACATGTCCACCTGACATGAATAGTTCTCACGTACCACAATCTCAGCATATTGTAAACAAAACTTGTCATCTTTGAACATTTTTTTTTTCTTTTTGGATTCCTGGTACCAGTAAAAGGTATCATTGTTATAGAAGCTCTCAATAAAGCAGTCACTCTGGATGCTTAGCATCCCAATTTCAACCATCACAAATCCAAGAAATCATCCTCCTAAATCAACCTCAAACGTGTCCCTTCCTATTTCAACTGCCAGTGTTTACTCCAGGCTCTCATAATTTTTCTCCAGAATCACTGCAGTAATCTTTCAATAGTACTCTCTCCTCCAGTTTTGTTTCACTTATTATATGCTACATGTTGCAGTCAAACTGATCTTTCTAAAATGAAACAGATCCTGCTTCATTGGTTTCCTCCAAATCCAAGATAACTTTAAAACTCTTTAGCATTGTTTATTTGGTTCCTTATGACCTGGTCTCTGGCTGTCTGTCTATCTGGTCTACCATTCCCCAGGGCACTATAAGATCCAGGAAGAACAAACATTACTTTCTGTTCTAGTAATCTGATAAATTCTCCAAACTGTCTTTATTATTATTATTATATTTCACTCAAAGCCTAAAGTATGTTTATTTCACCTTTTTCACTTGGCTCAAGATGCTTGTGATTTAAAATGTAAAGAAGTTACACATTTCACCTTTTTTGGATGTATAAAGTGAAACTAATTTGATTCCTGCAATTACAATGCAAATATTTTTACATATTTTTATCCTTTTGAAAGAACTGAGCAAAGCAAACCTTGCAACTTTCTTTATTCTTAGAGAGATCAAGCTAGTTTGGGTTCAGTTCAATGTTACCAATCTCTTGTAAAATATTTAATACAGAATTTAATAATTCAAAAAGATGGTTTTCACCCCTAAATGTCATTGGTGTGTATGGTGACATCTAGTGAGTTTATTATGAAGGACCATCTACTTTATGGTTGGTGTTCCAATGCAAAGAAAAGAATACAGCAAGCATATTCAAAGAATAACAACTCATTAAATAAATTTATGAACAATTTTAGTATTGTTCCATTTTCAACTGTCTTTTTAACACTTATTCCTGCAGTACAGTATATTGGCCCCATTTTTAGTAAAGCATCTAAATTAACATAGGAACAAAGTATGCATAAACAGACTATATATCCCAAGTGTATACACACAGCTTTATAGATTTTAAATCTACATTTATTAACCTAAATTCATTAGTCTCTTAATTTTAATCTAATTTCAAAGTTGTTACAGTACAATTTTAATGGAATCACACACAAATTTCTAACAAATCTGTCTTACTCTGTTTGGACTGCTATAACAGAACAAAATACTTAGAAACAGTGGCTTAGAAACAGCAGCAATTTATTTCTCACAATTCTGGAGGGTGGGAAGTCTAGGATCAAGGCACCAACAGATTTAGTATCTGATGAAGGCCTGGTAGAAGGTAACTTCTTGCTGTGTCCTCAGATGGTGGGAGGGTTGAGAGATCTTTTGAGGTTGTCTTTTATAAAGGCACAATTCCACTCATAAGAGCTCTGCCCTCATGACCTAATCATTCCTGAAGGCTCTGCCTCCTAATACTACCACGTTGGGGGGTTAGAATTCAATATATAAATTGGGAGGAGGGGCAAATATTCAGTCCACGGCAGAATCCCAAGGACTATCAACTCTATTCATACAGTAAAATGTTAAGCACAATGCCTAGCGCATAGAAAGCATTAAATAAATAATAAATGTAAACATCATTGGTACATGTAAGTATGAGAAAAGCCATCACTGCTACTTCATATAGGAAGAAGAATAGCAAGAGAAAGAGAGGAAAGAATCAGGAAGGGGAAGGAAGTAAATGGCAAAAACAAGCAGAAGAAGCAGGTTGAGAAGTAAGAGAAAAAAGAGGAAGTGGTGTGGAAAAGGGGGACAGGGAGAGATGAAGCCAATGGACAGTGCAGCCAGGGTTTCTTTCTTGTGGGGGGGCGGGGAAGTGTGAGGAATCAATAAAATGAACTAGAGTTTAAACAAGTATTAGTTGTCTTGCAGTATTTGCTGCCTTGGCACTTCCAATATAAGGCCATGTACTCCTACTGACAAACATACGCCGGTTTTTTCTTTTGATTGGTGTACTGATATACTTTGAAAAAGATGAGGTGGTTTAATCCATTCAAATAACGTGTGAAGATTACTTAGGCTATAAAAGAGGTAATATTTACCATATTCAAGTTCATTCACGAAACAAGATTTTGGATGAAATTTAAGGAGTCTCATCATATATTATCTATTTATTGTAGGTTTTATATTTGTGAGTGATCGATGCATTTAAAATTGCATATAAACAGAAATTCTCACAAAGATTTATTAGCTGATGCTTGGCATTTTCACACTCCATTTAAGTATCCTTTCAAAAGAATGTTTATAAGGTCAGGTTTTAGAATACCAATTTTCATTGTAAATGGAGATTTTCTCATTGTAAAATAAACAGATTTTCAACTCTACAATAATACTGTCTACAATAATGCTGTCTATAATACTAGCTATGAAGTCTGTATATGTAAATTCATAAAAGCAAATGAAAAATATGTGAAAAATTTAAAAGGGCAAAGTGAGTTATAGGAAAAACTGTAAACCACTCAATGGAAAATCTTTACATAAATAATGCATACTGAATACAGATACAAATTCACCATCCACACGTACAAAAATTTAACAAGATGTCCAACTTGCAGAAGTTGCTGTTTACCACTTCTAAAAATAATGCTGAGGACACAACAGGGAGAGACAGAATCCAAAACTTAATGGCAGCAGCAGCAGCGACAAAAGCAGTATTTTAAATCACTCTGTGTGAGGACTGGGGACTGCAGCTCAGGGCAGACAGGTCTGGAGGCAGCAATGGAAGGACAATTTAAAATCTGTTTGTCTCTCCTCACCTCACCCACCCACTCCCTTCCCTTTGGACAATCATTGCCTATCCCCTTTCCTTAAACCACTGCTGTGGGTATCTCTGTGGGCAAGATTTTTTCTTCATGAGGTGAAAGTAGCAGGGAGATGCCAGTCTTAGGGCATTCAGCTCTTTTTTTTTTTTTTAATGTTTATTTTTGAGTGACCGAGAGGCACAAGCAGGGGAAAGGCAGAAAGAGAGGGAGACAGAGAATCTGAAGCAGGCTCCAGGCTCTGAGCTGTCAGCACAGAGCCTGACACAGGGCTCGAACTCACAGACCATGAGATCATGACCTGAGCCCAAGTCGAATGCTTAACAGACTGAGCCACCCAGGCACCCCAATAAGGGCATTCAGTTCTTTACTTTTCCAGATCCAACCCCCAGAGTGTATGAATTACAGCCTTGTGACACTACTTTAGAAGTCAGATTTAGGAGCTAATTCCTGATACAGTTGTTTCTTGCTGGGTTGCTGCAAAATAGAGTGATAACTCTGGTTGATGATGCCTGAATGCCTCATGCCCATCCCTCATATACACAAATCTTGAAATAGCTTAGCCTGACAAAGACTGTGGTCTGGCCTCTGGAGTTTCTCCAGGACCAAAGAGCCAATATTCCACAGGATATACAAGTTCACAGGTCGAATGAATTACTAGACTACAGAAGAGTGCCCGTACCTCAAAGATAAACAATGAACTAGACAAAATAATTGTTTTTTAAAGCATACGCATATAATTAAATTATTTTATTTATTTAAAAAAATTTTTTTTAACGTTTATTTATTTTTGAGACAGAGAGAGAGAATGAACAGGGGAGGGTCAGAGAGAGGGAGACACAGAATCTGAAACAGGCTCCACGCTCTGAGCTGTCAGCACAGAGCCTGACGCGGGGCTCGAGCTCACAGACCGCGAGATCATGACCTGAGCCGAAGTCGGCTGCTTAACCGACTGAGCCACCCAGGCACCCCTATAATTAAATTATTTTAAATAAATATAATAAATAAACGAATAGTGAGACAGAAGAGAAAGTTTATCTATATTACCAGAAATAATATTTCAGACATTAGGAATACAATAGGAAGTGGAGAGAACAGAAGACACGAGGTGTACTGATGTGCTTCTGTTATAAGAGGATGTATAGTCATTGGTACATTCAGGATGTAGAAGTTATCTCATATGTTTCTTAAGAAAAATGATAAAATTAGCCTATGTAACTTTTAAACACCAGAAGACAACTTTATAGAATTTCATTGAAAGAGCACATAAAGTATAGGGTGAAAAATATTAAAGAAGATGGTAGAATTAAATCCTGGATAAAAATTGAGAATCTTTTTTCTCAATTTTTATCCAGGATTTAATTCTACCATCTTCTTTAATATTTTTATATTTTTAATATTTTATATATATATTCACACACACACACACACACACACACACACACACACACACACACAATTTGTTTATTCTGAGTGGGGGAGGGGCAGAAAGGGAGGGAAAGAGAGAATCCCAAGCAGCATGGAGCCCCCTACATGGGGCTTGATCCCATGACCCTAGGATCATAACCTGAGTTGAAATCAAGAGTTGCAAGCTCAACCAACTAAACCACCCAGGTTCCCTGAAACAAAAAGATAGATTGAACTTAACAAATAAAAGACAAAGACACACAAATGGAAGAAATGAAAGTAAGCACCAACAACATGTTGTATGCAAAAACAAAAAAGACAGAAAGATTGAGATAAAAGGATTAAAAACATATAGCTGATAAAGATAAACCCAGAGAAAGTAAGGGCAGCAATCTTATTTCTGATAAGCAAGCACACATACAAACAAAATCCTTCTTTGGATGGTTTAAAGCTTCACGTGACTTTACAAGTGCTTTGTACACATGGTCGTGATACAGTCAAAGAAGGAGAAGGAGAAGAAACAGTATAAGAGGTGCTCAGTAAAAAAGTGAGAAACTTATAATTAAAATTCTATTGCTAGTAAAAATATAACAGTGGGACAATCATACTTTCTTAGCCTAATAATAAAGGGAACTCTACCCTATGTATCAGTTCTCATCTTCAGATTACATGAGGCCAATAATGAAATATATTTTTAAATAATTTTATTTAAAATTTAAGACTGTGTTTAATAGGAAAAAAACACAAATTTTCATTTCAGTTTGCTAGGTAATACACATTAATAAAACAGGTTACCTGGAATCAAATGAAGAAGATAGAGAAAACAGCTGCCATTACAAGAATGAAGTCTGTGTAGCAGTGTAGTATAGATCTCGGTAACATTACATGTCTAGGTAGCATTTAGGTTCTTTAAGGATCTGTCAAAATGATATATGCCAAACTGTGAAACTTTAGAGCAGTATCTGAAATTATTGATAAGCAAAGTAAGAGTGAACATGCTGTTAACTTCCCCCCACGCCCCCAAAAAATAAAAGCCACACTCTCAGGTTAAAGCTAAATAATTGTAAAATATAGAAAACATTAGGCAATGTGAGCATTTTTCTTATTTCACTTGTTAGTTGAAAAAATGGTATTTTGATATATTAGCATATATTAAAAAGATTCTTTTCCTCAGAAATATTTTAAGTCTTCAAAAGAACTTATGTCATTTAATTCATCTGATTAAAATCACAATTAGTCTGTATCAGAGGTAATTTCTTTTGTCATTAATGCAAATATTTCCACATATCAGTACTTTTTGAAACTTTGTAACTAACTTTCAAAGATTATGTATGCATACATTATGTATTATAAGTACTATAAAAATAGTATTTTTAAAGTATTATTTTGATTTTAAAGTAAATGGAAACATAAAACAGAGTCAGTCTTTGAGTTTATTTGACCTTGACATCACATACATGTTTTATTAGTCATTTACTAATATCTTTCTCTAAAATAAACCTTAATCTCACATACTATGTTAATTTTCTATTTTTATGTGCATATGTAAGATTGCCCAGTTCACATGTTTTTTACTTATTTTCATTTTTGCTTGTTTCTTCATTTACATTTTTCCTTTTTTTTTTCTTTTTCCATTTCATTCTCAAAATGGATCCCATTTTTTGGTAAGCTTTTAAATAGCTTGAGAAATATCTGATTTACAGGAGCCCTTCAATGATATGATCATGCTTGTTATTTAAAGTAATTACCATATAGGCCTTATTTGTAACAACATATATTCTGATTTGTTTGAGGCACACACTGTGGTACAGTGGATCTTGCAATATTTTTCTGAGATGATGTGCATTATCTAATGCGAGATGTTAGCTAGAGTTCACATAAATCAATGTGACAAACCAAAACAAAATGAATGAGGATACTGTTGCTTGTAATATCTCAATTAAAAGAAAACCAAGATGATTATTATTATTTGAGATATCCACAAATGTACTCTGAGTTGATAATTCCTATGAAATTGATTTATTAGGAAATGCTCCCAGGAAAAATAATAGGAAAATGAGGCAGTTGGACTGGGAAAGGAAAGGAGTCCATCGAAAAGACCAACATCAAGATCTCAGGGGATGGCTTCTGCTCCATCCTGCAAAACTACCCTTGAGAGGGAAGTCTCATCTCAAAATTGTCCCTATCCAAGGGAAAAGGAGTTAGTGATATGGATCTGGGGTATCAATCCTGCCACACAGATGAGTCATTGATCAAGGGAGGTTTGCTCTGCAAAATGGCCTCAGGTTCCCAAAGCTAAGGATGGCTCACTGACAACACTATGTGGTCGTGGTTACTGAGGGTCAACATTCATCGGGATTTCATGTGTGTATGTGTGTGCACGTGTGTGTGTGTGTGTGTGTGTGTGTGTGTGTGTGTGTTTGCAAATGATAAAGGAATCTAAAGGGATATGAGTAGAGTAGTGGCAGCGCTTGCTACAGTTTATCTCAAAAAGATTTTATAATCTAATTCTTGAAATAAAAGAGGGGTGCCTGAAGCTCAGAGAGGTAAAATACATTTCCCAGAGTCACAAACCCAGCAAGTAGCAAACAAAAGAACAGGATCCAGGTCTTTACTCCTTTTGGCAGGTCAGTTTCAATGACCATGCTCTACATTAATAATCTATCTTTTTTTATATAATCTCTATTTTTATTTATTTATTTATTTATTTATTTATTTATTTATTTATTTTTTATTTAAGTGTATTTATTACTTAGCAGTATTTCTCCAGAGAGTACTTAAAGTTAATTTTGACTTTTTCTTTTTTAATTCTAAAGAGATTAGAAGTTTGCTATTGAGCAAAAAGAAAAATACTGTAATGGGTTTTCTTCATGTTGCAATATTTGGTCCTGAGTATCATTAATAAATTTGTTTCCATGTTCTTTTTGAGCGAATTTATTTTCATATTTTATTTATACTTTGAGCTACTCATTTCAAATAAGGAAGAGCTAATTTTGAGAATTTTTTAAAAAAACTGTAAAAAATTGTATTTGCACAAACACATACACTTGCATAGCGTATTTAAATATATGACACTATGTAATGTTAATCACAATTTGATTTTAAAATATTAAATATTTCTAATATTTCATGTATAAAATTACTAATCAAATGAAAATGAAACTATTTATAAATTTTGATAACTACTGACCCTGAAAAGTAAGCCTAGGCAATTGCTCAATATGGAGCTATAAATATTTACTAATGCTATAGTAATATCAAGAGACATTGTACTGAATAAAAAATTGAGAACATCTGTTCTCTTTTTAAAAACCATTCATTTCAAAACCACCTTGTTTTTCACTTGCAATTCTGAAGCTCCTTTTGAAGAACTTTACTGGGTTTTGAATGAAAAGATATGTAGAAACATTAAAGCATTCTTCAAGATCACAAGTGATTTTTTCCAATGTAAGTAGCTAAAATATAAACAAAAGTTTTATTTTGCAATTAAAATAGAACCAGATACTAATTCTTGTGGTAAGCAACACAGATCACTAATGGTAAAATATAAAACAAAACTCTAAGTCAGAACTAAGATTCAATCTCCATCTCTACCTATTCCCCCTTCCTTCTCTCCCTAATCGCCCCTTTCCTCTCTCCCCTTCTTAAGAATGAACAAGGTGAGTTTCTGCTCCTTGTAGAATCATTATTCTCTGCTGGCAGTATCCTCAACAACTACAGTTCCCAGTGGACTGACCCAGGAAGGCCAAACTCCATCTGGGAGCATCTTCAATCCATCTTGCACTGCGTGACCATTTGTGTAAGTTTTATATCTTCCATCATTAAGGGATATTTATATCTGTGTGTGTAGCTCCCCCATTTTAACATACTTATTTAAATATTCTTATTTAATAGGGCTATCGGTTTCACTTCTTCTGAGCTGTTTCAATGTAGGCAATACTTGTTGGATATCTACAAGCAGAAGCAGTAATTCCACTGGAGAATGCTTAGAAATTTCTGACCTCATGAGCATTACAATGAGCCCTAATTTTCTCTGTTACAACTGAATAAGCATAGTACTTTTAAAAACTACTATTTATAATGGTAGCTTCACTATAAATTAGAGAGCTCCACAGCACCTCTGCTGGGTGACTTTGGGCAAGTTTAGGAACGTATTTGCTTCTCAACATTTTGTAAGTAAAATGAGAATAATAATATGTGGCATCATATACTTGTTTTCAGGTTAAATGAGAAGAAAATCTGGTACATGATAGATTTTTGATATTATCATTCTTACCAATAATTAGTGGTTATTACCAATCTCAAAGGCTATAAGTTAGAGATCACTTCTTATAAATTAACATAAGTAGGCAACTGTCTGTACCATTTCGAAATATCTAGAGTTCTGCCAAATAAAAACTTCTCCCCTGATAATGTCTAAAATACTTCATGGAACCTGACAGGTATTTTTAGGGGAGGAATCCCTATGACACTGGTAATTATTGTATTTTGAGAACATGATATGAATTTCTCCCATTATAGGTCACTCTGAGGCTTAGTGGGAAAACACACCTGAAAGATGGAATTAGAGACAGAGGATTAAAAGGAACCCACACCTACAGCCTGGGAGGAACCATGAATTATTTTTACCTAGGTCATCATTCTCCCAAGGATAGCTCCAGCTTGGATTCTCAAAGGGTTAAGGGACCACCTATCCTTGGAATTTGAATCCCTGGGCTGTTATAACAGCAGCCAGCACTTCTAAAACTGATTGTCTGACTAGGAAGACTGTCCAGATCTCATGTGAGACCTTGGCAAATGCAGAGGGGCAGAGATCACTGGAGAACAGCAACAGAGGGCTGGAGTCAAGAGTGAGCAGGATTTCGGGGCACCTGGGTGGCTCAGTCGGTTAAGCGGCCGACTTCGGCTCAGGTCATGATCTCGCGGTCTGTGAGTTCGAGCCCCGCATCGGGCTCTGTGCTGACAGCTCAGAGCCTGGAGCCTGTTTCGATTCTGTGTCTCCCTCTCTCTGACCCTCCCCCGTTCATACTCTGTCTCTCTCTGTGTCAAAAATAAATAAACGTTAAAAAAAAAAATTAAGAGTGAGCAGGATTTCAAGGCAGCTTGCCCAAAATGGTGAACTGACACCAAGATGTAGAGTATCTGCGATAGGACTAAGGAAAGAAAATAAAAGGATCAGGGAGCGAACAGGAATGAAAAGAATAAGGAACAAGGGGATTTGTGGTAATGCAATGAGTAGTAATGGGACAGCTGAATTATCCCTCATTTGGCAGATTTGCCTTTACCTGAGGATGTGATTTAGGCATTCAAAAATTTTGACATTTCATTAACAGACTTCTGTCACTCAGGAGATAGTTGTAATGCCAGCTTTACCACTGACCATGATTCTTTTCAAATACTATCTCTTATCATTGTTCTCCTTTCCTCAACTCCATTACTGTTCAAACATGCTAAATAGCGCCCTTATAGCTGAAAATGCTTCTCAGGAAAATATTCTGTATCTCTCTAAGGACCAAATGGAAAAACATCTCCCAATGTGGGGTGAATTTGGCAAAATTAAAAGGTACTTTCAACTAAAATGTTGCCAATCCTAAAAGAATTTCTGACACAGAAGCACAGTAGGTGTTATTATACAGGGCAGGTCGAAGGCAATATATTTTATCTGGGATATTAATTCTTGAAGTCATTAAGAAATTCTATATTATAAATAATAAATTTTCCATTACAATCCTGTGACATTTCCATCACTTCAATTATATTATCTTTGCAACATCCCTTAATATTGAGAAATATAAGATTATATGTTGGCTAACACATTTATCTTCCCTTTTCTTTCAGTACGTGCTCTTTTTCCAGTTTGTTTTGGTGATCATGTGATATCAGTGACAGTACTGTAAGCATGTGACGATGTTTTAAAATATAAATGTGCTGCAACACTTTTCCTCTGAGGGGGAAACAAAAGATTATGTGACTGTCTTACTATAATTTCTTGAATGATGTCATCTAAGAAGTACAACATTATCCCCTTAGTTCTTTATTATAATGCAGAACTAGACAAAATGAGTTGATGCTTTTAGCATGCTAAGGCATATATTAAAAATGTAAAAGTTCTAGCTCTATTGTAATGGAATTTGAAGGACAAACATACAGAATGACATGAGTTTTCTCATTTTTTATTTCACAACTATATTGTTGAGACATCCTCCATATTTCAAAAACTGTATTTCAAAAACTGTCTTTCTCTTTTTCTTCAATTTATAAAATGCTGCAGTCTCTCCTATCTTTAAAAAAAAGTCCCCTGTCTTGAGGCCACTCTAACTTGCTCTCATCTTTTCACCTTCAAGCTCAGGTTTTACAAAGTGTAGTTCACACTTACTGATTCTGTACCACAACTTCCAGTTATTCCTTCATAAAAGCTATCAGAAAGTATTTCAGGCAAACATAAATGTGTTGAAAGTAGCACATACTTATAGATTAACTGCATACCTTTGTCAAATTTTAGTATGTTTCCCTGCTTATTTCTATTAATAAAATAAAATTAAGAGATACTGTTGAAGTCCTCTGTACAGCTGTCCAATTTGCCTCCCTATCTAGAATTGATCACTAATGTAATCTGCTGCTTACGTTCCCTGGACTCTTTTATAATTTTAGTACATATATTTGTAGCCACAGACAAAACTTATATAAATTGTATGTATCAACCCTGTCCCATGAGTGCTTCCTCTTGCCCCTAAATGGTGCTATTCTTTAATGTGCTTTTCTTGATTCATTACACCTTGCTTTAATTTTTCAATAAATAACTTTGGAGAACTTACCATATGGCAAATCCTTTTGTTTTGTTTTGTTTTGTTTTTTTACATGTAGGCTTCGCACCCAGTATGGAGCCCAACATGGAGCCCAAATTCATGACCCTGAGATCAAGACCTGAGATCAAGAGTCAGATGCTTAACTGACTAAGTCATCCAGGCTCCCCTATGCCAAATCCTTTTTGATTCTCTTTGCATGGTTTCAGTACCACCCATGAGTTTACAACTCCCAAGTGCATTGTACTGACCTCTCCTCTAAGCTCCAGGCATCTGTGTCTATCTGTATTTGGATATAGCTACTGGCGATCTCTTAGACATTTAAAAATGAACATGATGAGCACATCAGCTTCCTCCTTTCCTTCATTGGCTCTGCCTCCTATTTCTGTTGATCAGAAATGGTTCCACATGTCACCTCTTCACATTCTATATTAGAGTTCACCTTATCATATTCCTTTCTAATTAGTCACCAATCTGATGGTTTGAACCCAAAATAATCCTAAATGCATCTCCTACTCCCCAATTGTCCTTTCAAGGCCCTTGCCAACTTTCTGTACTATTTCAATCTCTTTATGTTTAACTTTACCCGATAGCCTTCAGGTATAACCCACCTGAAAGCGGAAATGACTTCAAATAGCTTCCATAGCATGAAGCCAAAGCACTTCACCATGACAGGATGACAGGAGGCTCTCTGCTAACTGGCACCTGACTTTTTGCCAGCTTCATCTCTGCCGCTCTCCACCTCACTCCTCTCTCCATTAACAATGAATTATTTTTAGTTTCCTCATATATATCTGGCTATTTTAGAACTGTGTACATTCTGCCTGAAAAGTGTCTCAGACTGCCTTCACTTGTCTATCTTTTATTCTTCCTTTATTCTTAGGGCAAGCAGAATTCCTTTCTCCATCTCATCATTCTTTATGAATCCCAAGTACACTATTCCTGGCATATGGTAGGTACTCAAATCAATATTAGTGGGAATTAAACTAAATTCACATGCACTGTCTTTAGTGAACATACATATTTTGGAAGCATAACAAAGTTTTGTGGGTTTTTAAATACAAAGGTTGTTGTTTGTTTTTGCTGATAAATAACATCACCTCTACTGACATATGGAAACAATTTATAGCTGTCTCCTTTACCTTACTGCTGTCATTAATTATATTGATATATTTACTCTAAAAAAAAACTATCCTTGAACCTAACATGGTAAGAAAACAAGGATAGCAGTTCTTAAGACCATGAGCTCAGGAGTCAGATTGCAGGGTTTCCAATTCTCACTTGACTACTTACTCTATTTGTGTACATGGATGTTATTTTACCAGTCAAGCATTTATATACTTGAAATATTGCCTGATAACTTTTATTAAAGAGCAACTGTGATAGGAAAGTTACTTTACCTCGTTTCTTCAATTTTCTCATCAAATTGGGATGATAAAAGAAACTACATCATACAGTTATAAACAAGAAGTAAGATCATGTAAGTACTTGATAAAGATTGCCTACTACTTGTGTGATTCTTCTTAATTCATGGCTAGACTTTTTCACATACTTCCCCGAGAAATTATGTATCCTATTCTTAAGTAAAATTGTTCCATATATTCTGGAGTGGGGGCACTGACTTTGTTATTTTCAGTATTAAAGTTAGGCTAGAATTTTAGAATTAACAAGAAAAAGCAATTCAATGCTTTTTATGGTATGGAATAAATGAATAAAATAAAAATCATTCATTCTTTAATGATAAGACAGAACTTAGCTTAAAAGACATTTTCAATTTCTTCTCAATTCCTAGTTTTTAAAGATTTTTCACATATATTAGTTCAAGTGATTGTCACAACTGCCCTGTGCAAGTGCAAGTAATACCATCATAAATATAGTTTTAAAGTTCAGAAAAAATGCCCAATATAAAATATTTAGCAAATGAACAGTTTAAATGAACATAAATCTCCATGTTCTGCTAAATATTGATCTTTATATTCACAAATTTATATTTTGCCTATGGTT
Source organism: Panthera uncia (assembly GCF_023721935.1). Taxonomy (NCBI): domain Eukaryota; kingdom Metazoa; phylum Chordata; class Mammalia; order Carnivora; family Felidae; genus Panthera; species Panthera uncia. The sequence goes on along the minus strand of NC_064811.1, from coordinate 73,622,649 downwards.
TATGAATGGCTCTGTGTATGTGTGTGTGTTCATGTATGAGAAGGTTTATACAGGCAGATATATTTGCCCATGTTCTTTGGTAAATTTGTGTTACTGACTTTAGCTCATTATCATGATGAGGGATTATGCATGATATACTTTCATTCACATTTTGCTTTGCTGTTACATAAAAAAGAAAGGACTGCAAAAGACAATATTGTGATTTCACACAAATACATAATAAATACAATCATATTTGGAAGAAAACCATTACATATTGGAATAAATCAACTTTACTGCAACAGTGTTCACTAAATTTCTGAATTGCTATTCTTTTTTTTTTTTTTTTTTTTTTGGTAACGTTTATTTATTATTGAGAGACAGAAAGAGACAGAGCGTGAGCAGGGGAGGGGCAGAGAGAGAGGGAGACACAGAATCTGAAGCAGGCTCTAGGCTCTGAACTGTCAGCACAGAGCCCGACACGGGGCTCGAACTCACAAATCGCAAGATCGTGACCTGAGCCAAAGTCGGACGCTTAACGACTGAGCCACCCAGGCACCCCTGAATTGTTATTCTTTAAAATTAACCCATTCCAGTATTTAATTCAGTATTTATTTTCTACGCCAAGAACAAGTGCATAGAATTTGCAATTTTCCATGGCAAAGATATCACTGTAAAATACATGTAGATTACTGTTTCCCCAGCAGTTGAATTGCACTTTGAGGTTGGAATAGATAGGGGAAGAGCGGAAAGATAGAGTGGGCCTTAACTCTAAGTGCTATTTTGTTTTCTTTTTATATTAAGGATAATGATATGGACAAAAGCATCATCTCCACACTTTTGGGGGTTTCTTTTCTCCCAAGTTTAAATAACACACTATTTTTTTTTTTTCTAGTTCAGTGTTAACCTCTCTCTCCTGGCCCTTTCAGCCCCCACCACTCATGTATATATCTATGTGTGTGTGTGTGTGTGTGTGTGTGTGTGTGTGTGTGTAGCATTATAGAAATAAAATTGAGGTTGATATTTAAGTGAGTGAATTTTATACTGAACTATAAATCTTAAATGCTTAAATCTGAATTTTAAAAAAACATGATGTGTTCTTATTAGTTTCAAAAAGTTTAAAGGACTTTCCCTGTTTAAGAATTTAAGAGATTAAGAAATAATACTTGAGTATACTAAAATGACTATATATGTAATGGAGGTATGTAACCACTTGAAGACCTAGAAGAGCTATTAAAAATGCCCAGAAAACACTGACAAAGATAATGTATGTAATAGTAACTAAAATTAGGTAAATAAATTTCTCAATATTTTATAATTCATAATTTAATTGTTGATATTTCTCACAGAAGTTTTCCTTTTTAATTGCAAAAAAATGTTAAGGCCATTTATTCATTCTTAGAAATATAAATTGCTGCTACATAGTAAGTATCAAAGATTATCAGCTTAGTTGGAGCCAATAGTTTTAACTTACATATGAAACAGTGAAAGGTAGTAAATTAAACAGAAACAATTATGCAGAAAAAGATATTCAGAACAATTATGCAAAAACAACGTATAAAGAGTCACAATAAAATGTAAGATTTTAAGATACCTAATTTTAAAAATAAAACCACTAAAATATCTTCTGTACCCTGTGGAAACATGGCAATGCTTCTTCGAAAACATGTTTGTACTTTTCATTCACGAAGTCACATCTGAATCTACATAAAATGGAATAAGCTTGTTACCAATGAACTTTAAGGTGTTCTAAAAAGCAAATAATGACTCCTGATGTCAGTGTCTCTTACCAAAAGTCCTTGCAAGAGCCCACTTGGTTCATTGTTCAGAGACTTCAGCCTGTGTTATCAGGCCTCTAGTTACATATTTAAGACCAGACCTAAGCTTAATGATGAGTAATATATTGTTATCTGGACATCTGCCCACAGCTAAAATTCCCTCAACCATCACCTTTTCTACACCCAAAGTTCCCACACTAGTCATTTCATGTAGACAAAGAAAAGTCCATTGAAGTGAAAGTAAGATAATATTTTCTTTCAAACTGGGATGTTCACACACCAGGGATTTTGCAATTTTATGCCAATAAAAGATTTTAGGCAGTGAAATTATGCAACAGGATACATGCTCAAACACACTGGATGCTCAGGGGGAAAAGAAAGTGTTGAGACAAAACAAAATCTCTAGAAGTAATGTCATTGAGGATATTTGAAAGAAGAATCCTTTTCTTGGAAAGCATTCTTTTTTATGTCTGGAAGGAAATGAAATGGCCATTTCAATTGTAAGAAAATGCCAACACTAGCAGAAACACATATGGTATTCAAAATGCTTCACAATTACTAATTCACTCAAGTCTCACAATTATTATACACTATTATAATTTTCACATTAGAAGTCATAGGTACAGATGACTTCATTGTCTTACTCAAAATCACAGAACTAGTAAGTTGCATAGTTGAGATTCAAACCCAGAAGATCTACCTCCAGAGTATATATGCCTCTCCATTGAGAAAAGATTAATATCTATCTTAAGAGAGTTCTTAACCTGTGCAAAGGCATGGGACTAAGAGTGACCCAAAAATAACTGAAATGTAAATGCAAAGTTGGAACATGACCACATTTGGGTTTCTCTATACAGAAATGCCATAATCTTTTCAATTGATTATACTTTCTCCCAAGTTGCAGGCAAGGTGAGGTAAGGCGGATTATTACTGCTGCTGAAATCAACTACAGAAATGCGGGTCCACAGGACAGCTTGAAAAAGACAAGAGATAGGGCGGTCAAGCCATGTTTTTTACTCTTAAAAATAATGAAAGATGAGTTGAGCACCTCAAAACCTATAGTTCCAAACTTGTATCAGTAACTTTAAGCAGAGCACACTTTTCACCTATATGTTATGAGGCAACTATGTATGGTGAGCCAGAAATGAATTTTTGATCCTGGAGATAATACTATTTTATTGTGTTTAGAAAATACAATCTCTGAAACTCAATTTCCTCATATATTTAAAGAAAAGTGTTAGATTAGAATGATGTAATTCACTTCAGTATACATTAGGTACAAAGAGGAATGGCGAGCTGAGGAAGAGTTGAGTGATAGATACATGAACCAAAGGAGTTTTATTTTTACTCTCACTGTGAAAATAATGAATATGAGACTAAAAGAATCACATAACTTAAATTCCTTAATAAAATTCTATAGATACACCAATAAAAAATATTTTTGGTTGAAAGGATTTGGGATAACTCTAGGAGGAGATAATAATTGAGCTACGTTGAAAGGAAGAACATTACATTAAATACTGGCTAGATACACACGCACAGACACACACATACACACACTACACACTGGCCAGATCAGAGTCATGGAACTGAGTATAGTTTAGTGACATATGGATGGGATTGGATTTGGCTCCAAATGTCGTAATATGAGAGTTACTCATTAAGGACAACTAGTGTTTCTGAACAGAGAAATGATGATTAGATGACTGTTAGGAACTCAGAGATCTTTTGGTTCTCATTCAGCTTTAAAATGCTATAATTTTATGACTAATGAAGTAATGTTTTTTATCACATCTTGAAATGCCGCAGTATTAACCAACTAACTTCTTTCATGTTGGTTGTGTTACTGATACATAATGTGGGAGACTATTTTCTGCTCATTAGTGATGACTATTTTAACTTATGAACTGCCTTAACAATAATATTTAGGGCCAATTACTATGGGCTACAAGAATATACTTGAAGTCACAACAGCTTTAAAATTGGGTTTATGTTATGATGAATGATAATCTTAATGGTATTATTATCAATCCTCTTAGCTAAAGACTTCTGGAGTGCAAAAATAATCAGTGAAAGACAGTTTTCTAGTCTCTTGGGCTGGGAGGCACTTTTTGGGTAGAGGATGAGAAGGAGGGCAATCATTCCTGTCTTTCTTCTCTTCTAACTGCCTTCCTTTGCAGACTTAGTGATGTTTTAAGTTTGAAAGAGGCAAGGCCTCAAAATGGAATAAGTAAACACCACTCTCAAAGCACAATATTTATTATTTAAAAAAATGCTATTGTAAACACTAAAATGAAACTAAGAATTTATAGTATTGCTTTCCATAAGTAAAACACCATTGCAATAGTTACTCTGTTTTCTTTCTTTTCTTTTTTTTTTTTTTTTTTTTGGTTACATTCCATTAAACTATAATCTGCAGAATGCTTTTTAATATGCCCAAAGAAAATCTGCAAATGACTAGGCTTCGTGTGCGTTGACCTTCGCTCCTCTTTTGAATCTGCAGTATGGCTCATTTTACTCAAGCTGTTGAAACATTTGTGGCATAATGCATCAAATTAAAGCAACCAGCTGTGATGTTTAATTTAAGCAAAAAGTTTATGATCTACAACTACATAATACCTTAGGGAATAATTGATATTATACGTAACTGCAATATAGTGACATGTAAGACATATTACAAAATGCCTATAAAATGTCACATATTTTATCGTATTAAGCCATTTGGACTTCAGGTTTAAAAAGACCACCATCATTTATCCAAAAATGTATATCAGAGGATAAATGAAGAGGCTTCAACATCATTCTCTAAATAGAGATGAGATGTGAAGTAATTTATTCTCATGTGTCAGGAAGAGAGGCTCTTTGTTTTATCTTCCATTGTTTATAATGAAGTTACTCCATTATTTACAGACATTCTAGGATTTGGAAATGTCATTAACCATGCAGCTCAACTCTGTTTATCAAATTTCTCATTGTATGAAAGTGAAGACATTTAATAACCACCAAAACAAAAGGGTATTCATTCATCATCCCTCCTTTTCTATGTTTGACATGATGCACAACACAATTGTACAAGTGGCTCAGCTGATGCAGGCTGCTCCATGCCATACATCATTAGAAAGCTCAAGATGCTGAAAAAACACTCCATAAATCTATATCAATAGAACTAGTTATAGACCTAGATAACTAGATCTATTGATACAGATTTTCTTTCCAGTTGGGAATTGGGTTAAGTGGCTAAATAGGATGAGCAAAAAACACACAAAGAGATGATGCTATTCCCTTTAAAAAAATCTCAACCTATGAATACTACTCAAAGTCAGTTATAAGCATTTATTGAATTTATTTTTCATGGCACTTTTAAGTAAAGACAGGAATAGGTACTTAATAAAGTTAAATGACTTTCTCAAGGTCTGGAGGTGGGAAGGCAGGTGGTGCAGTGGGAAAACGGTACAGCTGGTAAGATATAGATCATTTGATGACCCGGCCAAATGCCCCATCCACAAGACCATTATTAAAATAGAAACCTCATGGTGGGATTTCTTTGTAGAAAGAAACGCCTCTCCTACAGTTGAAAGACATAAAATATTTTTACAAGAATAAGGAAAAAAAGAAGTTTAGAGGTTTGCTACATAGCCACTGGCTTTATATGCTTATTTTGAAAACTTCAAATACAAAACCCTTGAATGATTTGTGTTTGTAGATAAAGGATTTATGTAATCATATCATAAGAAAATATTTTTGTAACTTAAAATATTACCCAAAGCTGTCCCTAGAGATAACTGGAAGTGTATAAGGCAAAAAAAAAAAAAAAAAAAAAAAAAAGCTTCAACAGCAATTTTAGGTAGAAGGAAACATTATTCAATACCTCTGACTAGGTACATAGTTAATTTTTAAGTTGAAGATGGAAGGAAGGCCAAACATGAAGTAATCATTCACTTTTCACTACACCAGCGTTCTTTTTCACCTTGAAAACAGATTAAAGTTTGAAAACTAAATTATTAACACATACTTAGTAGCATAGTGTTATACATAATTGTTTGCTTGCATTTTTGGAAATTGAATAACGCAGTTATTAAATAAGGTATCTTGATAAGTCTGAAATATGGGAACAGCCCACGGAGACCCTAACCCATGCCATCTGTCACTAATGAGGGGCAGACAAAATAATGGAACTAGTATAAGAAGGTCAAGGCACTCCAATGATTAGTTTAGCATTTCGTGTTTGTTCCTGAATGTTTGCTGTAACCATTCCACTGCAATTTTTTTTTTTCTTTAAAAACGTACCCACTTATGGGACGCCTGAGTGGCTCAGTCAGTTAAGCATCTGACTTCGGCTCAGGTCACGTTTCCTGGAGCCCCTTGTTGGGCTCTGTGCTGATAGCTCGGAGTCTGGAGACTCCTTGGATTCTGTGTCTCCCTTTCTCTGCCCCTCCCCACTCTTTCTGTGTGTGTGTCTCTCTCTCTCTCAAAAATTAACAAACGTTAAAAAAAATTTAAAAAAATATACCCACTTACATATATACATTTCAGCAGATATGTTCATTTTACTTAGCTATTTTTATCACTTAACATTTTGTGTGCATATTCAACAGGATTATTGGTCAAAGGGCATGCTGTCATGCAAGGCCTAATAACATTTTGAAAGATAATGATCTGAGCATCAGAATATGAATCATTTACTATTAGAGCTCTGCCTGGAATGCTAAAAGTAAATATTTTAAGGGCTTTGGCTGGGTATTTATAAGAATTAGAAGACCAAAAATGAAAAGCAGAGACATCAACTGGATGAAAGCCTTTAAGAAAATCTGAGTTCTAGTTGAGGAATTTGGACATCACAGCAAATATTTAACAATAGATGTCTTGTTTTAATATTTGTTAAAATTTCAGAGATTACTCATTATATTGCATTAAAGAAGTACAATAAGGGTCTAGCCAAAAAAGTTTATACTCAAGTACTATTGTTTATAGTCTGAATTAGGAAATTATTAGACATCTACTATGCAGAGAATTTATTTAAGTCCTGTGGGAAAAACAAAAGCATAAATATACAGTGTCTATACTTCAGAGGTGTGCCACCTAGTTAAAAAGAGAAAAATAACACATGGTACTATAATTACTAGTATAACTATACAACCATAAAATAGTTGATAAATTACAGGAGAGAATTATCAGTGGAAGCTACAATGATCGCTTAAGGTTTTATAGATATAGGATCATACTGATCAAACTTTTCATGTATCGATACAACATAAAACCACAGAAGTTGATAAACAGTAATTTGATCCTTTTTCGTAATGAAGATAATCCTCAGTATCCATCTGGAAAAATACATATATACCACATTAATATAAAATTTCAGTCATTTCCAATGAAGTGACAGGGTCAGTTAAGCATCTTCACCATCTTGTAATACTGTAATGAAAATTTAATGTAAAAATTTGCTAGGTCCAGCTTTCTGTTCTTTGCTATTAATTTATCATATGAAGTTTAATATTTTTATTTGCTTATTAAAATTACACTTTACTTTCCAATAAAGGCAAACATTCATTTCATCACTATTAAGTAGTCTAGTGTTAACTCTGCCAAAAATACCTCCTTGAGTTTAGAAAAGGCTATAAAATACAATACTTCACATGTGCCTAGCAGCCTTTCATCTAGAAGATGTTTGTAGAAATACAGATATCAATGTATACTTTTATAAATTTAAGGCTCTTTTTAAGAAAAAAATTAAAGGGTTACTATGTTTATATCACTTCTAAAGCATATTAATCTTAGTGTTTTCAACCATAAAATAGTGCCAATAAAGCTTATAGAATTATTATAAAAATTACACTTTTATGTACATTGGAGGATTACAGGATTACTTTTGGTACACGGTAAAAGCACAATACATATTAGATACTACAAATATTATTGCTATGATTGTCATTTCCCAAAGTGACTGCTGGTTCCTTTCTTGTGAATTATATTGTAAAATGAAAAATATTATTTCACACAGACACTTGGGAAAGCTTTTCATATACCTGCAAAATAACTTAAAAAAATATATACATATGTGTATATGTATTTCACACATATATGCACACATAAACAAACCTTGACAATATGCAAGTAACCTCATTATAATTTGTATTCTAAAAATGATACCAACTAGAACTGTGTTATTATAAACTTTATATTTTATTATTTATTTATTTATTTTTAAAGCAGTTCTTTTTTTTTTTTAAGTTTATTTATTTGTGTGTGTGTGAGAGAGAAAGAGAACAAAGAGGGGAAAGGTAGAGAAGAGGGAGACAGAGAATTCCAAGCAGTCTACATGCTGCAGGCATACAGCTTGATGTGGGGCTTGAGCTCATGAACAATGAGATCATGACCTGAGCTGAAATCAAGAGTTGGTGCTTAACTGATTAAGCCACCCAGGTACCCCAAAACTTTATATTTTGAACATTTCAGATTTCAGTTAACATTATACTTTTTACCTCTTTCCTTTTCTTATCCTCACCTTCAAAGGTACATGTAGTTTTTTTCAAAATATTTATCTAAATTACTGAGGAAAAAATGTTTAATTCTACTTTTGAAGCATCATTTAACAAACTATACAAGTGATCCCTGAAAGTATAGTCTTCTGAAGCATTATTTAAATACACACTTTAAAAAAAAAATTAGAAAACAAGTTGAGTTGGCTTTGATTTTTTTCAATACTACTTCAATAGCACCATATCTGCTTTGGTATTATATCATCATCTATTTCTAATTTTCATGTTCCTTCTGAGTCTAAGAAAATAAAATACTTATTTATATATATTTTTAAGCTTAAACAATAACCATCATCATTGATGATAACTGATATAGACTGAAGGTTAACTACATGCATTAGCTCAACCCTGCAACACACAAGAGGGTATATATTATTGCCACCATTTTCACATGTGATTCAGGGAATTTAAGTAATAAAGCCAGAGTTACCCTACCAGTAATGCCAGGTCATGGTTCAAACTGATATATATTTGGACAGATCGTTGGTTTTTTGTTTCTTTTTAATGTTTATTCATTTTTTTGAGAGAGACAGAGAGACAGAGTGTGAGTGGGGGAGGGGCAGACAGAGAGGGAAACACAGAATCTGAAGCAGGCTCCAGGCTCCAAGCAGTCAGCCTAGAGCCCAAAGTGGGGCTCGAAACCATGAGCTGTAAGATCGGATGCTGAGCCGAAGTCGGATGCTTAACTGAGCCACCCAGGCGCTCCTGGGCAGATCTATCTGGAAGAAGTTCTGTTCAACACTTTGGTAATCTTTATTTTGCATCCTACCTAAAGTTTCCCAGAAAAGAAAAACAGCATGTTGCTAAATAACTCAAATATTAGCAAATTGAAGAAAAATATCTGAAAATTACGTCTGTTAAATATTGAACATAAAAATTAATTTTGGAAAAATTAAAGAATTAAAATATATGTATAAAACATAAAATATGAATAAAAACTTAGACATCTTTTTAGCTTTGAAAAATTAATATAATGAATTTTGATTAGTCATTTAGAATACAAATTTTTGCATTCCCATGGGTATATTAAGAAAATCCATATTTAATAAGTTTATTAAAATTAAAAGTTAAATATTTATAAGCCTCTTAAAGATTGTGAGCTTTACACTTAATTCAGCTTTTTTGTTCTCAGTGAGCTGTTGTAAGAGTGCATAGGAGTGTGTGGCAGGAGGTTAACACTTCTAAGGTATTCTGAGGTTTGGTTATGAATTGCCTATTAGGTCTCACATATTGGCAATAGTAAGCCATCAAAGGTCAAAATTAAAAATAGAACTGCCCTACAACCCAGCAATTGCACTACGAGGTATTTATCCAAAAGATAAATGGTAGATAGTACATATGATGGAATATTACTTGGCAATGCGAAAGAACGGAATCTTGCCATTTGCAACAATGTGGATGGAACTAGAGTGTGTCATGCTAAGCAAAATAAGCGAGAGAAAGACAAATATCATATGATTTCACTCATATGTGGAATTTAAGAAACAAAACAGATGAACATGGAGGAAGGGAAGCAACAATAAGATAAAAACACAGAGGAAGACAAACCATAAGAGATTCCTAAATACAGAGAATAAACTGAGGGTTGCTGGAGGGGTGTTAGGTGGGAGAATGGGCAAAAGGGGTGATGGTCATTAAGGAGGGCACTCACTGTGATGAACTCTGGGTGTTATATATGTAAGTGATGAATCACTAAATCCTATTCCTAAAATCATTATTACACTACATGTTAATGAACTAACTTGGAGTTAAATAAAAAAAAAAAGTCTTCTGGAGGGGGTATGGAATATGGAATAGAATACAGTGGAAGGGGAATGGTGTATGGGTGTAAAGGAACCCAGCTAATTAAATATATTAGGTGACAAAAAATGGAGAAGTGAGAGTGGTGTTTATCATACGTAAACTGTGATTAATTCCATGTCATCTTAAGAAATAGCATGATCACAGGCTTTTTCATCTATTAGGAAATTTCTTTTGCTAGATTCAACTCATAGTCTAACATATAAGTCTAAATTTGATGGGTTATCTTAACAGGAAAAATAAAAGGTATTTGACAAGGTGGTAGGGGATTAATAACTAGATTGCAAATTGTGGGTACACATTTTGAATAATGCCTGTACAAACAATCTTCCTCTATGTTAATTTTCTTTAATCTGCAGACACCCTGTTCTGGGATGTGACTATAAAGACCTTTTGTAAAATAAGATTAATGCTTCTTTGCCTTTGTTATTTGCTTCATTACTTCAACTTCTAACTCATTTATAACATGCTCAAATATTTCCTCAAAGCATTTAGTCACATTAGTAAGTAATTTCTAATTATCTGTAGTTTTATAAGGATAGCAGCACTAGCCATTGGCAAGAAGGGGGAATCTTCTTGTTTTTAAATGAGAAAGGGGAAAGTAATAACTTAAGCATGTGTATGGAGGGCAAATGGGAAAATAAAGGAAATGAGAAGACAAAGTTGAACTGTTGTTAATTGCCCCCTAAAAATTTTATTACATATATGACTTACAGTGCCTTTCATACTGAAATGATCATGAGAGCTATATAGAGAGGTAAAACAAAGAGGTGGGTATGATGCTAGGAAGAGATAATATAAATCACTCTGTTCCTGATGTACCATATGTCTGCTAGATGCCTAGTGTATGAGATAGTAAGTCTAAACAATAGTGTTTTCACAGCCAACAGCAAATTGCCAGCAAAGGTATCAGATATATCAGAGTCTGAAGGTACACATTTTAAAATCTCCTCAGATATGTCCGTTTGCTCAGCTGTTGCAGTCACATGACTTCCTAACATCTAATTAGTATGAATTAATGTTCAACTGGGGGTGATATTGTCTTTTCACTGCTCAAAAGGTCAGCTCTGATAAAATAAAACTACATCAAATTGAAATAACCTTAAAGAAAATTAAGAGACATTTATTTTTTATTATTTTCTTATGTTCTATCTTTCATTGGAACTACAGCAAAATCTTTTGGTTTTTGAGTGAGGATCAGAAGACAAAGTCTAGCTTGCTCTTGTCAGTATACATCTATGTCCTTGGGCAACTGAGTTGTCTGTACTACAATTAGTATATCTACAAAGGAATATTTATTTTTCATGATTTCACAAAGAATATATTGTATTCATGAAAATGAAAGGTTAGGTTAAAAATAAAAACATGGGTCTTATAACTTCAAAATGTTTTGAGGCATCTGGAAAAATCTCTCTCTTAATATGTAGTAGCCAAAATCTTTTGATTTTCTAGCCCAGGTAGCATAAATGTCATTAATTGCATGCCCTCTGTAACACAGTCTATGTCAAGATACTGGTGATACTTATAGCCAACAAGAATGTTGAACATGCCATAAATAGGTATGCCATCTGACCTGCTATAGACGAGGCCCAAACATTTACTGGGCCAGACATCGTAGCTTGGTTTTGAGAACAACAATGGTTAGGAAAGAAGCTCTCTGCTCTCATAGATTTTCAGGGAATGTTACTGCTTCTATAAATTATTCACTTGGAACCTGTGAAAAATTTAATAGAGAAACCTCACTAAAATGGAGCCATGAGGCCAGAAGGGGGAGCTCTCACACAGTACCACGATTACAAGAGGAACTGTCAATTACAGACCAGAAAGAAGAATCATTAACAAGAAAGAATCATCAATCATAGGCCTCAACAAAGACATACACAGCATCCCTAAAGAAACCGACTACTCCAGCAACACAGCCAACGAGAAACTATCCATCACCCTGAACTTCTGCTTTTCTTCAACAGACTTTCCTTCAAAACAACCCCTTCCAATTTCCTCCTTCTCCATAAAATTGTGTTCTCCTTTTTTGTTAGACCAGCCTATGGTTTTTGCCATAGCTTGTTTGCCCCAAATCGCAATTCTCTGATATTCCTAAATAAGCCCATTTTCTCTGGTAAAATAACATATTTTTAAGGTCAACAAACCCAAATCAAATGTTTTTCTGACAAAAACTGCAGAAAAAAGCAGCTTTATCACAGAGGCATATAGAAAAAAAATACTGAACACTAAGGTCTGGGAACAGAAGGGAAGCATTAAGCAAGCATACTGAAATCAAAGATAAGAAGTAAATATGACAAGAAAACAACAGTTTGTGAAAAATATAGGAGGAAGCAAGCAAACCTGTTAAAACATTAGTGGGATGAGCTAAAAGAAGTTCACAAAGAGAAAATGGAGACTAAGACCTCTGATACAAGAAAGTGATATCCCAGCACAGATCATTATGGTAGAGAAAAACTCACAAAAAGATGATACACAGAGGTGGACAGGGCAGGAAGTCTGGTCAAGAGGAAATTCTCTTGGTCAGCTAAATGAATTGGTGGTTTAATGACGACAAATCATTATTCTGTACAACTACAATTCCACTCCTCAGAGAAAAATGTATGCATCAAGTTTCAGGAATTGAAGATTTTAAAAAGCGTTGATTTCCTCCCTTCCTCCCCCCTCCACTTCCCTTTCCTTTCTTCTTTTTCATTCATTCTTTCCTTTTTGCTGATTGAGTATATTACAAGTTTCAAATGTGTAGCACTATTTGGGATAGTCACAATAGCTGACATTTATCAAAAATTACAATTATACTGAATTGTTAAAAGTGTCTAAGTAAAACAGTTTGCTGTGAAAAAATGAGAAAAGGGAAGAAAAGGGAGTACATAATAGGAAAATATATGATCACATTTATTCTTACATTAGCGTTTAATAAGATGCAAAAGTATTATCTCATAGAAAAGACAATAGTTATTGAACTGGTGAGGAGAAGAAAATAATAATTTCCATGAAGAATGTGTTTAACATTTCAGGAATTTACTGTACTTCACAAGAATAAAATGTTGGGGCACCTGGATGACTCAGGTGGTTACAGTTATGCCTCCAACTCTTGGTTTCAGTTCAGATCATGATCTCATGGTTCCTGGGTTGGAGCCCTGTGTCAGGCTCTGCAATGACAGCACAAAGACTGCTTGGGATTCTCTCTTTCCTCTCTCTCTGCCCCTCTCTGGCTCTTTCTCTCTATCAAAATAAATAAATAAACTTAAAAAAAAAGAATAAGTGTTAAGTAATTTCTAAGGACAATAAAATGAGAGGAAATGTTAAGTCCAGGTATTCTCTAAAACACAAAAATATCACACAGCACCCTTATTAAGGGTTCCTTATTACTAGAGTGCTCTGTCAAGTTTCTGTCTTCTAAATCTACAATTTAGGGGCATTGGGTGGCTCAGTTGGTTAAGCATCCAACTTCAGCTCAGGTCACAGTCTCGTGGTCTGTGGGTTCGAGCCCTGTGTCGGACTCTGCTGACAGCTCAGAGCCTGAAGCTTGCTTCGAATTCAGTGTCTCCTTCTCTCTCTGCCCCTCCCCTGCTCGCACTCTGTCTCTCAAAAATAAATAAACATCAATTTTTTTTTTAAATCTACAATTTAAAAAAGCAAATAAAAGGTAGAAAAGATTCACTGATGTGGCAAATACTGGCCTCAATTCCAAAATAGGCATCTGTTGAGAACATCAATATGCTCACTAGTAATTGTGTTTTCTATGGGGCTGAGCTACCTAACATAGAACGGAGACTCATCTCTATCCTGCAACTTCTGTCATGAAACAACACCTTGTGTGTCCTCGTTACAACTGTCCAATTTCCATCTTGAAGGTAGGAGATTGGGAAAGTCTCTATAGTTGGAGTAATGTAAAAATGCCATAATATCATCTTGAGATGGTAAGGGATTTCTCTACCAAGGGATGTTTGGCAAACTAAGTAAGAGCACTGCACTGTGACAGTCTATTGTCTTAAAAGGTAGAATCAGATTTACAGTTACGTAAGGCATCAGAGGGGGCACCAAAACCCAGGGCCATCATTAGATCAGTAGTCATTCCTAAAAAGAAACAAATTCGGATTTATTTGGGAAAGAGCCAAAATGCTCTACTGAAATGCTTCATTAGAGAGTAACTGGCTTTCATTTGGGAGGAGGAACCATATGGTATGTTGTTTCTAACTTACATAATTATTAGCCTTGAGGACGCAGCAGCCGCCCAGATATTTTTTAAGTACATATGGTAACATGATCTAATTGATAACATATTTTTATGTTGAGAACATCTTGAATCTCTTATAATCTCTAAAGCCTACTTAACAAAAAATATTATAAGAAGTTGCATCTAATTGTTCAATTTTATATATATACATACATTATATATATATATATATATGTATGTATATATATATATATATACACATACATATCCTTCTTTCATTCCACCAACACCACTGTTCAATCAATACTATTCAAACAGGATAAGAAAATGGGTGGGGTATATTAGGGTATCTGTGGTTTTCATCATGGTTTTATAATAAACCATCCAAATACACAATATTATATTTAATATTTTCTGTTTCCTCATTGGTAAAAATTGAGGAATAATAGTTATACATTCTATCTCGAGGGTCACATGAGCATAATATTCAAAAGATGTGCTAGAAAGTTAAAAAAATATTCAAATTAAAATTATTATTGGAAATTACAAGTGAATCGAATTATAATACCTCAAAAAATGTTTTATGTTTTCTCAATAACACTTAATTAAATAGTTAATTTGTTGGACCTTCTGACTTCAAACAAAATATAGAATTCATCAAAAATACTAAACAACCTATTCTGCTACAATGGTGTGTTTTTAAAATATGGAAATTCCTAAGCCTGTGAACTTACAAGAGTATTTTTTACCCTAAAATATAACTTCCCTGTTACTTAAATGAGTAGAGTAATTCTTAGCTGTGTGTCTGTAGTATATGTGTGTACTGGAACATTAATCATTATACATGATAATGATATGTGTGATATGTATGATATTATACATGATAGTATTGTGTTAATGCTTTTGAAATCTATGTATTAGCATCATAAACTACAAACCCTCAGGGACTGATTTAAATACACACTACATCCCTCAGTGTGTAGCGTTTGGATTTCTGATTTAGTGAAATTCTATACTTTCTCATATAATTAGTAGACAGCTCTGTGTTCAATAATAAATATGAAAGTTCAAAAGTTTGCATTTTTTCTGCTTCTGAAAAACCTAAACTAATTTCTTTTTAAATTATATCCCCTCAAATTATATTCTTTGTATCCTGTTTTTTTCCTGGATATCCTGATACATATTCCAATTAAGAAAATACTCGATCATTCTAATTTTATCACTGTTTAAGTAATAATTCACATATTATAAAATTCACCCTTATGAAGTATGTAATTCAGTGGTTTTAGGATAATCAGAATTGTGCAAACCTCACCACTATGTAATTCCAAAACATTTTCTCCACCCTGAAGATACACTCAGGAGCCATTAGCTGTCATTCTCCATGCCCCAACTCCCAAATACTCTGGCAACCACTCATCTTTCTATCTGTATGACAGTTTGCCTTTTCTGGATATTTCACGTAAGTGGAATAATAGAATATACGCCCTCTTTTGTCTGCCTTCTTTCACTTTGCTGTTTTCAAGTTTCATCCATGTTATAGCATATCATAAGTACTTCATTACTTTTAATGGCTGAGTAACATTCCACTTATATGGTTATACCACATTTGTTTATCCATTCATCAGCTGATAGCCACTTGGGTTATTTCCACTTTTGGATATTGTGAATAATGCTGCTATGGACATTTTGATGAATATATATTTTTAATTCTCTTGAGTATATACTTAGGAGTAGATAACTGGCTCAAATGTTAACTTTATACACTTAACTTTCTGAGGCATTGCCAAAGTTTTTCCAAAGAGTTGCACCATTTTACAACTCTACCAGCAATGTATGAAGATTCTAGTTTCTCTACATTCTTGTTAATATTTTCTGTTGTCCATCTTTTTTATTATAGCCATCCCAGTGGGTGTCAAGTGGTATCACTGTAGTTTTGATTTGGATTTCCTTAGTGACTAATGGTGTTGAGCATTGTTTTCATGTACATACTAGTCATCTGTTTATCTTTTATGGAGAAATGTATACTCAAATCCTTTGCCCATTTTAAAATAGGGTTATATTTTAGTACTGAACTGTGAGAGTTCGTTACATATTCTGGATACAAGTCCCTTATCAAATGTGTGATTTGCAAATATTTTCTCCCTCTCTGTAAGTTATCTTTTCCACTTTTTCAGTGGTAGTCTTTTAAACATAAAACTTCCTTTTGATGCAAAGCTTCACATTTCCTTGCATTAAGTCCGCTGTAGCATTATTCAAATTCAATCCTACTTACTCACAAATATATCGCATTTTTAAATACAAATTACCTTAGTGAAGTCTTACTTATTTGAGGACTAAAATTATACATATGAAATAATATCTGCATTAATAAGGTACATTCACTCATTTCAACATGGACAAAGATCCAAAGTTAATTCAATGTACTAATCTGATTACAAGTCTAAAGTTTGTATAGACCCTAAAAAGACAACATATTAAACTAATGAAAGTTTAGGATGTGTTCTGCTGCATTTTTGATTAAATAATATTTATTACCACATAATTTGGTAAATAAAGAAAAATGATTTAAGAACTGCTGCAAAGAATATTTATACAAATAATAGCATTATGAGAAATTTAGAAATGAAATTTACATTTTATGAAAAATACCTTTCTCTGGAATAGCATGAAAACAATCATATAAACAAATGTCTCAAAGAAAAGAATTAAATACAAATCTTGATTATTTAGATCAGTCAGAAATTCATGAAGTTTATCTTAGTGTTTAATGAATGATTAGTATTAATTAAAGAAAAGAGCATATTTCCCATAAAGAGAGGGACAAAGATAAGGAATCAACATGCTTTTTAAAATATGTACTTTTACCATGTACTATAACATTTTCCTCACAGTGTGAAAAGTAAAAAATATTTTTAAATGACTAAAATTATATTTTCATACATTTTTCCAAGAGACTGAAATTACACCTGAGAAGATTAAGGAAAAGAGTAATAAAGTAAATTCTGTAGAGTCACAAATATAATGTGCCAGACTGGAGGTATCATAACCCGAGATCTCAAGCTATATTACAATGCTATAGTAATCAAAACAGTATGGTCCTGGCACAAAAATAGATATATAGATCAATGGAATAGAAAGTACTGAAATAAATCCATGCTTATATGGCCAATTAACCTATCACAAAGGAGGCAAGAATATACAAAAAGGAAAAGACAGTCTCTTCATTAAATGATGCAGGGGAAACTGGACAGCTACAAGTAAAAGAATGAAACTGGACAACTTTCTTTAAGTTTATTTATTTTGAGAGAGAGAGAGAGACAGAGAGAGAGCAGGAGTAGGGGAGGGGCAGAGAGAGAGAAACAGATAGAATCTTAAGCAGGTTCCATGCTGTCAGCACAGAACCCCACACAGGGCTTGATGTCATGTACTGTTGAGATAATGACCTCAGCCAAATTCAAGTACTGGACACTTAGCCAACTGAGCCACCTAGGTGCCCTAAAACTGGGCCACTTTCTTACACCATAAATATATACTTAAAATAGATTAAAGACCTAAATGAAAGTCCTGAAAACATAAAACTCCTGGGGTGGGGGGTACAAAAAACAAAACGTAAGCAATAATCTTTTGGACACTGGTCTCAGCAACATTTTCCTAGGTATATCTCCTCAGGCAAGAAAAACAAAAGCAAAATAAACTACTGGGCTACATTAAACTAAAAAGTTTTTATAAAGCACAGGAAATCATTGATATAGAGCACAGGAAATCATCAACAAAATGAAAAAACAACCTACCAAATAGAAGTGTGAACAGAAAATCTGAAATCAAGTTAGGAACATCAAGGGGCCCTACAATGGAGGCCGGAGGCCTTTGGTGAGGTTGGTTTTATGCAAAACTACACACGGTACAAAAACTTTAGATCATGCCAACCGCAACTTGCCAATCCTATTACAATTTTCAGAATGAGGCTATTTCACTGAACACCAACCTGACAACTAGCAAGTAACCTCCCCTATGCAGACCAATGCTAATTATTTTTGCCTATGCCAATCATAATTCTTTCAAAATAATTTACCTGTGGCTTTCACTTACAAACTCTGTCTTTCTCCTCTCCAGCTTGGAACATGTTTCAAGTTGCTCCTGAATCTGTGTCTTCCAAATTTAAATTCCTAAAAACTCCAAAATAACTTGTGGTTTGCTGTGCAGCCTCAGTTCTTTCTTGTTTGACAGCAGATATTTGCATATGCTATACCCAATAAAGGATTAATATCAAAAAATATATAAAGAACTAATATAGCTAAACTACAATAATCCAATAATCAAAATAATCAAAATAAATAATCCAATCAAAAATGGGCAGAGGACCTGAACAGACATTTTTCCCCCAAAAAGATATACAATTGCAAACAGACACATGAAAAGATGATCAACATCACTAATCAACAGGGAAACACAAGTCAAAACCACAATGAGATATCACCTCACACCTGTCAGAATGGCTAATATCAAAAAGATGAGAAATGATAAGTGTTGGATGTGGAGAAAAGGGGACCCTTGTGCACTGTTGGTGGGAATGTAAATTCATGCAGCCCCTATGGACAAGTTCCTCAAAAAACTAAAAATAGAAATATCATACTATCCAGTGATTGCATTACTGGGTATTTCTCCAAAGGAAATGAAAACACTAATTTTAAAAGATGTACGCACTCTTCAATTTATTGCAGCATTATTTAAAATAGCCAACATATGGAAGCAACCTAAATGTCTATTGACAGATGAACGGTTAAAGAAGTGGTTACTCAGCCATAGAAAATGAATGAAATCTTGCCATTCACAATAACATGATGGATCTAGATGGTATTATGCTAAGGAAATAAATCAGAGACACACAAATATCATATGATTTCACTTATATGTAGAACCTAAAACCAAATGAATAAAACAACAACAAAACCAAAATAGACTCATAAATAGAAAAACAAACTGGTGGTTGCAGAGGGAAAGGGATAGGGAAATGGGTGAAATAGGTGAATGGGATTAGGAGATAAAAACTTCCAGTTGTGAAAATAAAGAAGTCACAGGGATGAAAAGTATGGCATAGAGAATACAGTCCATATTGTAATATTTTGTAATAAAAAAAGAGTCGGTCAGGGATGGTACTAGATCTGGTCCAATATTCTTTGTGCTATATTATACGAATTTTTCCTGGCTACTCGTCACTTCTGCCACTTCAAACATTAGACTAGCGAAATCAGACACTCACTTTTCATTCTTCTCTCTTTTTATTTAAGACATAAATGTCAAGTCGGTGCCACAACTTTGTGAAGGCCATGGATATACTCCAAAATTTCTTTTGCTTTTTCAGTTACTTCTCACAGTTCTTGTTTTCTCACAGTTATTTTACCCACAACCTGATAAAGCCACTATTTCTCACAGCTCTTCCTCCTTCCCTCCCATTTTCCTTTTCTTTGTTCTACAGCAGGAAAGGAGGAGAAGGAAATGAATGGGGCAGAATCATTTCCTAAAACCATATATGTATCAGCTAAGAAAAATGTATAAGCTATTGAGTACTTACACAGATTAAATGCTATAATAAAATATTTCTAATTTATATAGTGATATCACATTATACTTTCTTGCTGCTGTGACTACAGATGTGCTGAAAGTAACAAAGGTGATTTTTATGCATTATTTTCCTTTACAGATAACTACTTTGAAAGTCACTTCACTGTATGAATAACTATTGTATACATTAATAACTGAAATACTACAGAAAACAATATTTCTAAATACAAAGTATTTAGCTTCCTTAAAATAAATAATTTCACTTTGTGGAAATCACAAATTGAAACTGCTTAACTTTTATATATTTGCACTGAAGTTGAAGGGTCTATATGTACAAATAGTCTTATTCAATTTAAATGGCCTTTAGAGCCTGTGTATCTGAGAAACTGAGAAAGCCTGATACGTTCTGCTATTTTAGACATTCATTTATATTTTAGCCATTTTTGAAAGAACTGTTTGGAGTATTTCTTTCAGCTTTGTTCAAATCATACTCTGGACAGCTATGTTCAAGGGGACAACAGCCCTGTGAAACATGCTGACATAGCATTACTTCCATTTTACAAATGGAAAATGAAGAAAAAGAAATAATGTGAATTACCTAGAGTCACAAGTTAATAAAATATTATGAGTTAGAAATAGTTAGATCTTAAAACTCTGTTCATTGTCCAAAATTCTATACCATACTGCATTTAGATCTATGAAATGTCTTTTTTTCATAATTATACTATGTTACAAAACATGGCATGTTACCCTAGAAGAATGAATAAATTTATCAAAAATATATTTTCCATAAAACTCATCTTAACTGCCATGCCCATTTTTGAAATTTCAAAATAATTCTGTATGTTGTTTAAGTGAACCTACACATGGATAGAAGCTAAAGATTTTAAAATTTAAACATAATTTCAAAAACTTAAAAATGTTACTTTCCAAATGTTAAATTATCTTGTAAAATAGTATTGCAAACTAAAAATTGCAGCAGTAACAATTCTAAGTAAACCAAATGCGTTAGAAATTAAAAATTAAAAAAAAGAAAGAAATTAGAAATCAACATTAGGTCATCCAAACAAAACATAATGAGGCAGCTACCAAACGTGTTGAGGCCAATTAGCAAGGAGCTATCTTTTGGAATTAATACTGGAGAAAAATTAAAAAGGGAGAGAAAGTAACCAAATTTAGCTAAATGTATACTGAGTTAATATTTTGCAGAGGTTATATAATTTGAGAAGTAGCCATATGAGCATCTTTTTAAAAATGTTTATTTATTTAGAGAATAAAAGCAAGTGCAGAGGAGGGGCAGGGAGAGAGGGAGAGAGAGAATCCAGGCAGGCTCCACATTATCAACACGGAGCCCAATGCAGGGCTCAATCCCATGAACCATGAGATCATGGCCTGAGAAAATCAAGAGTTGGATGTTTAACCACAAAGCCATCCCCATATGAGTGTCTTAAACGTAGCGATCATGTTTCATTTTCTCTCTACATCCACTGTTGTTTAACTGTTCCTACATAAACCATTTGGTGAAAAAATGTTGAATGAATAAATACATTATTCATATGTCATAGATGAAGACATGGAGGCAAAATGTAAATAAATATTTAAAATACCACAGCTAATAAATGTTAAAGCTTTCATAAACAAAAAACAAACAACATTGCCTTTCCCTTTATATAAATTGCTCCAAATTAATGATCATATTAGGATCTAGAGCTAATGCACATCTAATTGATAGTGAAGCTGCAACATTAAGATATTAATCAGCTAATAAGTAACACATGTATTCAAGAAAAAATAATTGCTTTTCTAACATTACAGGGGTAAAAATCTGGTTGAAAAAAATAATTTTAAGTAAAAATTATTGAACGACCCTATTGATAATGATTATAGCGCATAAAAATGCAAAAAAAATGTTGACTATGGAAATCAGTTATGAGAAGATTTAATACCCAAACTTGTTTTTCAGACCTCTCCTTCGGCCTTAATTATTGCTAGAGTAAGTGACATGAACAAAATATTTATGTTTGATAGTGCTACATTTATTGCAGAAGCTAGACTTAAACCAAAATTTTAAAATTAAAAGCATAAATTGATTTGTCAGATAGTATTCAAGCTCTCCAACCATGCTTTGTCTGTTGTCTTCATTAAGACATGTGGTGAGCAGTGCTTGTGATAAAATGCAAAGCGGTGCTGTAAGCTCAAGAGAATGAAAGCAAAAATAATCATCCCAGAGATGATGGAAACAGTCCCATAATGAGTAGCAACAATTTTTAAATGAAAACAAGTTGTGAATGCTCCTTTTTGGCCAGCAAGAAAGAAGTAAGGTAAAGAGGCTGTATTTACCTACATAACTGAGGGTGGAAGAGGAAGTATCTCCAGAGACAGAGGGCTTAGAGAACAGGAAATTGGTGGTCATTGGGCTACATTTTGGCCAAGAAAAGTCAGGGAAGTGTTTGAGCCTGAAGTATTGTGTAGTGGACTTAAAAAAAAAAAAAATAGTAGTGTAGTTTCCTGCTAGAAGGTGGCACAGGTTTTCCTAAAATAGAATAGCAATGTAAACAATGACCTACAATACCACAGATAATTGCTTACAAGGCACGATCTCAGTGATAACAAAGCAACAACCACTTGAAATATTCCCTTTGAGAGTGTGAGTGAAGCAAACTTTCCTTCTAGCTCACTACCTTAATTCAGGCTTTGTATTCCAAACTCATTTACTTCAGATTCCATAACATCCCTTTTGAACAGGTAAGTCAGTTTAGACTATTAACCCATGAATTTTCTAATCATGTAACTAAAGACGATCCTTTCCTAATTAAATCCCAATGTATCCATGAAATATTTCATAAGCATCATATTTGGAAATCAACTATTTCTACAGGAATTTGGATCATTACTTACTCATTTTTATATCCTCAGCTCCTTGAAGAGTGACCGGAATATACTCAGGACCTCACTACACATTTGTTAAATTCCAGTAAAGAATACTTCAAATTAAGTGAGATCAGGAGCTATGCTATATACTTTTCTGGTCTCCCATTTTGGAAGATCGAGCAGATAATGAATACAAAAAAGTACCTCTCGGATGGGTTTGCTGATTGTATAAGGGGAATAAATGAACTGCATCCCTTCCTTGTTTTATTGTTCTACCTTCCCTTGGATTTCATGAGTAAATACATTTTCCCTAAACTAATTTGAGTTTAGTTTACCTCAACAACCATAAGAGTTATACTCATGTTGAGACTGACATTTGTAAAATGTGAAGAAAAACACAAAAAGAAATATTACACATTATTCCTCAGAACTATCCAGAGTATACATAGGCATGTTCTCTCCAATACTTAGTTTAAACCATTACATTCATTCCCCAGTTGCTTTCATTTTAGTACATAAAATCTTTCATGAAATATCTTTATAGGTATTAGCTTATATAGCTAAAAATGTGTTTTTCAGATATAAAAGCTAAAACAAACCATAAAGAAAACTTAAGTGGTCCTTTAAAATGGATCAATAACTTATTGATCAGAAATAATTCATTCTTAGCTTAAATGTTACATTGGATTTTTATTTATGATTTGTTTACACTCGCATCTTGTCTGATTTTCTTGGACTTCTTAATAAATTATAACAGCACTGCTTTGGCTCATTGACTTTCTTTTCCCTAAGACTTTTTATTTTCAAATCTTAATAATTAAGGCCATTATTAGAAATAATGACCATCTATGAAAGGTATGGTTTTATAGAGAATCATTCATCTTATGCATAAGCTTTCATTCTTTGTATATCCATCAAAAAAAGCTAACCTTACAGAGAAGAAGCCAGTGAAAGGTACAATATGAATAGAGGCAGGAGAGGGAACTCAGGTTTTTATTTGTTGTTTAGTTGTTGCTCTTGCTGTGGTTTTGATTCTGAATACGATGAAACCTTGGACTGTATTTCTTACTTTCTGCTTGCATTATCTCTTGCTCCTGCCTAAAGCCATCCTGAATCACAGTAAAATTGCAAGTGTTTGATCTTGAAAGCAGCTTAGGGTCTCTCTCAAATCACTAGCCTTGGGGCAAATAACTACATTTGCCAGATATCTGAAGAGAGCTTTAAGCCATCACATTTATGAATTTTTCTACATTAAGATTATCAGTTTCTTTTTTGTACATAAAGTCTTTGGGATTATTCTGAAAACTACATATAGTCAAATTAAAGCAAAACCACAATTATTTGTACAGGACAAGGATTTTGTGCCAGTTGTCAATTAATTATCTCTCAGCTCCAAATTTACCTTTCATTGCCTGTTGTGTAAAGATTGGGACAAAAAATATTATTTTGTCAGCTAGCATGATGTTAATAAGCTTTACCTACAGAAGGTGTTACAGTGACATTGAAGGAGAAAGGGATTTCCTGCCTGGTCCAAAATGCTGTTTCAGCAGGCTTTTGTAAAACGAGCAGCTTCTTCATGGTAGGCTCCTAGAGTGTAGGCAGTTTCTGAAGCATCTAGTAGCTTCTGCAGCACCATAGCCTCCCCACTGCCCAGTTCCTGTAGTGAGTGCATCACAGCTAGTGGCACCTAGTCAGAAGATTTCCCCAGCAACCTGCTGAGGTAATCTTGTTGAAGAGTGCCTCCACCAAGGTAGTCCCCATGGACAGCATTCCCAACACTCTAGGGGGTGGAATTCCAGCAAGGACCAGAGGGAAGACTTCCAGTAATTCTGCCAGGGCAGCACCAAGATAACTTGTCTGCCATTCAGTGAGTTACAGTTGTGTCCTCTCCCACAAAGTCTAGATGTTAGCCTGGGCATGGATACTGTCTTCTAGGGTTGGTTTATCTCAGTCTTCAGAATAGTAGCTACTCTTCATACCTGCTATTTCTACATGTGTTTGTTTTTGTTTTTTTTTTTTTTTGGGGGGGGTGGAGAGACAGAGAGAGAGCATATGAGCAGGGGAGGAGCAGAGAGAGGGTGACAGAGAATCCCAAGCAGGCTCCACACTGCCACTGTGGAACCTGATGTGGGGCTCAGACTCAGAAAACATGGATCATGACCCAAGCCAAAATCAAGAGTCGTATGTTTAACAGACTGAGCCACGCAGGTGCCCCTATTTCTACAATTTAGAGTTTCCTTCCATATGCTAGCTAATACTGCATTACCTCAATCTACTAATACAAGTAACAATTCTGTTATTATTCTGTTAATCTGTTAATATGTATATTAACTTCTGTTCAGTCACCGTGTAATTTCTATCTATTGACAGGACTATGACTGATACATTCTTCCACAAAGGATTTGAGAAAGTTTTTTAAATTATGATTAAAGGAAAAAACATTTCTGAATTTTTTGTAAAAAGCAATTGATAACCAAATCAAAGAGAGAGGAATGGTATTAGTGAACAGAAAGGTTGCCACATAGTTATGTACAATTTTTAGATGGGTTGTACATATTAGCTAGCAATCAAAATTTAAAAAGAAATATTTTTAAGACTCAGAGTGTCCCAAAGAACAGCAATTTAGCTCAATGGATAAATGGCATGATGGTAAATGTTAAATCAGAGAAAAAAGTTCCATAACTAGCCAAAACAATGTAGTACAAATACATAGATTCTTATGGGCTGAATTGAATCAAAGGGAAAATTTGACCATCTAGAGGGCTGTAGAGACTTCCAAGTATCTCAGGCAATGATGTGTAAGTATAATTAACACAATAATTAGCAAAAATGAAAACAAACAAAAAAGGTCAAAGTGCTCACCCTTGGTTAAGAACCTAGAATTCTGATTCTGTTTCCAACATAGGGGCAGCATCTTGAGGGTTAAAATACTTGCCTATAGAGTTCTTTTTGTTTCACCTTTGCTACTTACTCCAGAGTTTGCTCCCTGGAGATATTTTCCAAAAATATTTACCATATTGAGGAAAAGCCATGCATAAGACCATAAAATGTCATGATCTATTATTAATCAGCTATTACTAGGTTTCTGCTGGGAGTTAATTCATGGTAGCAAGAATGAGTTGTAAGTAAAGCAAAATAACTTAATCTTGCATGTTAACATGATGGTGACTAGAAAAACAATAAATTCTTTTAGAAATTTTGAGACATTGTCAAGCTCAGAGAAAAGGATTATGTTCACTGTGTCTCTTTGTTGGAGGAAGAGGGAAATTCACTTACACATTTACACTTTTTAAATATGTCCTCCATTGCTAGATCTATATTTTAGGATCATTTTCTGCTCTTAGTTTCCAGCTATAATTTCAATTAAAATTAAATATTTTAATATTTAATATTTAATTTAATTAATTTTTAAATTTATTAAATTATTTAATAATTAATTTAAAATATTTAATATTTAAGTGCCATTTAAAAAATTAATGTTTATTTATTTTTGAAAGAGAGAGCGAGCGAGTGCATGCATGGGGGAGGGGCAGAGAGAGAGAGAGGGAGACACCGAATCCAAAACAGGGTCCAGGCTCTGAGCTGTCAGCACAGAGCCTGATGAGGGGCTCAGACTCATGAACCATAAGATCATGACCTGAGCCAAAGTCGGACGTTTAACCAAGTGAACCACCTAGGCTCCCCAGGTACCATTTTTACATGGAACTGACGTATATTTGCCTCATTGTTGCTTTGGACTCATCTTTTCAGCCATCAGTTCCTACCAACCAATACAGTATTGACACTTACCAAATACATGAGTGTTATTAATTCTCATGACTGTATAAGAAAAACTACAAATATAGCAAGCATAAAGAACAATTCATAACAATCTGCATTAGAAAACCCCACCTCTTTATAATTTGAGTGGCAAATAATAATCCTATCATAAGTACATAAGACAATCATATACTAAATTTGAAAAAGGAATACACTATTGGGATATGTATACTTCCATATATTATTTATCAGTGAGGATCTTTGTGTAATAAGAGAAATTAAAAGTCGAAATAAAACTGCATATCTGTGGCAGAAACTAGGAACAGCAAACAAATCAAAATACAAAAACTAAAAAATAATTGTGAAAAGACCAAAAAAATATTTTTGTTGTTTGGGAATTAAAGTAAACAAATAAAAACTAACCTAACCAACATACTTAATACTGATGTTGAACTCAGGGTTTTGCTATCCTCTGGCCCAGGACAGCATTTTACTGTTCATTATGATTCTAGTGACTCTACTGTTACCTCACTCTGTTATAGATCAGAATATACTTTAGTTTTAACGGGATGAGGAACTCTTTTGTGTAAGATGAGCAGAACAAACATTTTAACAGACAACCAATGATAATCAATTTTAGGGTGAAAGAAGAGGCAAGCTTGCTAGGTTAGTTATACTCATATTTTAAATGTGTTTATTTTCAATATATTTGCTTCATTTATTCAACAAATATTTATTAACAGTGCCTGATATTATCAACCAACTATAGCCAAATCCAGCCTATAGTCTATTTTGATAAATATCATTGTATTGAAACATAGCCACACCTATCACTTACATATTGTCTAGAGCTATGTTCAGGTCACAGTGGCAGTTTAGTTGAGAAACACACTATATGGCCCTAAATATTTATTATCTGTCCTTTACAGAATAAGTTTGATGAACACCTACCTATAAACAAGGTAGGCATATCGGTGAATGAGACAAATACCTCTGCTTCTTGGCACTTCCATATTGGCAGGGTGGGCAGATGGTAACTACAAACATATAAATAGGTAAATATATTGTGTATTAGAAAGTAATAATGCTGTGGGGGGAAAAGAGCAGAGTAATGAGAATACAGCATATGATATGCCAGGGCTCCAGGTTGAAATTTTTAATAGGGTAAAGTCAGGGAATTTGAAAAAGTAATATTTGAACAAATTTTTGAAGCACTGGAGATAGTAACCAAATGAATTGGGGGAAGAATGTTTGGGTTTTGAAAAGGCAGCCAAGACAAATAACTCAAAGAAAGGAATATGCTTTGTGTGTTCAACGAAGAATAAGGAGGCTGATATGGAAGAATAAGTGGAGGAAAGTAGTTCTAACAATAAGGATTGTCTTCAACGATACCAACACTTGTTACTGCCAATGACTGCTACAAAAATGAGAGTCAATGCTCTATGATTAGAAATTATTTTGTACCATGCATGGTTAAGTACATTTTAAGAACTCTGAACTATAGTGTTAGTTTAGTAAAATTCAGTTGTTACATCTCTCTTTCTCTTTCCTCATATAGATGATATATCAAAAAGAGATTGGGATGGTGACATGACTTATAACAATCTCTTGGAGAACATCTAATATGTAATAATATATGAAGTCACAGAATGCCTAAAAAATTCACAAAATCTTGAAAGGTTTGGCTAGGCTCAGGAGTACTAAACACATAAAATAATACCATTTATATTATTAAATTTAAGCTTCAAGAGACTAAGCAATGTTATTAGTCTCATCATGTAGTTAAGCTTTCTTGATGGACTTCAATAATTATTATTAAATAAAAAAATGGTAACACATAGATTCTACACCTAGAGAGAGGAATATAATGTGTACCCTCCTGAAATAAATTCATATTGCCAAGAAACTTAAGAGAATTGTTTTTTTAAAAATGTTGTATCAAGTAGCTTGGCTAGATACACAACAAAGGGCATATGGAAGACTAGCAAAAGATGAAGAAAAAAGATAAATAAGTATGGAAAAAATAGTTTTACATTGGGCATAATGAGAAAAATTCCACGTTAGAAAAATAGTTCTTTAGAAAATATTTTGATGTTGTCACAGAAAAATATATTATTAAGGATGGATCAACTCTTAAATTTTAAATCACATTATACAATATTGAAAACAAAATGATATTTAAAAACTCAAAAGATGAATGGAGGTTCATAATACTTCCACATTTGAAGAAAGCTTTAGACAGTCTTAGACAACATTGGTATAAACGAAGAGTCAGATCTTTTATGAATTTCTTCTTTAAAGTTTGGAGAAACTTTAATCCAGCAGATCAAAGAATACCTAGAATCTGCAGGCAGCAGATTTCCTGGAACCAGTGGAGGACCACTTTGCAGAAAACAGCCACACTGTTATAAGCACCCTTTTTTTCATCGACTTATTTAATCTGTACCAAAACTGTACGAAGCAGATACTATTATTATGTCTAGGCCACAGGTAAGAAAACTGAGGAAATAAGAGCTTATGTCAAAGACATGATGCCCAAGGTCAAAAAATAATAATGGGGAGAACTGAGTCTTAATCTGCCTAGTATATCTCCAAAGAACTCACAATTATTAATCTATGCTGACTTGTTAAGAGATGCCACCTCCTTGAATTTAGGAAGTCTAGAAACAGTCTTCAGATATTCACCCAACCTAAAATTTCATTCTTACTTCAGGATATAATTTTTCTTAAGACATAAGCAATTTCATAGCCTATTAGTCAGAAGTCACCTCATACACATCTCTTGGGTATTATAAAAATTGAGCATGCAATTTATTATGAAAACGGTTACATATTTGAACACGGGAAAGGGTATTATTAATAAAGATGGAATAATGACTTTGTGATCAGGTTTGTTTTATGTAAACCAGAATGTAGTCACACTAGACATGGTGGTTCTCTGAATGATCCACTTTCTTTGAGTACCAATCCCATAAGAATCTCCACCTTTCCCCTAGTAGCAGGCAGGGCCCCCTGTGTCTGTCTCTTTGTTGGAGGGGCTATTTTCCCTGCAGTTGAGCCCTTTCTTGCTATTTCCTACTTCATTTCCTGATGATTCCCTTTACCAGTCAGACACTTCAGACAAGTTTTCACTGTTCTCTCTCCTTTGTACATCCAAAGCATGCCACATTCAGCACCCAATGTTCCTCCTCCTTCTCTTTCAGACTCTAGTGCTCACCTAAAATAAACTGGTTTCCTATTATATAATCTAGATGTTGGCTCATCTCTGGGGCCATCATTTCTGTGCCTACATTGGCTCCATGTTCTTGCTAGTTTCCTATTTATTCCTCCTGAAAAGACCAATCGAATCCCAACAAGCAAAGAGATGGCTCCACTTAGCCAGAGAGATAACCCAATCAAGAAATTAGAGTGTGAGCATACAAAAACAAAAACAAAACACTCCATATCTCCCATCTAACTTGTTCCTGGCAGAGAAAAATACCAAGAGTTTTAATTACGTTGTTAATTTCAAAATCCTTCCTTATAAACAAGATAAAATTTGTAATTTTGCCTCCAAAATACAGTTTGTTTAAAGATGTTTTAAATAAGAAGCTGGGGAGAAGAAATAAACTGTACTGACTAACAAATTAGTTCAGTGAAGGCTAGTGGAGTGCAATAATTACCATTTACTGAGTACTCACTAATGCCAAGCTTTTTTAATGGTGGGGGGCAGGGGAGGGGGGCGGTGTGGAGAGAAACAAGCCAACATTCAGAAAAGAAAAAATGCAAAACAAAAATGAAAACCAGCGGCCATGTAGATTAAATATGTGAAGTTTCCATTTGTGACTCCTTCCCAAATTCTCATTCACTGGGCAAGTCATAGGAAGAACCTGGTGTGATATGATAAACCATATTCTTTCTACTTAAGAGTTTTGGTTATTGTGCAAATGAAAGCCAGACACACTTCCAGAGTACTGGGACAGTCCTCAAAATAGGGATAATACAATTTTTAGTTTTTTTATATTAAAAGTTAATCCATCCTTTAAATTTCTACAGAGTAGCCAGAAGCCTGAGTAAAGGATTAAATTTAGACTGTAAGTAGTTCTATCTAATACAAAATGCATCTGACAGTCTATATCAGGAAATACAGGTAGAAATATTTTCTTCTTTAAGCCCTGAATTTTTATGTTCATATGTTTCCCCCCAACCACACTCCATATTTCTAATTTATTACAAATATGT
Organism: Panthera uncia; assembly: GCF_023721935.1. Taxonomy (NCBI): domain Eukaryota; kingdom Metazoa; phylum Chordata; class Mammalia; order Carnivora; family Felidae; genus Panthera; species Panthera uncia. Next base: position 73,591,957 of record NC_064811.1, on the reverse strand, counting down.
AATAAAGTTTATTTTTGCGAAGCCAAGTGTCATTACCTGCAGAGATTTTTAGACACTGATCTTATCTTCCAAAGAGGAGGAAAAACATTATTTAGTGACAACAGACTCTAGTTGCTGGCCTAATGTCTCCAGAATACAGGTAAAGTGCTCAAAAAGGACAGGTCAGAGTCATGTTGTTTTAGAGCTGTAAGGAATCAGGTATTCCAACGTAGATATCTAACAATTACATGATATGTGGTACTATTTGTCATTTAAAATGTTTTTTATAATGATTTTTTTTCTTACTGATCCAGATGCCATTTCATCAACTGAAAGAAGAATTTACTCTCTGATATGAAATATCACAAGTGGCATGGAAATTCAGTATCTTGCAGACAGGGTTACAACTATTTAAAACAAAACAAAACAGAGAGCGGCTTTATAGCTTTCATGGATGAAGATGACCCTTTGTACAATATAATGTCCCTTGGTTGATCAGTACTTTATGTCACACACATAGGCACTGTACTCAGTGAACACATAAAATATATGAACTATGAAACATTTTGAATATTGACTTTTTTTTGAATATTGACATTTTAAATTATTTTTAATACTCATAAAACCTTACTGCTGAGTTTGTTAAAATTCAGAGCTGCCTACTTCAGTTCATCAGATACCTAGTGGGAGGATGTAATCACAAAGCTAGAAAAATGTGAAACACTCCAGGCTAGACATCTTAGGCTAATCATAATGTAGAAACGTTCTTCAAGGATGTGAGCACACAGCACTTCATAAATAGTACTGCTACCAATTAATTTCTCTAAAATGAAGATTACAGATTTCCCATGGTGAAATTAATGTTATAGAGTCAACCTCTTCTGTAATAGAAAATGGTTATTTTGTCTCCTAATTCTAAATTAAGATATAACCTTCATCCTCATTCTTCTCTACCTACACACATTTAATAGTAGATGTTGGTGGAACTTGTTTAAAATTTTCTCTCTAGTAAAATCAATGATTCTCTCCTCTACTAAATAAATGATGCTCATTTTAATTACAGATTTAATAAAATAATAAATCTCAAGTTACTAAAGCAGTAGAGATCAAAAGGATGCTTTATAGAATATGTCATTTTGTATGTATTATATAATATATAGTATTGGTTTATTTTTACAATTTGCTATGTTATATCATTAATTTATTATAATTAATTTCAATCTAAGCCACTAACTCAAAGACCACAGTGCTGACTAATGACTATAAGATAAAAGAATAAAGAGATGATTTTTTATACATCCTTCCCTTTGGAGGCACCATTTTATTTCTCTTCTAGTATTTCTGTCTTAGTTTTTATATGTGAACTTCTACCTTTTTGGAAGAATGGGAGAATTTTTTGTATTTGTTCTATCTCCTAACCTATCCTTCAACAACAGAAAAGAACTGTCTTATCTAAATGTGATTTTGGTAAAATGATGAAATATGGAAAATTTCAGCTTTTCCAGCAGTCTCTACTTTGAAATAATGGATTTACTGATGTTGACTTTCTCCTCTTGCTCCTCTTTCCATGTAAACTTATTTGGAGCAGGGCTTAGGGTCTGCCTTGTAGAAATAAGTCATCTCTATTTGTGGTCCCACTTTTGGGCCTTGATGGGAATAATGCAACAATGGACTTGTAGGAAGTTTACTGAGCTAGTATTTGGAGGTGGGCCTTTGGGAAGTAGTTAAGTCATATGGGTAGAACACCCATGAATGGGATTAGTGCCTTATAGAAAGAGCCAAAGAGCTAACCTGTTTTCTTTCAGCCATGTGCGGACGTGATGAGAAATCAGCAGTCTGCAACCCGAAGATAGCCCCTACCAGAACCATACCCTGGCACCCTGTTCTCAGACCTCCAGCCTCCAGAACTGTGAGAAATAAATGTTTGCTGTTTATAAGCCACCCAGTCTATGGTCTTTTGTTATAGAGGCCCAAACAAGATCTAAGATATAGAGGGCACAGGTCTGTGCCCTGTCCCATGTTTAGATTTCAATTGTTTCACAACCTGTAGTTGAAAGCTATATGAGAAGATCATTCACATTTATTTGTTATAAGGTGTGTTATAAGCCTAACCCCAAATTATAAGTTATATTAATTGCTTATATCTGTGTTTTTAGATTCATCATTTACATTATAGACTTCTTGAACAAAGATAACATTTTTCAAAGCACTTAGAAAATATAGAAGACATACAAGACATTTGGTAATTTACAGGTTAAAAATCATTAAGCAGTTCATATATGTTATATTCAAATATGTATTTAATAATAGAAAATAGTGGGGTGCCTGGGTGACTCAGTTGGTTGGGTGTTGGACTTAAGCTCAGGTCCTGATCTTGCAGTTTGTAGGTTCAAGCCCCACATCAGGCTCTGTGCTGACAGTTCAGAGCCTGGAGCCTGCTTCTGATTCTGTGTCTCCCTGTCTATCTGTCCCTTCCCCACTTGCACTCTTTCTCTGTATCTCAAAAATAAATAAACATTAAAAACTTACAAAAATAATAGAAAATAGCATATTTACATATTTCAATACTTTAATTATTGGGCAACTTTAACTAAGCTAAATAACTGAACAAATTAAATAATTATATAAGAAAGGTTATAGTGTTCTATTCTAATAATGGAAATATTCCATGAGCCCTCAGTAACTATAAAATTACTCATATTCTTAAATTTTAAAAACATATTTGCTGTTATGATTTTCATACATAGATATGTAAACTCTATTTTACATTACTATGTTAAATTTAGAAATCTTACTTAAATTTTGGTAGACTAAAAAGATTAGATTGTCAGGAATTCTAGGGCTAAGTCAGAGGGGACCATAAAGAAAAAGAGGACCCACATAGCAAGTCTTCTGAGTTGGGAAGGCTCAGGGTAATAGGCCTGCTCACCTGAGTTATAAACAAGAACTTTTCTGCAGTTTCTGACATTTTATTAATAATCCTCCATCAAGATGAAAGAAAGACCCAAAGGTCAGCTTGATCTAAATCTGTGTTCTGTGTGCTTGCTGCTCATTTTTCTGTTCATCAATATGAGGGAGGTAAGGAAATGAGGGGTGTGGATGAGGATGGATGAAATTCTATTTGTCAACTTTGTATTTACCTTCAACTCAATAGTACTGCATGATTTTCACATATAACAATATCAGAAATCTCATGCCAGGTCAGAACAGATGTTTAACTATCTCTGAATGTTGGAAACCTGACCAAAATGGGAATGCTTCCCCTGAATCCTGAAATAGCCTTAAGTCATATATGAGTGCACCACCTTTAAAAGGCAGAATCCTATCATTGCCCTCTAGGCTTAATTCAGTAAAGTGGAGTTGTTAGAAAATTAGGAAACATGCACCATTTAGGTCCCAGACCTTGTGTTGCCTGTAATAAGGCAAACATTTCACAATGGCATACGATTCTCTAGACTCTAGCAAAATTCTCCCAGATGCCTTGCATACAATTAAAGCAATCTAGTATAATCTATTTCAACTTGGCAAAATTAAAACTATATTCTAGTTGGATACATCTCTCTGGGAAAATCCAGTTTTCCTAAGCTGTCATCTTTGATAAGAGTTCCAGGCGCTGCTGACAAAGCATTAGATGTTATCAATGATGTATGGAGAAAGAAAAGAAAATGTCTTGCAAACAGATTTAAATAAAATATGCTCATGGGACATATGTCATGTATCAACACCCTGGATTCTAAGCATACCAGTGAACTGGATTACAGTCTTACAGAGTGGTCTCATGACTCCAAGGTAATAAATACTTCACACCATAAAAGAGGTTTTAAACATGAAGTGGCGAATATGTCTAATATCACTGCATTTAGAAGTTCAAATATAAAGCTGTAACTGGTTGCATTAGCTTGGAAAATGTAAAATTAAAATATAAGAAAATAGGTTGATGGGTATAAATGAAAATGGTACTTTAAACTAAGTATCACGGGGCGCCTGGGTGGCTCAGTCAGTTGGGCGGCCGACTTCGGCTCAGGTCATGATCTCGCGGTCCGTGAGTTCGAGCCCCGCATCGGGCTCTGTGCTGACAGCTCAGAGCCTGGAGCCTGTTTTGGATTCTGTGTCTCCCTCTCTCTCACCCTCCCCCATTCATGCTCTGTCTCTCTCTATCTCAAAAAATAAAATAAACGTTAAAAAAAAAAAAACTAAGTATGAGAAGCAGTTGAAAACAAAATGACACGTTTAATATATATGCAGTTTTTAAATTGCATTGAAGATAAACACCTAAAGCTATCCACTGATACTTCTGAAATATAATTAACTATTTTTCTCTGCACTGTAATTAGCCTAGGAATCTAAGAGTAAAATAAAGATTGGACTGAAACTATTAAGTAGCATCTAACATCAACATGGTATTTAGTATTAATAATTCATTCAGCTTACTGAGGTACTAATATTTAGTTTATACTTTGAGAACCCTACATGAAATTCTGTGGAGTTGATTATTAGCAAGAAATACATTATTCACTCAAGTTTATTCTGATTATTAATAATCACCTGTGAATATTAGGAAGGGAAATAGCCATGTAAGTTCCATGAGGGGCAACTGACATAGATCCTACAGAGAACACCTTTACATTGTGAAAACAGGGGCACTTGGGTTAATCGTCAATTAATCGTCCAACTCTTGATTTCTGCTCAGGTCATGATCTCATAGTTCATGAGTTCCAACCCCGCATCCGGCTCTGCGCTAACATGTGGAACCTGCTTGGGGTTATCTCCCTCTCTTTATCTCACTGTTCTTCCCCCACTTGTGCTCTCTCTCAAAATAAATAAATAAACAAATGAATAAAGAAACAAATAATTAAATAGTAAAAATACACAAAAAATACTTTAGAGTTGCATGTATAGCACATTGAAAGGTTTATTTCAATTGAGGATTTAGGAAATGCATTCCGTCTGCATGGAATAATATATTCATTTATTCATTTAAAATATTTGAGTGCTTATAAGTCATGCACTGTTTTATGCACCAGTTTTTAAAATTTTTTAATGTTTATTCATTTTTTGAGAGACAGAGAGAGACAAGAGCATGAGTGGGGGAGGGGCAGAGAGAGAGGGAGACACAGAATTGGAAGCAGGCTTGAGGCTCTGAGCTGTTAGTGCAGGGCCTGATGTGGGGCTTGAACCCATGAACTGTGATATCATGAGCTGCGCCAAAGTAAGAGGCTTAACCGACTCAGCCACCCAGGCGCCCTGCACCAGTTTTTAATACTGGGCACTGAGTGAAATGTCTTTATAGGGATACACAAATCCTTTATTGTTTTTTCTTACTGTCAAGAAAAAAGTCCCAAGAAACAGGCACAATGAGAGGGTTATTAGTAATTGCCATAACTTCAGGGACTACTTTACACTGTCCTTAAGTTAAAGAAAGGGGAACCAAACCCTTAGATTATTGGAAAATCACTGAGTAAAGATTTGTTTTTGTCTTCAAAGCTACAAGTAAGTACATACATAACATTTTCTGGTTTCCTCAAAGATGCAGTATGAATAGAATAAAATAAACTTAAGTTTTATGAGTCAGTTTGAACCTTCCTAATTATACACAGAAAATTTATTATTTACACAAACTAAATTTAATATATTATCTATGAAATAATGCTATAAATAAGTTACAATTTCATTGTCTCATAATATTTTGCTCAACTATACACCATTTAGTTCTCAAAGGACAAATCTGTAGTGTTGGGAAAGATTGGCCTTGTTAGGGATTTTTGATATAAATGTTAGTAGTTTTAAATGTTTGAGTAAAATTCAAATATGGAAAATTTTTTGCAGATTTTGGAATTGAAAAAAGGAATAATGTTCATTTGCCTAATGACAGATATGACATATTTCCAGAAAACAATAATTTTGTTTTTATGGATCTCAGTTACACACTAAAAGAAGAACCAGTGAAAAGAAAAAGAATTCAGCTCGAAGAATTAACATGTTGAAGTGATAGTTTTCTAAGAATCAGATTATCACACATTAGTAAAAAGTAAAGCTTCATTTTCCAAAAATATAGCTTGTCCATTTAGTATGGCTCAGAAAAAAAAATTATCACAGTTTTTGTTTTATTATCAAATGTTTACCTATATCTATATCTATAGCTTAAGCTGAATATATGCAACTAAAATCAAGAACTTTCTACTCATTTGCACATATTTCCAGGACGAATGGAAAACCTAAAAAAATAAAGTCATTAAAATTTTTGTTTCAAGAACAGGATTCATTTAATATATGTTTATTTTAATATTCTAATGACAAAATCTTACTAGTAAATGTGCACTTAGACCACAGAATTAGAAAAAAAAGTAATATAGTTAAACAGAAATACATAATACTTGTGACAAAGAAGGCTTTATATTATACATAGAAAATCCTAAAGATTCCACCAAAAAAACCTACTACAAGTAATAAATCAATTAACTAAAGTTGCAGCATATAAAATTAATATACAGAAATATATTTCATTTCTATATACTAATAACGGAGTAGCAGAAAGAGAAATTAAGAAAACAATTTCATTTACCAAAGAGAGTAACAATACTTAAGAATAGATTTAATCAAGTAGGTGAAAGACCTGTACTCTGAAAATTATAAAACACTGTTGAAAACAATTAAAGTTGACACAAATGGAAAGATATTCCATGTTCATGGATTGGAATAATATTGTTAAAATGTTAAAATAAAATGCCAACAGAATTTTTCACAGAACTAGATTTGTAAGGAACCACAAAAGACCTCAAATAGCCAAAGCTATCTTGAGAAAGAAGAATAAAATTGGAAGTATCATAATTCCAGATTTCGAGATATATTACAAAAGCTGTAGTAATCAAAACAGTATGGTACTGGCACAGAAACAGATACATAGGTCAATGGAACAGAATAGACAGCCCAGAAATAAACCTATAAGTAAATGGTCAATTAATCTATGACAAAGGAGGCAAGAATATATAATGGGGAAAAGACATTCTCTTCAACAAATGGCACTGGGAAAATTGAACAGCAACATGTAAAAGAGTTAAACTGGACCACTGTCAAACACCATTACAATAATAAACTCAACATAGATTAAAGACGTATATGTGAGACATGAAACCACAAAAATCCTAGATGAGAACACAGGCAGTAATTTCTCTGACATCAGCTGTAGCAACATTTTTCTAGATATGTCTTATTTTTAATGTTTATTTGAGAGAGAGAGAGGGAGAGAGAGAGGACAAGTGGGGGGGGAGGGGGAAGAGAGACAGAGGGAGGCATAGAATCTGAAGCAGGCTCCAGGTTCCAAGCTGTCAGCTCAGAACCTCACATGGGGCTTGAACTCACAAACTGTGACATCATGAGCTGAGCCAAAGTCAGATGCTCAACTGACTGGGCCACCCAGACGTGCCTAGGTATATCTTTTAAGACAAGGGAAACAAAAGCAAAAATAAACTACTGGGACTACATCAAAATGGAAAGCTTCTGTACAGTAAAGGAAAGCATCAGCAAAACAAAAAAAAGCAATCTACTGAATGGGAGAAAATATTCACAAATGATATATCCAATAAGGGGTTAATATCCAAAATATATAAAGAATTTATGCAACACAAACAAAAATCCAATTTGAAAAATGGGCAGAGGACCTGAATATACATTTTTACAAAGAAGACATACAGATGGCCAACAGACATATGAAAAAATGTTCAACATCACTAATTATCAAGGAATTGTAAAGCATACCCATGATTTCACTTGACAACTGTCACAATGGCAAAATTTAAAAAGACAAGAAATAACAAGTGCTGGCCAGGATGTGGGAAAAAAGGAACCTTTGTGCACTGCTGGTGGGAATACAAATTAGTGCAGCCACTGTAGGAAACACTATGAAGTCTCCTTGAAGAATTAAAAACAGAAATACCATATGACCTAGTAATTTGACTACTGAGGTATTAACCTAAAGAAAACAAAAACACTAATTCAAAAAAATACATATGAACCTCTATGTTTACTGCAGCATCATTTACAAAAGCCAAGATATGGAAGCAATGTTAAGTGTCCATTGGTAGATGAATGGAATATTAATACAGCCATAAAAAAGATAAGATCTTGCCATTTGCAACAACATGGATGAACTAGAAGGCATTATGCTAAATGAAGTAAGTCAGACTGAGAAATACCACCTGATTTCACCCATGTAGAAGTAGAACCAAACCAAATCAATAAACAAAAAGTAGACTCAGGCCTTTAAAAATAGAAGACAAACAGGTTGCCAGTAGAGAAAAGGGAGGAGAGAGAGGCAAAATGGGTGGAGTGTCAGATACAGGTTTCCAGTTATGGAATAAGTCATGGGAATAAAAGGCACAGCACAGGGAATACAGTCAATGATTTTGTATTAGTGTTGTATGGTGACAGATGGTAGGTACTCTTGTAGTAAGCAGAGCATAATATATAGAGAAGTTGAATCCTATGTTACACACCTGAAACAAATGTGACATTGCATGTCAACTGTACTCAATTTTTAGAAATAAAATAACAATTAAAAGAAAAAGGAGGTCTTGCCATCTACTGCAGTGTTGTTACTTTTGGTAATTTACTTTAATATAAATAAGAAAAAAATCAGAGTGTAAAATATGTAGCAATTATCATTTCAAACGTATAAAAAAAACGGGGAGAAACGCCTGAATATCCAAAAGAATTAGGTTGGGGTAGTGGAATAATGGGTAACATTTTTTATTTCTCTTCTACCAGTAGGTAAGTTTTATTTAAAAAAAAACTGGGGGTGCCTGTGTGCCTCAGTCAGTTAAGCATTCAACTCTTGATTTTGACTTAGGTCATGATCTCATCGTTTGTGAGTTCAAACCCTGCATAGGGCTCTACATGACTGTGTAGGGCCTGCTTGGGATATTCTCAGTCTCTCTCTTTCTCAAAATAAGTAAACTAAAAAAAAAAAAGAAAGAAAGAAAGAAAAAAAAAGATTTCAAAAATCTAGTCTAAATAAAGGTTACCTAACATTTAGTCCAGATGATTATTTTAAGTAAAAAGTACTCTCTATTATAATATACAAACAGTATGACTTCTACAAGAAGCAGAATTTGTTGTGATATATTGGCAGTTGGGTTCATAAAGTTTCAAGGATGAATTGTAGTGTTATTCATTCAACTTTAAGTTCAATGACATCAGAAGGATTACATTAAATTTGCCAAGTGTCTGCCTTTTGCAACATACTGAAGATAATGCAAACAAATAATGTAGCCAATCTTGAGCACTATAACAGGCACAGTGTCATCTTTTCAGGAACTTGACTTTTTTGCTAAAACAAATATGCCTATTGTGACAAAATTCAGGAGAGGAAAATATATAGACTCTAATCCATGGAAATTTATATCATGATATAGTTTCTTTAAATGATGGATTGTATGACAAGATAGGCTATGCAGTTCAAGACCTCTGTGTTCAAAATGACAGAATTACGAAGAGTAACTATTTTAATTGAAAAGGTCAGATTAGCTAGGAAGTAAAAATCAATAAACAAACATATTTTCGATTGTAGCCCACCTCCCTTCCTCCAATATTTGCCATCTCTTTGCATGTCCAGCATGAAGACGTCAGTCTTAAGCAAAGACAGGACCCTAAAGCATCCTTCAGTCTCTCTTCTGCTGCTCATTAGGTGATAGGAAAGTTCATTAATTGTGCTAGACCTTAGTTACCCTGTTTGCAACGCATGGAGAATAACAATAAAATCCACATATTTCACAGAGTAGTTGGGAACTGTAAATGAATACAGGATGAGTAAATTAACAAAAATTAAAATAAACAAAGAACAATGAGAGGAGGAGCTTATGGGGATAAGACATCTATTATGTTGATGTGAGATGTGTTTTGCACTGCTGCATTTTTTTATTAAAATTCACATCACTTTAATAGTTATTTAGTGTTGCTACCAAACTAGCTTGCTAGCAAATCAAGGACAATTGACAAAAATTCTGCAATTGAAAGAAAAGTAAGGGTGGGTACAGCAGCAGGAAACCCTGGGAGCCTTTAAATACTGAATTCAATTACTTTTGGATGCCTGGGTGGTTCAGTCAACTAAGCATCTGACTCTTGGTTTCGGCTCAGGTCATGATCTCCTGGTTCCTGAGATTGAGCTCCATGTGGGGCTTTGTGCTGACAGCACAGAGCCTGCTTGAGATGTTCTCTCTCCCTCTCTCTCTCCCCCTACCCTGCTTGTGCTCCTTCTCTCTCAAAATAAATAAACATTTTTTTTCAAAAAGTTACTTTTGGCTGGCTGCTGAATAAACAAAGAGCTGTGCCTAGAAACTGAGAATTTAATAAAAGGAGAACTGGCTTTTGTATCTGGGGAATTATAAGAACTTTAAGGGGTTCTTATTCTAAAACAACCAAGTTACATGAACTTTAATAGCTCAGAAACCCCTGTAACCACCGACTTGGCAGGGTCTCTATTTTCTTTCTTCCTCTCAGCCTGACATTCCACCAGTCTGTGCACGCCTCAGTGAGAAATCATTTGATTTAAGGAACATTACAATGGAGTACTTTTTTCTTCTCTATACAAATGTATTCAAATTTAATTCACATATGCATAAATTTTTTAAATAACATCTTGTAGTTCTATAACTTTGGGCAATTTATTTACCATCTTTAAGCCTCAGCTTCTATATATATGACATGGCTGAGTGTGATATGAGATACATAAGTAAATTTTCTAGAATAATATTGACACATAATATGGACACTTATTTGCCTTATACTTCTCATTCTTTAGTATTTTCACAAATATAGGTCATAAATATGTTCGTCATTTAAAATTTGTACTCTTCCATTCATACCTTTTTTATATCAGCTCTTTTCCCACTATCATTAACTTTCTACCTATAGATAGTTTCTATACTGTTTGCATTAGAGATCATTTCTTCTAAAAAATCAGTTTAAAAAAAAATCTAATTGTACTACCTCGTCAAAAAGTTTTCTTGTGAAAATGATAAGCAGACTACATAAGGATGACCTAAATTTTTGAAAAAGTTTTTATTGTTTTACTGAATGCTGGAGTTTTTTTTTTAGTTTTTCTTTGCTTTTTAAAAATTTTATTCATTTATTTTTTTTATGTCTTTGTTTTTTAGAATACTTTCTATTACAATTTAGACTTTGCCCTTTCCTTATGCATCTACAATTTATTTTAGTTCCTAGCCTTCAGATATCTTAATAGTTCTATTTTCCTCAGCCATTTTATCTTGTTTGCTGTGACACCCATCTTGTATTTCAATTCTCTGTGTCATGTTTCCACTACTGGTTTGTTTGGTCTCTAGAACTCCCTCCACTAAATTATACAACAAAACCAATACTACTCCTTCCCCCTTTTATTTCAATCTTTCATCTCCCAAGTTATATAATTTAGTATCGTGACATTATCTTGCTTTATTCTCTAAAGGTTTCCTTAACAAATACTGGAGCAGGAACAATGATACAAATTTTAGTCATTTCCTTAAAACTTACCAAATGCCCACTTGGCTGGCTGCTGAGACCAGAAGGATGACAAGGCCCCATCATTAAGGTGCTCATCAATGAGAAAGGGAAAGACATCAAGTCAAGGTAAAAGTCACATTTGAATGTGATAGGAAACACACACCAAAAGGATACTTAAGCCCAGGCTTCTCATTAGAATGATGCCTGGTTAAATTTTCAGTTAATGGGATTCAAGGCAAGCTGCCCCAGAATGTGACACTTTGTCATGTGGATTGTTTGAGGTGGAGACAATCAAGGGCTCACAGTCATGAAGAGGTTTTTAGCTCTTTAACTGTCTAAAAGAATTTAGATAGAAAGCCTCTACCAGGAAGAGAGATATTACCAAAGATAATTATAGTTTATCGATAGGTTTATATAGGTAATGAAAGACTTTTCCTCATGACATGGCAAACATTTGTTTACCAAACATTAGTTCTTGTTTTCCTGTGAATGGTCTTCCCACCCTTTGAAGCCCCAAACTCCATCCTCTCTCTTTCCCCTTTTCCTTAACATCGTGGCATATAAGCCTCTACTGCCTGTCTTTGACCCTCTAGTGTCTATATGAGGCTCCTGAACACAGGAAATTAAATTTGTCTTATTAATCTGTTTTATGCCAATTTAATTATTAGTCCAGCCAAAGAGCCTAGAAGGGAAGAAGAGAAATGTTTTTCTCTTCTACAGACTCTTCCTTTGTATTCCTTACAGAACTTAAAATAGTCCTAGTTATAGCTCAACAAGTTGGGAAATGCGATGATGCTAAATTATTAAAAAAAACATTTCTAGCCTAGTCATTCATGTTTTATTGATCAACGGAGTAAAATAATTGTCACATGATATCAAATAGTCACTAATGTCTGTTTGGATTAGTGGGTTTCCTCACTTTTGACAATTCCCTCAGTCTATATTTGATGGGCTTTGGTAGATTTATTCACAATATGAAATACATATATGTGAATATGTATATATTGTATTTATATACATTATATACACACAGAGATTTATTTAAGATCAGTGAAAAATATGTCTTCTTAGCTTTTATGTAAAATACTTAGATTTTTCTAAATCTCTTCATTGCTCTGATAATGCTAAGTCATGATTTTACAAGTGCTTTTAAAAAATGGGCTTCTATAGTGTCCTCACCCAGCCCCAAGGAGTGTCCATAAAAAAGGACATGGTAAAGAAATAACATTAAATGTGCCTGTAATGTCCCAAGCTCTTTCTGAGGAAAGCAACTGTACTCCCCTCTAAGACTGTGACAAGTTGCTGCAGGTGACAGATCTAATATGTTTTCCTATTTGTATCATAAAACTTGCTGTCCTGTCCGTCGGAGCTTTAATGGTACTACCAGCTAATCAATCAACAAACAAGAACCATTGTTTTATTATGATATTGACATGTAGCAAAGGAGAATTATGGTATCTTATTGCATAGAACTAGCCTCACTGCTTTATAATTTATACATTTTTATGTATTAGGGAAAAATATGTTCATGGAGTCAGGCTGACTTTGCTGCAAATCCTAACTCTATCACTTATTATGCAGACTTGAACAAATCAGTTAATCCCTCTGAATATCTGCTTTATTATAGATGAACCGGAAGTAATAATACATACTTCTTGATTTTATTATAAAAAGTAAAGTCACTAATAAACCAAAAGCATTCACTGGAGCACCTGCCAAGGAGTAAGAGCTCAGTAAATAATGGCTGTTATTAAAATGAACTGTTTATGCCTGTCTCCCTGATTTGAATGTTGGCTCTTTAAGAGAGACTATTCTGCTCCATCTTCTTAACCCTTGCTGGGATGTCGGAAGTTAGCCTGGCTTTCAAAAGCTTAAAGATAATCTTGTGAAGTAGAACATTATGCTATAATGCTTTATATTTATGTACCTATCTACACACATATACATAAACACATGCACACATACATACCAACACATATCTTCTCCTTCTGCATATTAACCCCCCTAGTAATTTGGGAACATGATTTGTAGCTCTGCCCCCCCCCCCCCCCAATTCTAAGTCTTTGGCTATCTTTATGTCTTGTTGACTACTTGAATAGTTTTATTTCATATGTTATTCTATGCACTGAAATCTTGATTGGTATAATAAAAGAAATAAGAATGCAGAGAAAACCAGGGGAGACTGGGTGGCTCAGTCTGTTGAGCCTGACTTTGGCTCAGGTCATGATCTCACAGTTAGTGGGTTCAAGTCCCACATTGGGCTCTGCATTGTCAGTGCCAAGCCTGCTTGGGATTGTCACTCTCCCCTCTCTCTCTGGCCCTCCCCTACTTGCACTTTCTGTCTCTCAAAATAAATAAATAAACTTAAAAAAAGAGTACAGAGAAAGCCACTAAGTTATATGACAACATAGCTTATAAGTGAAAAATATACAAAACATCCAAATTTATATATCAATTTAATTTCTGCCACATGCCTAAATTGGCCATAGTATGGCTTCATGCTGCTTTTAAAAAATATTTATGTCTTAAAGGTAAAACAATTTTATACTAGCACTTAAATTATACCACAATTATTTCCCTATATCCATGCCATACTGCAATATGACAACACTTCATGATAAAGACTTAAACAAATATGTACTATTGCCAAGGCAAGTGCAGTAGAATATTAAAGATTGTATCTTTTTGTCAGCTCTTCATCAGGTTACTAGAGTGTGTCAGGAATTGGAGGCTAATCCCCATTATGTATCACAGGATATTGCCTCATTCACACCATACAACTGTCTCACAGACCTGAAGAGGAATGTAATTACTGCTGCGATAAGCCTTTTCTGGAATATATGCAATTAATTCACCTGGAAAAAAAAGGAGTAGCCTGACACTTTAATAATGTTTAAGTATACCTAATCTATTTCTTTTCTGTTCCTAATGTTTCCTAAATATGAGAAAGAAAGAGGATTTGAAAGTACTTACAGCTGTCTGTTCTTATGTAAATCATCCATGGGCCTATAATATTCTATCTTAAAATGAGTGGTATGAAATAATACCCTAAGTTATAATAGAATGTAGAGCAAGTGGGGAATTACTTTTAAGATGAATTCAGGATATGATTTTCATGCAAAAAAGAATGTTTCTCTTATCAAGTAGGAATTATTCTGTTATTAAAGCTTCAAGGACATACAATTTTATTCAATTTGAATTCTGAATATGTTTTAAACCAAATCAAAATCATTCTCTTCAGATTCTTGATAAAGTGCTATTTAGCCGTATGTATTTCTTAGAGTCTTATTTTTAGCTCCTCCTTTATTATGCACAGTAACCTGATTATACATAATGCTTTACTTTCAGTTCTTCAATTGCCTTCAATTTTTCAAAATTCATCAGTTCTACAAGTGCCTTTTATACAGCTCCATACTTTGCTATTCAAGTATTAACAAATGAGCTGAGAGCTTGGTTTACATTTAAATAAAGCAAATGGGATTTCTTAAGAGACTGGAGGAAAATGGTTGTTTATATGTTTACTTACATTCAAGTAAGAATTTTCAATATTTGCTTTCAGTGAGAAAAAAAGGTTTAATAACACACTAACATATATGTGTATACACACACACACACACACACACACACCCATATATGTATGTATATATAGAGAGAGACAGATTCATATATATACTTATCTTATGTCATCTGTTTTTCAACTTAGTCTTTACACTGAAGGAAGAAGAAGTTTTCAAAACTCAGCTATGTACCTACCTTATTGGATATCTAGAACAGAGATAATTTTAAAAGTCCTATTTCTAGAAGAAAATCCTACTTTAAATAATCAAGACATAAAATGAGATTTAGTGATAGTCAGAAAAGAAACGCAGCTAGTTGAAAGGTGGTCATACAAAGCGTTGTAAATGTTATCATGCCATAAAGTAATGTCTTAATAAACATAATATTAAGATTTATGAATATTTTGCAAAAGGTATAATTTAGGCAACTTTTTTTTAAGGTTTATTTTTGAGAGAGAGCACAGAGCAGGAGGGACAGAAAGGGAGGATAACAGAGGATCTTCATGAAGCCAGCTCTCTGCTGACAGCAGAGCGCCTATGTGGGGCTCAAGTTTGCAAACTGTGAGATCATAACGTAAGATGAAACGGGATGCTCAACCAACTGAGCCCAGGTGCCCAAATTTAGGCAACTATTAAATCATGCCTGATGCAACTTTTTTGGTTAGTACCTTAGTTTTAAAACATTAAAACAAAACATACAAAAAAAAAGGAAACATACAATTTAAAATAAGTTCAGAACCAGCTATTAAAAGTCAGTAAAATACTTAATGTATGAACTAAAATATGTATCTTGTAGTTCTAACTTTATTTCTTTACATCTTAAATAAAAATACTGCAAATGGTTATATCAAATGACAGAACTGAAGTAACTCAAGATTCTTTCATCTTTATAACTATGCTTTCATTTCTTATTTTGAATTTATTGTTGAATACCTTAATATGTAGTACTACAGGGGTTAGAAACACAAATTGGGTTTAAAGATTCTGAACTGTTAATCTCTGTGCAAAGTTCTCCTTAACAGGAACTTCTCCCAATTAACCTTCATTTAAAAATACAATGTTATTAAGAGATGAGTAATAATGTGCTAATGGGAATTTTAAAAGTGTGATTAAAATGTAAACAACCTAACCTGAAGTTACTAAATTAGGATTCAGATCCATAAGAAAACAAACAAACAAACAAACAAAAACCCACATCATTCAGGGAGGAGACTTAGAACTGACATTTTTTAAATTGTTGGCCTATGGTAAATGCAAAATGCTTTTAGTCGGTTTTATTATTATTTTAAGTGCTTCCCAGTCAATGCCGCTCCTCACTCATTAGATTAGAAACGTGTGATGACTAAAATAACAGCTCTCACTACATTCTGACAAGTCTAAATGGTATGTGGTAAACATGAAGGCAACCACTGGAAGTATTTCTGTTTTGCCTTCCTTTGTTTTAATGAGGGATGTATTATAGCATACTTATTTTCAGACAGTTCATAAACTTTCTGGCCGAAGTCTTATTTATAGGTCACTTGTTGAAACTTGGCTTTTAAGTAGAAATATGCTTTTAAAGAAATATACCGTAAAAAGCAGAATCTGATGCTTTCTACTCAGATGGGCTGCAAAATGAACAAAAGTTTCTAAACGAAAGAATAAAATGATAGACATTATGCAAGTTTAGAGTCATAAATTACTGACAATTCACCTTTTTTAATGTGGTTACCCATGCAAATTCATTATTGACAAAGTAATAGGCATTTAAATTACTGGTAAAACATAATATTAAATGCATAGCATGGTGTACTGATCCTAATTAGGGCAATTAAATTTTACTATTTACAGTCTTAGGTCCAACTAAAGTTATTTTTACTTTTAAGTTATCTTCAACTTCTTTAAAAATATTTTTAATCAATCCATTAATAAATGCCAAACCCAATTTTTTCAATTTCTGAAATCGTATATAGGGTAAACTTTTCACCTATACTGTGAAACCATTTATAAAGTTTCTGAAGCCATTTATAAGATTAATAATCATTTAGAAGAAAGTATCCATTCTCCCCCCACCTCCCAAAACACAAGGCTACACTTCACCATCAATGTTTATGATAAATCTCTCAGATATATTTTAGGAACAAGAAGGTAATATTTACAATGTCCCTCAGTTTTATACTAGCAATAAAATTACATTGCAATCTTCAACGTGACCTTCACTTAATAGCTGAGAAAAAGAACCAAACTTTCTCATAAGTGGGAAAAATATTTATCTGTTTTATGTCACCAGTAGTCAAAGTTAAACCGAAAGTTAAAATAATTTATTTTAAATAACTTTTGTTATATTGATTCTGATTAGGTATTCTTACTTTTAGCCAATATGTTTAGACCTTTGGCCTTAACTTATACCAATGCATTAAATACCATGAAATCCCTAAATCTTTGTGCTGGTAGAAGAGTTCTATTTCTTTTTTTTTATTAAATTTTTTTATGTTTATTCATTTTTGAAAGACAGAGAGACAGAGCACAAGCATGGGTGGGGTGGAGAGAGAGGCGGACACAGAATCTGAAGCAGGCTCCAGGCTCTGAGTTGTCAGCACAGAGCCCCACACAGGGCTCGAACTCCCGAACCGAGAGATCATGACCTGAGCCGAAGTCAGATGCTCAACCGAGAGAACCATCCAGGTGCCCCAAGAGTTCTATTTCTAATATTGAAAAAGTTAAACATACTCTACACAATAAGTACAATTTATATTTAAATATATATCCAAATATCATTTAATTATTTTTTAAAAAAGACTTCCTATTGTTTCTGACTCTGAAAGTTTGTTCTTTTCCATGCTTTCAATTAATATCCTTATTAACAATAATTCTCAGTGAAGTACATGTCAGTTTTTCATCTTATTTCCTACTCTGAACCAGTAATTCCTAGCAGTCTTTAGTAATAATCTTGTCCAGGTTTTTGATTTTTATTCTCAGATGTGAGTTTTTGTCAACTAGACTCTTACAGAGAATTTTGATATGCAAAAACAGTAATATCATAACTAATGTCATTAAGTGGCTGTAGTGAACGAGTAGAATTCCATAAGACCTCTGATACCTTTACTTCCCTTTCAGACTAAATGATTGTATTCCCAAATTCATGTTGAAATCCTACCCCTTTGATGTGATGGTATTTGGGGTGGAGATTTGGGGAAGTGATTAGGATTAGATTAGGTCATAAAGGTAGGGCCTTATGGGATTGGTGCCTTTAGGATGGGATAATCCACATTGGGGATTAGGGTTTTAATTGATTAGCTTTGGGGAGGACACAATTCAACCCTAGCACTATTTTTCATCTTTCAAGTGAATAGATATTCAAAGAATTAGAGACCCTGTCATCAATACCCCATTTGAAGGAAACGTTCAGGAAAACTTTTTAAATTTTTTAACGTTTATTTATTTTTGAAAGACAGAGACAGAGCACAGTGAGGAGAAGAAAGAGAGGGAGACACAGAATCCCAAGCAGTCTCAAGGCTCTGAGCTGTCAGCACAGAGCCTGACGCAGGGCTCGAACTCATGAGTCATAAGATCATGACCTGAGCTGAAGTTGGATGCTTAACTGACTCAGCCACCCAGGCACCCTGGGAAAAGATTCTAACCAAACCATAAATGAATCAGAGACCATAGAAAAGAAAGATAAAAAGTTGAGAAAACAGTAATGTGTAATAAGTCTTATACTATGCACTATAATTAGGGATTTACAAATGTAAATCACAAATATTAAAATAAATATGTTTCAAAGGAAAACCACTAAAAGAACTGAAATCACTAAAAGTCTTCAAAGCTTTGCAAATTTCATGTATGTTTCCAGGGTAGGAAACAAATAAAAACATTAAGATTTCATTTGATGGGAGAATAGTCTCAAACTTGAAAAAGGAATTTCAAATGTTTGGTTAATTCCAATTTTTGTTTGTGAAAATATTTTATAATATCAATACAAGCTATTTTGATAATTTATTATCAACATAAAAGTATTATTTGCATAGCTCATGTCACATAGGTACAGCTAGCCAGTACCCTTCACATTACCTCATAGCAATGCAGAGAAGATTTTGTTGTATTATAAAGCACTTAGAAGTAAGTGTATGAACCAATTCTTTCCTGATTACCCATAACAAAAATTCCTGCCCAAAGAGTTTGTCTTCTCCAGTTAGTTGCCCTAACACTTCTACAACCACAGGACACTCTGGTATGCTGATATTTAATATTCTCTTGTACATCATACAATACATGCAAATAATTAGCTATTGAAAAAAAAAAAAAAACCAGTAAGTCTCACCAAGGTAAGTGATGCATACAAATTTCAGGGATAATAATTTAAGACATCTTGAAATTGTTCCCAAAAAGTACAAACCTCTTATTTTTGTTTTTCTTCTTCTTAAAGATAAACAGGAAGGAATAAATTCAGAGTATGATTACAAAATACATCCTTATTAGAAATGCAGTTAATAATGTGGATAATTTGCCCCAAAATCAATATATAATCTAAAATCAGAATTATTAGGTTTTCTTAGCATATTTATACTTTGCAAAATCTACTAACCCAGAAAAAAAAGTGAAGTTAAACCAACATAATTCTGAAATCACAGAGTAAAAATGCTATTTAAAATGTGTATTTAGTGCCTGAAAAAAATATATATAACTATGAAATATAACCATAAACATTAACATTTTGTGCTATGAACTAAATTGTGTCCCTCCCAAATTTGTGTATTAAAACCCTAATCCTAGTGTGATGGTATTTGGAAATGGGGGTCTTGGGAGATGCTTCAGTTTCAATGAGGTCATGAGGGTATATGTAGCTCTCATGATGGGTTCGTGCCCATATAAGAAAAAAGTTAGAACTCTCCTTCTTGTCCTCTCCATGCACATGCACTTAGCAAAGGCCATGTGAGTACAGAGTAGCCATCTGCAGCCAGGAAGAGAGCTCTCACCAGAACCCAACCATGTTAGCACCTTGATCTTGGACTTCTAGCCTCCAGGACTATGAGAAAATAAATTTTTTAAACCATACAGTCTATGGCGTTTTGTACAGCAGCTCTAGCAGCCTAAAATGCAATGCAAAGGACTATTTATGTAATGGTCAAAGGAGAAGCCCATCCATTCTACCGAACTTTTTTTTTCTTCATTCAAACTGGGTATCAACAGATAGACATTAAACCTATAACATACAATTTTATTGGGGATTATAATAACCCTGAAGCAATGGTTCTCAATTCGGGAAAATTTTGCCCCCAGAAGACATTTTGCAATGCTTTCTCTCTCTCCCTCTCTGTCTGCCCTTCCTCTGCTCTCTCTCTCTCTCGCTCCCTCAAAATAAGTAAATACATTTTTTTTAAAAAGTTACAAAAAATCTTTTTGAGAGAGAGAGAGCTCATGGGAGCAGGGAGAGGGCCAGAGGGAGCAAGAGAGAGACAGCAGGCTCCCAAGTAAGCTCCCAAGTAGGCTCCACACTCAGTGCAGAATCCTGAAGTAGGGCTTGATCCCACGACCCTGGGATCATGACCAGAGCCGTAATCAAGAGTCAAAAGCTCAACCAACTGAGACACCCAGGCACTCCTCTGAAATGTTTTCAAATTCTCAAAGGTAGGTAGGTAAAGTATAAAAGTAAAGTTTAATGTCCACCTTGTCAAAATGTCACAAGTTATTTGTTATCAGGATCACAAGTGTGCTAGGACTTAATTTTTAATGCATCCAAGTGGGTTGTATAGCTTTTATGTGGTTATACCCTTCCTCTATGCTCCAAATCCAGTTTTGATGATGCCCTTTTCTTTTCAGCAACATCTCTCCTTCTTTAAGTCCTTAAATCACTTACACACCTTCCTCTTCAGCTATAGTCCTCTTTAATAAAACAAACTTTGTTTTCGGAAGTTAACATTTTCTTATTTAAATATCCAAGATGGTTATGCAAACTACATAGCATAAAAATGGAACAAAAACAAAAACAAAACTCTTGCAAGTCATTTTACTAAATCAGCCAACAGAAGACTTTCTTTCTCAGATGCAGGGGCATTACATTACTTTAAGTATAATGATGTAATATTAGCTTTAGGAGTAATCATTTTCTTTCTCATTCCACTCAACAAATGAAGGTCTGATGTCTTGTATATGTTTTAAATTTAATCACAACTAATGTTAAGGGGAAAAAATGAATACTTCTTTCTGAGCTAATCCACCAAGAATAAGCATTCTGACAAAGGGAATAGATTTTCTGTTGTGTTAAAACTGATGATTATTTGCATCCATTAGTATCTACATGATTTTCATTCAACTTAAATATTTTTTTGTCTACCACATAAACAAAGCTTGGTCACATAACATGTACCTCTGGAGTTATGTTAACTACAGAAATGTTTTCCTAATGTAATAAAATAAATTTACAGTAAATCTATTACTTATTTAGAAAAGGTAATTCCAAGTAACATAAGACATGTTCCTTTTGTCTGTAGTACTATTAGTATTTTAAATACTGGTTTATAGGTTTTCTAAAGCAACAATAATAAGCTCATGAGGCCAATAACCAGCATCAAGTCAATCATAACACAGTCCCAATAAAGGTCAGGTTTCAGTTAAAACATTATCTGTTGTCAAGAACCAATAAAATATGCTCTAAATCTGTCCCCTATTTCACTAATATGTTGAGAATTCTCAGAAGCTTGATGGTCTATAAAATCTGTTTTGTCATTTAATTGTATCAAATAATTAGGTAATATATCATTGTTAATGTAGTCAACTCTGACATCATCCTAAAGAATATAATTGGCTAGGATTTGTTTTTTCATCTTGATAACGAGTCAGGCTCTTTTATTGTTTAATACTTCCTCATTTTACTGGTATTATTAAGAACTTTTGATGAATTAAAATTCCTTTCTCATTCCTCTCTTTTTCATTCTTATTTTACAGATCATTTTTTATTAAATTCAGAGTAAATTTTATGGCAAAATATTGTTAATATACATATATAAGTTGAAAACACATGTTTAAGTAATGCACACTGATGTTCTTGTTACCTACCAAATATATTTTCGGGTTATGAAAGTTTAACTTAATAAATTTTGTATAATGTTGCATTTTAAAACCCCTGAAAATATCAATAAACTTTAATATTTTGTGTAATTTTACATAATATAGATATCACATTAACAAAAATTAGGTTAATACATTTTTGGCAGCTTTATGAAAATAAAAAGTACAATCTATTTTTGTTTAAGATTTTTGAGTACTTTGCTTCATATTACATGATCATATCTCTAGGAGGAGCAGTATGAAGTTAAATCACACACTTTACAAAATAAAATATGACCTTAGTCTTTACAATTTTTGATAGAGAAAACTAAAATGTCTAATCTTGGTTTAGTGATCTGTTTCTGGAATTATACAAAGTTTAGTATAGATTAGAGACCATTCTATTTTTCAGATTTTCAAATCCTCACATCTGTAAGACTATAAAATTGATAATTAATCCGATTGAAGCATTAACAGTTTATACATAATATTATTGTTAACAAAAAAGTTGTTGGAGGGTTTATAGCAAATAACCTTGCAAGGAAAGTATGTTTGTGGGCCAATATTTTTATCACTTACCAGCTCTTCCTGAAGTTGGCAAATGAGTTCATCCCGCTCTTTCAGCTGCAGCTTCAGCATTGAGCATTCATCTTTCATTATATCCTATAAAAACATCAAAGAGACAGCATAATAGGCTTAGCCATTTCACTTTGCTCTTGATAAGGAAAGTCAGCTTCACACAGTGGGAGATAATTGCATATGACTAATGAAACTCAAATTTTCTACAGTCTGGTATTTTTCATAATATATTCTAAGTTGCAAGATAAACAAGCTAATGCATCTGAAGATATTATTCTATATAATATACACAGGTATGTTTTTTTAATCAGTCTTTTTCTTTAATATCCATTTGTCCATTTTGTTGCCTAAGACAAACCAGTGAGTCATCCTAAAGTCTTTCCTCCCATTCTTGTGCATACATAATGAGTAGAAAAATGGCTATCCTCTAAAAGAGATACTTTTACCTATAATTTGTTCCCCTGCTATAATTAAATATTAATTCCCAAACCAGTTACCAAGTTATGGTCTTTATCTTTGATGGTGTCTCTATAATACTTGTCCCTTTCACTAGAGCACTATCTTTGGGCATTTTCTTCTCACTGTGTGTGTATGCTCAGCCACAGCCTCTATGTACACAATACATACACATCCGTGGCCTATATTACTCTATGCCTATATTACTTCTAACTCTCTAATACAAATACTTAATCTAGACACATGTACCTTCCAAGCCTCAACTCATAAATAAAACTATTTACTGAGCATATACTCAGCATTGTCCCATAGACATTCCAGGGTAACATTCGTCTCATCATTTTCCTCTACCTGAAAACTTGACTTCTACTTACTTCTCACATGTTTCTATTTCCTAAAATAAGCAGGAAGCCATCCTATACTCTTAGTTTTTACTCACTCTGGCCAAATCTGATACCAAAGTCTTTAATCTCTATTTCCTTGATATTTCTTAGATGCACTCTTCTCTATCTTCATTGACTTACTCAAGGTGTCCATTGTTTCTTTCTGGCTTAATGCAGTGAATTTCTGAACCGATTTTTCTATCACCTTCCCTATCTGCTAGAGATATTTTCCTAAATGGCAATAAATTACATCCCTTCTTATTTAATAGCTAATCACCTCTTTCAGGAAAATAAAGAAGTCAAACACTCTTTAGCATAGTATATAGTGCCTTTCGTTATCTGCTACTTGCTTATTTCTGGAGCTTCAAAGTTTTTCATTTCCAACTTTCTTAGAACCATTGATCATTCCTACAGAACTGAAATACAAAATGTTTTATGTATCCTGCTTTACCCATACACAGGTCTGGACTATAAAGTCTTCTACACATGGCACCTCTCTATTCCCCACAATATCTTGTGCTTTTAGAGACATTTCAAACATTGCTCCTTATTCCACTAGAAAGCTTCCCCTTGTTGGCTAAGACACCCCTTGAGAGTAAGGGCATGTTCCATAGCATCTAAAACATATGTCATTTCATGCAATATTAATACTTCCAGCGTTGTTTGCTTGTTCCCCAGCCTCATTGGGCTTTTTGCCTCCTCCACTTCATCAGATAGGCTATTTCATTAGCACCAAACACTGTAACTGATGTGCAATTACTCAAATACACATTTCCTTTCCATAAAATTACCAAATAAGAAATGTTTACATTAGGGGAATTCCCATTTCTTCTGAATCCGTTAACCTTATCTGAACTGACAAGGAGGAAAACAGCTAATGGCTTAGAAAAAATAGTACTTGTTCATTCTGGTTTTCATGATGTTAATAATTTGTACTTCCTCTAAACTAAGTAATAAACAAACGTATGATTTGAATTGACTAATATCTCCTTTCATCTGCTTGCAACCAGCTTGCCTGGGAGATGCTCATTACCTCTGTACCTTTCCTTTTGCACTATGCCTATTTCTTCCCTAAATCACAGGTTTTCATGGATAGAGTTTACACACATTGTTTTTAATACATATTTTAACAGATTTTAAATATTAACGAAAAGATGGCTTAGCTTGCCTCACAGCACAAAGGTAAAAACAGCAAACTTAAGAGGAAGGTAAGAGAATAATCAAGCTTCTTAGAATCAGAGATGTAGAATCAAATTCGTGGTACTTCAACTAAGTAGTCCTGTGACTGTGCTAGTAACTTTTCTGTGGAGGTTGAAGATAACATCAGATGATAAACTACCTGATGGCAAAAACTGCATTGTATTAGTACTTATGTTCCCAAAGTCTTGCATAAGATCTCACTTAAGAAAAAGAACTCTCAACATAAAATAAAATGTTGTCACGAGTGAATTCTCCAGGAGACAAATACTGAGGTGTGGTTAAGGTTTATTTATAATAAAAAGGTCCATTAGAGAGTAAACCCACATAAAAAGAAGAATCAGACTTGGCTAGGGAGGAAGTTGGACCAAGACCCATACCTGACAAACCTCTGCCATCTAAACGAAGAGGTCCAGAGCCAAGGTTGCCTGTTAGAGGAATCCTGTGTTGAGAGAATGTAGGCAGGCTCTTGTACCACTCCCTGTTCAGTCACTGGGGGCTCATGAAGGAGAACTAAATGTCCCCACCACTATATGGTCAACTAATCTTCAACAAAGCAGGAAAGTGTATCCAATGGAAAAAGTCTCTTCAACAAATGGTGTTGGGAAAACTGGACAGCAACTTGCAGAAGAATGAAACTGGACCAATTTCTTACACCATACACAAAAGTAAATTCAAAATGGATGAAAGACCTAAATGTGAGATAGGAAACCATCAAAATCCTAGAGGACAATACAGGCAGCAACCTCTTTGGCCTCAGTCACAGCAACTTCTTACTAGACATGTTGCCAAAGGCAAGGGAAACAAGCAAAAGTGAACTACTGGAACATCATCAAGATAAAACCTTCTGCACAGCAGAGGAAACAATCAATGAAACTAAAAGGCAGCCTATGGAACAGGAGAAGATATCTGCAAACAACATATCTGACAAAGGGTTAGTATCCAAAATCTATAAAGAACCTACCAAACTCAACATCCATAAAACAAATAATCCAGTGAAGAAATGGGCAGAAGACATGAATAGACATTTGTCCAAAGAAGACATCCAGATGGCTAACAGACACATGAAAAGATGCTCCACATCACTCATCATCAGGGAGATACAAATCAAAACCATGATGAGATACCACCTCATACCTATCAGAATTGTTAAAAGTAACAACACAAGAAACAAGAAATGCTGGCGAGGATGTGGATAAAGGGGAGCTCTCTTACACTCTTGATGAGAATGCAAACTGGTACAGCCACTCTGGTAAACAGTAGAGAGGTTCCTCAGAAAGCTAAACAGAACTACTCTACGACCCAGCAGTTGTACTACTAGGTATTTACCTAAAGGATACAAAAATACTACTTCGAACAGGCACATGCACACCAATATTTATAGCAGCATTATCAACAGTAGCCAAATTATGGAAACAGTCCAAATGTCCATCAATTCATGAATGATTAAAAAAGAAGCAGTGCATATATTCAATGGAAGATTACTAAGCCATCAAAAAGAATGAAATGTTGTTATTTGCAATGACATGGATAGAGCTAGAATGTATTTTGCTAAGCAAAATAAGTCAGTCAGGGAAAGACAATACCATATGATTTCACTTACATGTGGAATTTAAGAAACAAAACAGATGAATATGGGGGACAGAAAAAAAAAGAGAAGCAAACATAAGAGATTCGTAACGATGGAGAACAAACTGAGGATTGATGAACAGGAGAGGGTGGGGATGGGCTAAATGGGTGATGGGTTAAAAAGGGTACTTGTGTTGAGCACTGGGTGCTATCTATAGGAGAATAATCACTAAATTCTACTCCTTGAAACCAATATTACACTCTATGTTAACTAACTAGAATTTCAATAAAAATTTGGAGAAAAATAAAAAGAGAGAACTAGATCTCAGCTGCTGTTACTCATTCATTGTCTCAGGTCATCCAGAGATGAGACTGACTTCAGCTAGAGAGCTGAGGCAGGCCCTAAAGGCAGGAGCTAACAGCCAGAGGCAGTCAGCTAACTGTAGGATTTGCACTTACTTCAGGAAGTGGTCCTTTACTGAAAGAGGATCTGGGCATCTGCCTGAATCTACTACAATTGTATTTTTTTTGTAGATTAATTATCAGTAATATTTTTGTATATTAATTGTTTTATTAATTAATTTAAAATGGAAGATTTGTCAATATTGTGACTAATAGAATTGCAGAAAAAAATGGTTTTCCAAAAAAATGCTCACTTTATATAATTCTCAGATGTTTTTTCCCCCTGGGAAACTTTTTCAAGAAGTTCACAATCTCAGAGCTTTAAATCAGATAGGTGATAATATATCATTTGCATTTACTTATGGAATAACACATTAAATATTTATCATATGTTATCAGAAGCCAACTTTTATAAAAGCCTTCACTATGAATGACTGTGCAAATGAATCTTAGTTATCTAGACTTTCATTCTTATTTGTTATATATACATGTGCCAATAGTCACATAAGTATTTGCTTAACAAACAAAATAAAAAGTCCTTGAACACACCTACTCTTAGGGGAAAACTAATAGCAATATTTCCTCAATATTCTCACTGTATTTGCAAATTTGTGGAATGTATTTGGCAGGATGATCTACTGAGTTAGAAATCATATTGATTGTAGAATTAGCTGGATTTTAATATTCTTGATTTTTCAAAAGAGGTTATTTCATTAACCTGTAGGCTAATGTAACCAGTTTAAGCTTGTGTTTATTTAAATGTATATTTCTCATTCATAAACTATATGCTTTAATAATTATGACATCTTCTGTTTCTCATTCAAGCATAATTAATTTTTAGGACTATAATTCAATTCCATTATTTCTAAATTCAGTAATTATTTATAAATGTGAAACTCATAGTGTGGTAGATTAAAGATGGCTACAAATCATTTTTTTTACTATTCCTACTGAAAGATGGAAGCCAATGCCCTCTCCTTGGATCTGGACTGGTTTTGTTGTTTGACCAATGAATACTGCTGAATTAAGTCCACATGACTTTCAAGACTAGATAAGGTCAGCTTCCAGGACTGCTCAGTTAGAATGCTCCTTTGTCAGGTTATTTCCTTGCAGAAAGAAACTAACCTAGCCATGCTAAAAAGTAAAAACACATGTACTTCTGTTAACAGCCCCCTATCAGCTTCAAAAAGACACCCAGCTTTAATTGCCAGCCATCAGAGTGAGCCATCTTGCACATCTAGCCCAGCGGAGTCTTCAGGTGACTGAAGCTCACAACCAATTGTCTAACTTAAATTACTCCCAAATTCCTGACTTGCAAAATCATAAAAAAATAAGATTATCATTTTAAGCCATTAATTTTTGGATGATTTGTTATAGATACCACAAGCACATGTGGATAAACTCTGAATTATAATTAGAATTAGAATAAATTATGGCTCATTATAGTTGTATAAAAATGTATGCAGCTAATTTTGAAATATTTTGTGATTTAATTTATGATTTTTGTGATTTAAAGTTATAGTTTAAATAGTGTAATTTTCACATAGCTCATTTTATGCATGAAATGAACATTTATGTCATCATTGCATAAGTTACTAGAGAATCAGACATATAGATATAAAAACAGCTTACAAATTATCTTATTCTTGTACTTTTATATGATAAATTTGGAAAGTCACAGCCAGATACATAGATATTTGGGTAATTTGTCCCAAATTCAGTTAGCTGACTCTAGTACCATACATCCTATAATTTATTTTTGCCTAGAATTAGAATCAACTCATTGTTTTAGACTATTGTATAAACAAATTAAGTACCAAAAAATAAAAGGCAAGTAGAATCTGTAAATCACTTTGAAAATGATCTTATGCTAAAATTATAAATATAGATTTAAAAAATCACATAATTTCTAACTCATAAACCTCACATAATTCCTCAAGTAAAATCATTAATGTAATTCTTGGCTACTAGTTACAAAAACACGTCAAAATTCGTATTGAATCATCATGACTCTTTCTATTTATAGACCTCTGGTCTTCTCTCTGAAGGGCTTTATGATTTACAACTTATTTCCTAATTCTTATAAATAAAAAGGTCAAAAGATTTTTTAAAAAATAAAGGAAACAGACAACTCTATCAGAGTAAAAAGGGACAAAATGCTATGAGTAAGTGGAAAAAGAGAAGAAATAAATAGGAATATGGTAGGAGCCAACAGCAGGGTAGAGGTTAGAAAACACAAAAATGTGTAATAACCAACAATGTATTTTGCAGCTCTACCAAAATAACTGACCTCAAATGATTCTTATGTTTTTTTAAAGGATTTTAAATCATTTTTTAAAATTAATTAATTTGGGGGGGGGGGAGTGTGTGTGTGTTGGGGGGGGGGGGGGCCCCTTTGCGGGGGGGGGGGGGCAGAGAGGGAGAGAGAGAGAATCCCAAGTAGGCTCCTTGCTGTCAGCACAGAGCCTCATATAGGTCCTGAACCCACAAGCTGTGAGACCATGACCTTAGCTGAAATCCAGAGTCAGACACTAACCGACTGAGCCACCCAAGTGCCCCTGATTCTTGGGTTAACTGAGTTCTAAAGCAGCATACTACCTGTAATATCTGAATAACTAGTGAAATAAAGCAGTGTAGGTACATAATCATCTAAACAGGACCATAAGAGGAACTGTTTTTAAATACTGAAAACAAAGTGAGGTGACCAACTCTTGGTTTCAGCTCAAGTCATGATCTCACAGTTTGAGTTCAGGCCCACATCAGGCTCTGTGCTGGGAGCATGGAGCCTACTTGGGATTCTCTCTCTCCCTCTCTCTCTGCCCCTCCCCTGCTCATGCTGTGTCCATCTCCCTCTAATAAACAAACAAATAAATAAAGCCAATAAAAACACCACTCTAATTTTTTATTATTTAGTTTAAAGTATACCAAAACATTGGTTTGTGAGCATAAGTCATTCCAGAAACAATCTTATAATCTAAAGCACTTTGAAGCAAATTTCAAGAACCATTGGCTCAGTTGTGATCATGTGACATTTAGTGTCATGTACTACTCGTATTGTAAGACGTTGCTCGTTTATCAAGTAAAAATTTATTAGGAATGTTGGCTTGTCGTGCAGAACACTCACCAAACAAGTTACTTGAAATCTAAGGTTTTACCATAATTGAAAAAAATCATAAATCATTTCGGTATCAGTAATTGCTAAATGATGAAAAAGTTTGTTTTTACATTCAATTGAAAAGATTCTAGATTTGACTTTATACAGTCACTTAAGAGATGAACTAACATTTCATTGATTTATAGTGTTTTTTTCCTAAATATTGTTTTCATAGAAATATAAAAATAGAAAAGGCATAGTAGGTGTTCAAAGTGAATATCTTAGAAATGTATTTTTTAACATATACAAATCAGGAAACAGCATTATCCATTGACACAGTGGTATATTGGCTGTGATTTTCAAGCAATCAAAGAAAAGGCTCCTTGGATATTGGCATAATCTTTTCATTTGGAAGTCTACTCTTAGGAAATCTTAAGATTTCCTAATGATCTTTATCACTCAAAAGATAATGATGACTATATCTGATATTTGTATAGGGGCTTTATAACTTGTAAAACACTTTAATTTACAGAATTTCTTTTTGCTATCAGAATATTTCTTGACCAGTTATTGGACAAAAATCATACATTTCTATGATAAGTAAGGGCTTTAGGCATAAAAATGAAGCAGAAAAAGCAATTGCAGCAAAGGTCAAACAAAAGGAAACCATTAATAATAATACTAAGACCCTTAAGCTGTGCTCAATAACCTCTCAACAAAATTCATTGTAATCCTACATTTTTTGGAATCCTTAAAAAATTAGACTCACTGAGAAATGTGCTGAGATGTTAAAATAGTTCTATGAGACAATGGGCTTGTCATTTCTAAGTTCTTAATAGTCCTATTAGGTTCACTTTCTTGCATTAATTACAGCCCATTGACAAGTCCTTGAGACAGGCAGAGTGGCCTTCCTCTAGGAACTCAGCTGCCTCCAGGATGAGACTTTGCTAAGGGCAAAAGGCAATCTTAGCTTAACATTATCCCAACCTTCCAGGATTCTGTAAGTCTACTTTAACATACAAAAATTCCTTTGGAAACCCCCTTTATCTCTACCAGCCAAATATATGTTAGCAATCATCCTCCAAGCATATGGCCCACTAATATACATCTGAATGGTCTCCTGACTAAAGTTTTATTAAACAATAATAAATTATCATTTCCTAACAATCTAGCCTCCTCAAGGTCCTGGAAACCTTGCTTCGAAAATTGCTTACAGACTTAAGCTACCCTCACCCCCTCCCAACTTAAAAGTATATAATCGGGGCACCTGGGTGGCTCAGTGGGTTGAGTGTCTGACTTCGGCTCAGGTCATGATCTCATGGTTCCTGAGTTTGAGCCCCACATTGGGCTCTGTGCCAACTGCTCGGAGCCTGGAGCCTGCTTCAGATTCTGTCTCCCTCTCTCTCTCTGCCCCTCCTCCACTCACCCTCTGTCTTTCTCTGTCTCTCAAAAATAAATAAACATTAAAAATTTTTTTTAAGTATATAATCAGTCACCAGTGAAATCCTAGTGCAGCTCTTTCACCCATGATTCCTGTCCCTGTGCTTTAATAAAACCACTTTTTGCAACAAAAACATCTCAAGAATTCTTTCTTGACCATTTGGTCTGAACCCCAACATTTCCACGTTAATGATCCTTATAAAAACTATTCAAAGTTTTCACTATTTGCTATTTGTTTCATCCAGGAAATTTTTGATTAAAAGTAAAATTAAAAACAAACATTTGTGTTTCATTTTCTAAAGACTTCTTAAAGTGATTGTATTTTGTAGGCATAAAGATTAAAAAAAAAGTTTCCTAGCATCATAGAATAAGTTAGTAGGCATGACCAATTAGTTTCCTGATCTGCTAAATCCGTGGATTTCATCAAAATCAATTATGAACTATACTTAAGACATAAATAAATGTCTTATAAACTCATCAGCAATCATCTTCTCAAAAAAGAAAGCCAACAAGTGGTAAAGTAATATTAATTTATATTGCCCCATTGAACTTGCTTGATACAAAATTCTTGGGGGAAAAATATCCTTAGGAGATCTTAAGATTTTCTGATATCAGCATTTTTTTCCCTCACAGAAGACAGACATAATTGTTACATTATACCTGTATTTTTTAAATAAGGTAGGTGATTGTGACCCTTCCCACAATGTAGACTTTACAAGAAAGAAAACTGAAATGGGTTAGAAATATGCTGTTAAACATTCCTGCTATGAAGTCACACTTGCTTCCTTTTCATGTTTTAAATAAGAAATAGGGAACCTCTTATCCCTGAACATCCTGAATGAAGTAAGAGAATTACGTTTGAACACAACTATAAGATTAGTTTCTGAGAAGGAAAAGTAATCAAAGACAGCAAACACATGCCATTCCCCACCTAGAAGTGTCTAACAAAGTTGTGTTATTTTTGTTTTGTTTAAATGCTATCCTGACCCAGTTTTGAGGCTTTGGTTAGAGGACATTTAGTTAGATACCCTTCTTGAACAACTAATTAAGTCCATATTCCAAATACTTCTCTTATTGGGCCCTCACATTTCAGGGTCATTACATACCAGCCCTACCGAATGAGGTACCAGGTAACTAGGGATAGCCTCTGGGGCCTCTTTCCCCAGAGTTCTTGAAATTATTGAAATTAACCAATCCTCAGAGAGCCCTAGACATCTAGCTAACCCCATGCTGTTTGCCATACATAAATTGGCCCCTACAGCTGAAGTTTGCTGTTACTCTGCAGCCTGAGGGCAACTTCCTGCATGGTCCTGTTTAGAGGCCTTCTCTCCTTGGGAAGTGTAAGTAATGGAGATCTGCATTTCAGGAGTGTCAGTGTGTGGTGTCTCTCCATTAAAAGAATCTTTAAATCTCATAAAACACAGTGCCTGCAGGGCATGCTGCAGGTAGTGGGCACCATTCTGCCATTCTCCCAGGACAAAGGAACTGAGCCAGCTCCTGGGCCCTGGTCATTTATATGCCCTTCAGACAGAGAGGAAGGGCAGTGGGAATAAAATCAATATATTATATCCTGCTTTATAGAGTGCTGAATTGTGACAATAATGAAGAATACAGAATAAGTAATGTTTTAGGATGTTTTTCAAGGATTCTAGCAGACTTGTAGAAGTCTGGGGAGGAGAAAAAGCAGAAAGCTAGGAATTGTGCATAATGTGACTCAATTTAAGCAGTGGTTTCAGGCAGTCTGGGAGGTCAGGAAATTAAGTTGCAAAAAAGCAATGAATATTAGCTGATGCTACAGATCACAGCTACAAAATATAAATCTGTATTGGACAGTAAAGAAAGGAAATAAGGTCATGCTTTGTTCTTTTTTAGAGCACTAATGGATAGCAACAGCATACACAGTGGTATCTTCAAATACTCATTATATGTACATTGTAAAACAGGAATCTTTGAAGATGGCATATACATGAATTTGGAATAAGTAGCTTTTCAATTTATGAAATAGATATACTTTTGAATGCCTGCTTATGTAGTGAATGTCTGAATACTGTGCCCAACTATATAATTAACTTCCATGATAAAACAAAAATTTTGGCTTTAAGATTCTATAAATTAAAGTTAAGAGGACTGAGAAGTTTTAGGTTATCATTAAACAACACTAAACTATCCTAAGAACTATTATCTAATAAAGGGAAAAAAAAAACTATCAATCGAACAGTGTTTTTCCTGTTACCTGTTGCTATCTCTCTTTCAGTATAGAGAAGATTGTATTTGAGTGTTGTGTCACAGTTTAGCTGTGTGACCTGGCACAAATCAATTACTGATAACAAAACTACAATTAGTTGAAATTCTGAAATAATCCCAAATGTTTTGCATACATCATCAGTGGATACTCACCTTTTTACCAGGAAGGTGGTATTAAGCACATTTTTCAAGGTCTTAGCAATTTCCTATACCATAGAACTAAAAAACAATGACCAAAATAAATCCAAGCCTGCATTAACACAAAACCACTGTATCTCAGTAGTAGTATGCACTACTTTGGAGAGCTTCAATTTTCTTCATAAAAGGAGGTTCATGGTATGCATTTTTTCCCACAATGATCATCCAAGTACGTATAAGGGAAACAGCCACAATTAGGCATAGTAGGTAGACTGTCTAAAACAGCACCCCCAAATTTGTCCTGCTCTTATCTCTAGGATCTATGAATATGGTATCACTCAGGTGGTTATTATGTTCAATAGTACAATTGACCTTAAAATAGGGAAATGATCTGGGTGGGCCCAGTCATATGAAGCAGAAGTCGGATATATTTCAAGCGTGGTAAGGATTTGACTCACTATGTTTTGATAATTGAAAGGGCTGTGTGAGAAGGGATATCAGAAGGAGATGAGAGAAACAGCCAGCAAAGAAATGGAACCTCAAACCTTCAATGTCAAGGAAGTGAATTCTTCCAAAATCAGGGATGGACTAGAAAGACCTCCTAAGCTCCTGATTAGAACAGCTGAATGAGACCTTAATTTCAGCTTTGTGAGACTCTGATAAAAGACTTGTGTTTTTTTTTTTTAAGTCAGCAAGTTACATACACAAATACAGAGACTAAGGTAATAGAATTAGAGAAACCTTTCTTGAGAAAAAAAAAAAAATATCTAACCAGAATCTCAATGTTCAGAAGAATTAGTAAATGATTAAAGAAATGGAAACATTTTCCAAGTAAATGCAGGACCATGGGAATTTCTGGAGTCAAAGGAAACCACTGCAAGAACTCAGGGAACAAGTATTTCAATACAATAGTGTGGAGAGATATACATTAGCAAGAAGATACAAATGAGGACCAAATCACAAAAGACATTTGTGCCATAATAATAAGTTGTTTTATTCAGAAGGCTTTAATGTATCAATAAAGAATTTTCATCCATGGAATGGTATGATCAGATTTACTTTTATGCAGCTTACAGTAAGTACACTATGGAGGATGTGCTGGATGAGACCAAGACCAGAGATAGGAGGCTGATTTAATAATCTGGGAAAGAAACTATTAGTACTTAAACTAAGATGTGGGGAGCAACTGGGTGGTTCAGTCAGTTAAGCACTGAACTTCAGTTCAGGTCATGATCTCACTGTTCATGACTAAGTGCCCATCATCCCCTCTGCTGTCAGCACAGAGCCCGCTTTGGATCCTCTGTCTCCCTCTCTCTGCTCCTTCCCTGATCATTCACTCTATCTTTCTCTAAATAAATAAATAAATAAATAAATAAATAAATAAGCTAATAATAAATAAACTAAAATGGGTCTGTGGGAGTAGATTTGACAGCTTTTTAGAAGGTGGGCTCTACCAGATATGGGTGGCATAGGAGGGGAAAATGAGAGAAGAAAGAGTAAAGAATGATATAAAGTATCTGGCAGGTCTAATGGGGTTCACCCTTACGTTCACCGCAAGTGCCATTCACTCCTGTTGAGAGCAAATCTAATTTGAGGTGGAAGAATTTCAGATGAAGAAAATATAATGAGTTTAGTTTTAATGTCCCTTGTAATAGCCAACTGAAGAAATATAGTATGAACTATTGATGTAGGAAGGTACATCTTCTACCTTCAGAAGAAAGGTATCTGGTCAGGGAGTGAAGATTTGGGAATCACTGGAATATTGATGTAGTGGAAAATCAACAGCTGAAAGATGAAAAGAAGTGACTTTGGGAAACAAACAACCAAACAAACAAAACCTGAAAATGAACAGGTTGAAAACAAGAACAGCATGGTGCCACGATAGCCACGGCAGGGACTAACTTTAAGAAAGAGAGTGAGATCAATGGTGTTAGGTGCAACAGAGATAAAGTAAAGGAAGGGCTTATCAAAAAGTAAGTCGTTATTGACTTTAACAAAGCAGTTCCACGTGATGTGTTAGAAGCAGAATTCAGATTACAGTGGCTCAGAAGTTAACTGAAGATGTAGGAGAAGTAAGGAATTACCAACTATATAATTTTCAAAATATAACCTCATTCCAAGAAATGAGGAATAGTAGCTAATAGGATTGAGATGGTGTGTGTGTGTGTGCGTGTGTGTGTGGGTGTGTGCATGTGTATGTGTCCATGTGTGTGTGATGGAAAAGCTTCAACAGGTTTAAAGACTGATGAAAATGATTCAGTAAGCAAGGAGAAGTTAAAAATACAAGGGTAAGAAGGAATAATTAAGGGAAGGAAGTCCTTCAAGTGTTAAGAAATGAGATTCACTACATAGAAGGAGGTATGAGCTTCCCATAGGCAGAGAAGTATCCATGAACATAAGGAAATGAAATAATCTTTTGTTGATAGTGCTTCAATGATAAAGGATTCTCTTTCTAAACAACTTTATGCAACACACTGCTAAGGATTGAATGTGTCCCCTCAAAATTCATATGTTGAAGTACTAATGCCTAGTACCTCAGAACGTGACCTTGTTTGGAAATGGAGTCACTGCAGATGTAACTGGTTAAGATCAGAAAATACTAGAATAGGGTAAGACCCTACTCCAACATGACTGACGTCTATAAAAAGGAGGAATTTGGACACAGAGATGCGTACAAGGAGAACACCACGTAAAGACTGGAGTTATGTTGTCACAAACCAAGGAACTACTAGAAGCTACGAGAGAGAGACCTGGAACAGATCCTTCCCTAGCAACTTCAAGGAAAATACAGCCTTGCTGACACTTTGGTCTCAGAATTCTAGCTTTCAGAACTGAGATAATACATTTCTGTTGTTTGAGCTATTCAGTTAGTGGTACTTTGTTACAGTAACCCTAAGAAATCAACACATAGACATAACGTAGTTTTCAATTGCTACACCTTCTTACAGATTATATAAAAGTAATTGAGTTTATATATAATTTTTTTAATAATTAACCAATGAGCAAATAGAAGGAAGTAGGAAAGGATGGAACAAAGAGAGTACATAAATCATGACCTTTCTCTACCATGTCTCTTAACTTCAAAGTTCTCCAAATGCTCACTTTTATTTCTAACATACGATAGTATTTGAAATGGAGGGGCGGTTAGCATATCTAATATAACAGGAGTTCTTTGTTCCTTCAGGTTATGAACATAAAGTACTCTTATCTTTGCATATTTAGTCACTGCTTGATTTCTGAGCAAGTGTAGAGGTGTAGATGTCTATTAAGTCTGTATCTGTAGCAGGAGTTCACACTCAATCATTCAAGTGAACAGCAGGGCTTATTGTTATGGACTTTTAGGCAGAACACTAGGGAGACACCACCACATAATTAGGAGGCACCACCACATTCTGGCAACTTGACACTGATCAAAATGTCTTAGACAAGTTAGTCTCATCAAAGTCAAATTTGCTTTGACCGCTAATCAGTATGTGATGAAGCTCGTGGAGATACAATTGTTCAAATTCCTTTTCACATATAATAAAAATTTGGTAAGAATAATACCATCTACAGTCATCAAGGAAAACATAAATAAATGCCTCAATATCCACACCCCATCCTCATTCCATCCAAGCCCTGCTAGTTGAAAAGAAAAAAAAAAAAAAGAAGAAAGAAAAAAGACAACTCTGACAACTAAAAATTAGTGGCCAAACCACAGACACGTATCATTATAATGTCAAAATATATAAGGCAACCGTAAGTATGCAACAATGAAAGAATTGTTATTATATGATGGTAAATCTACCCAATGAAATAATGCAATTTTGAAAAAGGATGGTTGCACAGTCTATATGGTAACAAGAAAAAAACATTTCTAAATTTAAACCTAAATTTTAAATTACACCTAAATATTTATTCAAAGATACTTAGCAATCACATAACCTGCTGAGTCAACAGCACATGCGGTATGTTCAAAAGAAAATATTCCAAAAAAAGGAAATTCCAAACAGCCAGAGATTTTCACTTGCATACCACGAACATAATTACTAGAACGCATAGTTCACACAATAATTTTTACTATTGCACTAATCTCTTCCATCGGTTTCCCTGATGCACTTTAGCAGTTCTCCCATGTGTCCTACCACCCTTGCTTAAGGCCATGCGTCCTTCTTCCAGCCCTGCTTCCCTTCTGCTTCTGATAAAACGCTTGAGAATATACCTGATAAGGAACTCCCCCATCAGAGGGTAAAGAGGAAAAGAACTTAAGTAAAGACCCAAATTATTTTTAATGAATACAGAAAAAGGTAACTTTTGGAAAAAAATTATATAAATACTCTCCCCCAGCCTCACAAACTTAAAACTACGTGAATATTTATTTACTAGACACCAAAAACATGGAGTAAAAAGACATGCTGTCTTTGAATCCTTTTGATTCCAAGTCCTCTTTACACATAAGAAAGCAATAAAAGTTTTGTTAATTAAGCTTAAGACAGTATACAAAAGCTGTTCAAAAAGATGTTATTGTAAATCTATTAAAATGTTAAGATTGTAAAGAAAATAAATGGCAACTTATGAAAGTGTACAACTTTAACATACAGTTTTAAATGGCATTGGATGGAGATTTATTTAGAAAGCAATATATTTAAAGGTGAACGGTACTTTATTTCTGTCAATAATTGTCAAGTTATTTTGCTTGAGCACAGAAATTGTAGTTGTAATTCATGAGGTCTTTATTCTGCCCTTGTCACATTGAGAGATTTGCACTTTAATGGTATTATACTATCTTGAAAGTAATAGACCTTGCTGTTCACTTTGACTATGAATTTAAATATGATTTCTGTCCGTCTGTCGCTACTTTAATTTTGTCCAGCTGTGCAATACCTAATATCCTAAGAAGAGAGCCAGTCAAGTCACAGCATTATAACATAATAGTAAAAAAAGGCCCGGAAAGAAAAGAAAACCTGTATTTTAAAGAAATGCAATAGCAAAGTACACAGGTAGCAAACCAGATAGGTAGTTTTCAACAGCAGGTAAATGAAGACTTTACCTAAATCATGTAGGGAGCATATAAAAGATTTATAATCTCTTGCTCCCCCAGTTTTACCCCTTCAGGTTATGAGACCCAATTGCAGGTGGGAGTTGGAATCCATCTTTTTTTCCCCCCCATTTTTCTAAGCTTACTCTTTGGAACACATTGCTGTTGAAAATCAGTTGAAAAAGGAAAGCTTATTAGAATATGTAAAAAAAAGCATATGCATTTACGACAACAGGTTTAATTTTGCTTCTTGTAATCACAGTGTGCCATTAATTGTCCTTATCTGACAAACACTTTCCATTACCCAGGATGATGGGGGAAAATATAGGTTTTCTATGAATTACTCAGAGTTAGTTTTATATAAAATCATAAGCAATATGGGAAGGGTTAGACACTTGTTCACTGATATTCAAAATACTGGTATAAGAGAAAAGCCCTCTAAATTGCAGTAACTTTCAGCTTATATTTTCTCTATTAGTTCTGTCAGTCTTTAAACTGGATTAAGTTTCCACCTTCTCTAAAGCAAACGTAACAACAACAACATACTTTGTGATTCCTAACTTCTATCCCTGACTTGCTCCTCCTTTGATTAATGAAATTCTTCGAAGAGCAACTACACTTACACGATCAATACCCTCATTTGCAATTTAGCCACCATGAATAAATAACTAATAATTGTTCAATCTCCCTGCCTCTGAAAACTAGTTTCCACTCTAGTCACTTAATTAAAATTGCTCTCATCAGTGTTAAGTAAAAACCTTTTTTTCAGTCCTCAGCCTGATCTATGCTTTAGAGTTGCAATACGAAATCCCTTCTTTAAAATATCTTTCTCTTGGATTTCTGCACATTTTCTCCTTGGATACTTTTCAAACTCTTTAATAGTTTTTCCTTTCACTTTGCTCTTTAAAAGTTAATACTTCAAAGGTACCTATCTGAAGACCTCACCCATCTCCCCTTAAATGCTTTACCTCAACAATTTACCGTATTGGCAATACCTGTAATTTAATACTTTCCGATTTATCAGCCAAACCTCCTCCCAAATCTTCTGAAATATTGCGTCAAATTTCTAACTCCTTCCTGGAGGTTTGCCGCTTGTTTTGTTCCAGGTACGTCAGACTTGAACTTTCACATCTACAGTTTTCACCCCACAGGCAACATATAATTTCTCCTACAATTCTGGTCTCAATTAATATCACCTCTCCTATAACTTGATCAAGAAACTTGATTCCTCCTTGACTTCTTTTAACACTTTGTTAACTCCATATATTTCTGGAATGGGTTTTGATGAGGTATCCACTGAAATTCTTTTTTGTTTTTTGTTTTCTTTCCTCCAGAGGTAAGAGATTTTTCTTTCCTTGTGTTCTTTTAAGGTTTTTCTCTCTGTCTTTGACTTTCTGCAGCTTCAATATGGTCTGTATAGGTATAGATTTCTTAGAATTCTTGCTTGGAATTCTCAAGCTTCATGGGTCTGTGGTTTGATGCCTGACATTCATTTTGAAAAGGTTTTAAACATTCCTTCTGCTCCATTTTCTTCTTCTTCTATTACTCCAATTATGCACATGTTATACAATGAAACTATCTCAGAGTTATCAGATATTGTTATTTTGTTTCCGATCCTTTCTCTTTTTGTTTCATTTGGCATATCTTCAAGCTGACTGATTCCTTCCTCAGCAGTGTCTAATCCACTAATGAGCCAAGCAAAGGCATTTTTCATTTATGTCAATTTCTAGCATTTCACTTTGATTTTCTTAGTTATCATTTCTTTGCTTACATTGCCCATTTGTTCTTGCATGGTATTTATTTATTTATTTTTCCACTAAAGCCCTTAAGATATTAATTAAAATTATTTTAAATTGCCTATGTGATAATTTCATAATCTGCGTTAGTGTGACTTAAGTTCTGCTGCTTGCTTTGTTCCTTCTTCTTCTGTTCCTTCTTCTTTTTCCCTTTTAGCATGCCTTGTAATTGTTTTGAAAGCTGGAGGTGACATATAGGGTAATAATAAGTGAGGTAAATAGTGTGAGTTTTTATGGTAATCTTGCTAAAAGTTGGCTGTGTTTAATATTTCCTATAGCTGTAGGTCCCAGAGGCCTCAAATTCCTTGACTGTCCTTACTTGTGTCTCCTCTGTTGTCTACTCCAATTGCTAACCTATGAACACCTTCTAATAGAGTCTAGGCTTCGCAGTTCTTTCAGCTAAAATCCACTGTATACTGGAACTCTGTGTAGGTAATTATAAGGAGTTGGGGGGGGGGAATATTCTATTATCTTATGATTAAATATCAGTCTTTTAGAGACCTGTGTCTCTGGGATGATTGTGACCTTCACCAATCTGTTTTAGCTTTATTCTCCCTCCTCAGGTGAGACAGCAAGGGTAGAGAGGGATGGAATTGGTTAAGTATACTTCACTCTCTCTGGGGACATAAAGTTTTGCCTGGAGGACATGTCTTTGTTATGGAAATTTCCTTGAGCATATTTCAAAGAGTTACTTTTCTGCCTCTCTGCCAAAACACAAGGGACTTTTATTTTGGTTCCTCACCATGAGAACCTGATGGAAATTTTAGAGGTAAGATTCATTCAAGTGTGCATCCTCTCTGAAGAATGTGGCCCCCAGGAGTTTCTGACTGTGGGGCTAGTCTACACATAGCTTCCAGCAATTCATCAAAATTACCATTTAAGTGTCCCTACCAGTATATGGCTTTAGTGGCTTCTGTTCCATGTTAATTGATTTCCAGCAGTGATTCTCTATATTTGCCTGGGGTGGTAATTTGCTCTGTGGCCTTGTGTCTTAGTTCTTTGATAAGCCCAAGAAAAGTTGTTGATTTTCAGTTCCTTCAGTTTTCTTTGCTGTTGTAAAAACCAGAAGTGATGACTCCCAAACTCTTTTCCTGTTGGAACTGAAACCAGAAGTCTCTACCCATGACTTATCTTCTCACATTCCAAAAACAACGGACTCCAACATTTCTTTAATTCATTCCCTTTCTTCATTTCCATTCCCATCACCATTGCTTTAATTCAGACCTTTATGTCTGGTTAGAATTCTTCTTGTGTCTCAGAACTGCTCTCCTTGCCTTTGTTTCAACACAAAGGAAGAGAACCTTAATCGAGTTTTTTTTTTTTTTATGTATATTTATCTCCCTAATATACGTAAGCTCTCTTGAGAGGATAGAAACCGTATTTTATCTTTGCACATCACAAATCATCTAGCCCAGTGGCTTTCACAGAGGAGTTTTGTAAATATCAATTAAATGAATGGACGGATGGGCAAAGCATCTACTATCCTATGCACTGTTAGTGCTGTTTTAGTAGAAAAAATTAGGCTGAAATTTGAAGTTAAAATTGATTTTGATTTTCTTAGATTAGCCCAGAAATTCTTTAAGAGAAGATATTTTGCCCACAAATATATTCCATTAATGATGCCAGTAGCTGCCTCCTGGTGGTATTCTAATTAACAATTCAATGAAGGCAGGACAGGAAATGTGCTGTATAATCAGGACTCTGGAGATATATATATTTAATCCTAGACAATTCATCCCTTAATGCTCAAGAAAGCATTTATCAGGAAATAATTTTACTGCTTTTCGCAGCATTAAAGCCATCTAGGAGAACACTTTATAATAGGAATGTTCTTTCTCTTACTTTTTCTTTGCCATATCTGGCATTTAACACACTGTTTTGGTTTTCACCATTCTTTTCAATATGATTTCAAGTTTTTTGTAAGGCACATCACAATCATTATTCTATCTTTCATAAGTAAATTGAAATAGAAAATAGAAATAGAAAAGATAAGTGACTTGCTCAAGGCAAACACAAAAGTTATCAAAAGAGCTAAAACAAAACACTGTCAAATATTTTAATAACAAAACCCACAAATTCATACTTACAATAGCTATAGAAAACTGAGAAAAGTGGTCATTTTTATTTTTCCTGATGTCTAAAGTCAAGATTGCCTAACACATAAATATATTATTTTTAATGAACACAGAAAATAATTCTACAAAACCCCTATTGTTTTTAGCCTCATATGGAAAGCAAACAGTTTAACTAGTTTTATTATTAGAGAAATTCAGAAAAAAAACTCATCTAACTTTAACTTCTAAAATAAGGGAAGACTGCGGGGGTGCCTCGGTGGTTCATTCAGTTGAGTGTCCGACTTTGGCTCAGCTCATGATCTTGCAGTTCATGGGTGGGTTTGAGCATCCCCCTGCATTGGGCTCTGTGCTGACAGCTCAGAGCCTGGAGCCTGCTTCAGATTCCTGTCCCCCTTTCTCTTTGCTCCTCCCTTGTTCACACTCTGTCTCTTTCTTTCAAAAATAAATAAATATTAATTTTTTTAATAAAAAATAAAATAAAAATGAAATACGGGAAGACTGCCTACTTAATTCCATGTGCATTATAGCATAATTTCATTAGATGTGATTTTATAGAAACCCTATGAATTAGGTAATATTACTGAGATTTTACAGGAGAGCAGAGTGGCTCAGAGAAACCCCCACAACCAAGATTGCACAGTCACACATACATCACAAAGGAGGTTTCCACACTACATGTTTGCTGAATGACTAATTTCTGAGTTGAGGTTAACACCTGGTTCTATAGATAATAAACAGTGTTATGAGGAATACTCTTTCTATTCAAGATTCCAAGAGTTCAGGATCTCTTGATGTTCACACATATTTAGAAAGAGTGATACTTCAGTGAATTGAGGTTACCCTTATAAAGTATTTCAATGCATAACAAGGGAGTGTTCCTGGGCAAAGAACCTTCTTTATCATCTGTCTTGCTTATAGAAACTCCATAAGTTCAACATTATTTTAGGAGAATCACTTGAATGAATTATCAGCAACATGTAGAAACCTACTCTCCTTTAACACTTTTCCTTTAAGATACAGGCTGAAAAACTCCTTCCTCCATTGCCCTCATTTTCAATAAATCAAGTACTGGGGATAATCCAAGTCTCTTTAACACTGGGTCCCCATTTGACATTGGTCAGGGAAAGTTTTTAGATTTCTCTAGAGCATACAACCTGCCAGTACAATAAAAACAAATGACTATATTTGTACTTCTACTATCTCAGTATTTTGCTTGAGTTATGAAGAACAAGGGAATGGAGGTTCTTAGACTTTATTTTGACAAGTTTTTAGTTGGGATATGACATTTAGTAGACGTATAACATATGCATAAAGCTAGAAGAATGGTTGGCAATATAAAGGGAGAGGATAAAGCTGTAAGAGAGTCAGTGAGGATGCCAATTAGGAGTCTACTACAATGCTACAGGAAAGGGATAACAGCATATCTAACTGAACTGGTAATAGTGGACCTGAATTACAAATTTGTCCTAAGTCTTCTAAGAAAATGCTCAACTACAATCGGAAGCAGTTTTTACCAAGTATTAATGCACTTGATTCTAAAAATACGTAATTGCAGCGGCACCTGGGTGGATCAGTCTGGTAAGCATCTGACTTCACCTCAGATCAGGACCTCATGGCTCATGATTTCAAGCCCTGCATCTGGCTCTGTGCTGACAGCTCAGAGCCTGGAGCCTACTTTGGATTCTGGCTCTCCCTCTCTCTGCCCCTCCCCTACTCATGCTCTGTCTCTCTCTCAAAAATGAATAAACATTTAAAAAATACACAATTGCAAATTAATTCACTGGGGTTTAATAATTTCAAAACTCAACCAAGAACTTCTAACCCTGTATCTTAAGGGAACAGGAATCTTGAAGAATGCAGGGCTCCCTCTAGCTTACATGTGGTATCCCACATGAAGTTCACCAGTTTCCTTGCAGAAGAGTGCTACCTCTCCAAATCTAAGAGAGAATATAGGAAACAATATGTAATCCCTGGGGTGTTGGTTTTGGAAATAACATGTGTTTTGTTTTGTTTTATTTTGTTTTGTTTTAATTTGTGTGTTGGTTTGGTTTCTGTTTCTACAAGAATGAGTTCAAAAAATATACTGGTATTGAATGGAGAACTTGATTACAATAAATTTTGCTTCTTAGATATTTTTAAAGCAAGGCTTATTTAAAATCTTCCAGCAAGAGATAACATGTATCCCTGCACTCATGCACATCCTACTTTCAAACTAATCTTCT
Source organism: Panthera uncia (assembly GCF_023721935.1). NCBI lineage: Eukaryota > Metazoa > Chordata > Mammalia > Carnivora > Felidae > Panthera > Panthera uncia. Next base: position 73,547,290 of record NC_064811.1, on the reverse strand, counting down.
ACAATGTATTTTTCAAATGCTTGAATTGTGTTTCTTTCTATTGGGGAACTTATGAATACAGAGATACAATATAAATCTTCCTATCATAGTCTTCCAATTGTCAGTAGTGTGTAAAATACAGATTCAACAAATTAACTTTTGTTAGACCTGAATTTTCTACTTCCAACAGTAGCAACTTTAAGCAGAACAGTGTTCAAGATAATATGAGTTGTACTATTATTAGGCAAAAAAACGATGCTTATATTTTAGAGAAAACTATATGAAAATAGTCTAATAAATGTATTCAATTATGAGATAGTGGACTGTCTTCCTTTTTTCAGCCAAGATATTAAACTAAAAGAATAAGAAAATGTTTAAAGGAAAGGAGAATTACTACTAAAAGAAGCAGTTAACATTTATTTTGCTTTAATTGCATATCAGGCACTTTGGATACATCGTCTCATTTAAACCTTCCAATAACACTGAGCTAGGAACTTGTATTTTGCGATTAAACATTGAGAAACTAATGCTTTAAATGTCTAAATCATGTACTCAGTCTTCTAGAACTAACCTCTAATAGTGTTAGGGTGTTTGGCTCCAAGGTCTTGATATTTTAGTATGTTGCTATAAAACATCTGTAATATGCCCAACAGTCTTGGGTGTTTTAAACACATTTTAGTTAGCAAAACAATTCTAATGAGAAGATATTAATATCTATGTTGACCAGAGAAGAAAACTGAAACTCAGAGAGGCTTAAATACATCTTACAATGCCACACACTTAAGTAGTGGACAAAGATAAGCAATGGAGTTTTCACTTGAACCTATCCATTTTGATATCAAAGCAACTATCCTGGCTCCAGATTGTGCAAGATGAATACCAGAAACACTGACAAATTAGCAGGAGAAAACTCAGTATGGGAGGGGGGTTAGGAAGGGCTGGGAGAGAGGTCTTAGAGCTCAACAGGTTATGTGTACAGGTACTTTTAAAGGTGTCTATTACAGGAGAGATTTATTGATTGATTAACCCATTCATAGTGTTTTCAGCACATACTTTTTAAGTGCCTACCATGTGCCAGACACTGAGAAGATAGTGTTCAAAGAAATAAGCTTCCAGGGGCGCCTGGGTGGCTCAGTCGGTTAAGCGGTCGACTTTGGCTCAGGTCATGATCTCGCGGTCCGTGAGTTCAAGCCCCGCGTCAGGCTCTGTGCTGACCGCTCAGAGCCTGGAGCCTGTTTCAGATTCTGTGTCTCCCTCTCTCCGACCCTCCCCCGTTCATGCTCTGTCTCTCTCTGTCTCAAAAATAAATAAACGTTAAAAAAAAATTAAAAAAAAAAAAAAAGAAATAAGCTTCCAGTTGAGAACCCAGAGGATTAAGTAAACCAAGGCTTATGGGGGAGGGGGGGCAAGATGAAGAAAATGAAGAAATAGAAATACGTGAGGTACTCAGTTAATACCTAAAATGAAAATTAAAAGCCTTTGTCATTTACTACCTGTTTGACCTTTTGGAAACTTCTTAACATCTTAGTACTTCAGTTCCCTCACACAAAAAATGAGAAAAATATTGGTGCTTAATTTATATGGTTGCTGTAAACGATAAAATGAGCGGTGAAGAGTAATGTGTGTTAATACATATAAATCATTTAAAGGACTGCCTGACTTCTAAGTACTCAATAAATATTAGTATTAGGCACTTGATAAATGCTGGACGTTATGGCGATGAGTCGTGCTTCCTAGTAACATTAAAGCACATTCCCAAAGTTTACTCATGGTACAGCTAGCTCTTAACAGGTCTTACTAATCAGATCTACTAACTAGAGCAAGTCTTTTTCAAACACAGCACTTCTGTTCAAAACACGGTCAACTGGAGCTCTGATTTTCCTAAAATTCTTACTTAGTTTTCTATGATCTTCAAGATACCTTTCAAGAAATTCACTTCTCTTAGTAAGACTGACACACGACATTCTTCTGCTCAGCAGCATGTCTCTTGTGCCTTAGAAACTATAGGGAGATCCACCAGCTTTGTCAAAAATATGAGTGCTGGAGGGGCGCCTGGGTGGCTCAGTCGGTTAAGCGTCCGACTTCAGCTCAGGTCATGATCTCACGGTCCGTGAGTTCGAGCCCCGCGTCGGGCCCTGTGCTGACAGCTCAGAGCCTGGAGCCTGCTTCCGATTCTGTGTCTCCCTCTCTCTCTGACCCTCCCCCATTCATGCTCTGTCTCTCTCTGTCTCAAAAATAAATAAACGTTAAAAAAAAATTAAAAAAAAATATGAGTGCTGGAAAAATGTTAAGGACATATAACAGAAAACCTATCTCCTTGATATCGGAAAAATTGAACTGGGATTAAAAAGGGAAATTGTTTTACTTCACACAGTACAATATTTTAAAATGTATTAAAAGTTACTTAAAACACATGTACTATAAGTAGCACTTTTGACACTTTAGAATGCACTGCTCTAGCTTAATCCCCACATTTTACACATGAATGTACCAAATTAGATGCTGTGTAAATTACTTTCTCAAGACCATGATGCTAGATAATGGAGGAATCTGTACCAAAAGCCCTTCTTCTGATTGTTGTTCGAGCATGGAACCAATTCATCATCACATACAGTGGCAACTGGCCACCACAGTTATAGGTAATCCCAGATTGGGAGACAATTTACTCAGGATAGGTTCACTACACCTGTACCTACAAAGGTCAAGCTTTAAAACATCTGTTTTATGAAGGAACATAGAAAATCCAACCTCAACTTTTCTAAAAAAAATATGAAATATTAGCTAAAAATTTGTAAATGAAAATAATTTTAAATGTTAATTCCATAAATTAAAATGTGCCTATTTTCCAGTAACCCATTACACACATTCCATATTAATTTTGAGATGTATATGTCTCTATTTAACTTCTTAAGGCAGAAATTCACATGTGTATCATAGTAGCGATGAGCTTCAGAATGGAAACTGCTAGATTTTTAAAACACCAAATTATAATGAAAATAGAATAAATCACACTCTACTCAAAAATATATTTTCTTATTATTCACATTTGTAGTTCAGAAATTGTCTGTCCATGTGCTACATTTCACAACCTTATCTCTTTGACAGTAAAGTTATTTCCAGAACAATAGGTCTACATTGCCAAACTATTTGTAACTGAACAGAATAATAATTCTTATGTTGTTTCATTGGGCACCTCATACATTTGGATAAGAGTTAATAAAAAAATTATTATTATGTTTTGACATTTTGAGCAGACACTCTACCTCTCTCTGGAGAGGAAGCAGGCTGTGTTTTTATCACTTGATCTCAAGTACTAAAATCATCATTCTCATGTGATCTCTAGAAAAAAATATGGAGTAGGTTCATTCAATTTTAGTCTTCAAGGTGCTGAAGAGTTATTATTAAACAATGAATCATTTTTCTTTTGTTAAATCAATTATAGGAGAACTCAAATAGAAAAGGATCTTGCCAATAAGTAATCCAGGCAGTGTTTAGATGCTATACATTTCATTTAATGCACTGATCAGCAATTTGTAATTTTTAACTTAAATCCACAAAGCCTTCTTTGATTCTGTAATAGGTGTACATTTTTTCTGGCTGAGACTTTTACTCTTACATACTCCTATCAATGGACTTTTCTGAATAAGAGTGGTTGAGATTAATGAGCTTATTATAATTCATTAGAAAGTGGTATGTGGGTGACTGCCTACTTTAATTAGTTTTATTACTGTAGGAAATTGTTTCATATGCCAGGCTCATCACCAAGCACGCCTGGAAAACATTAGAGCAGTAATCAGACTTGATATGAGGTACCTTTCATTAGGCAGTATGGCTAATGGCACTTATAATGAACAAGGAGGGCATTAAAAAGACGGACATGACAACATCTAGCAAAAAGGAATTTATCAGGTAAACTATTTTTGTGAAGCAGAATGCAAAGTATACTACTTCAAAATACTGCTGTGGCATACAGGGTGCAAGATTCATAATTACAGCAAAAGATTTAAGTATCTCGGATTCCTCTAACAAATCTCAGTGCAAATTTTCTATGATTCATATATTATCATGAAAATGTTAGTAATCAGATCTAGTCACAAAGTAAGCCTTCAGATGATATTTCTTAACCATCACCACCTATAGGAATAATACACCTATCACTTGGATCAAATAAAAAAAAAATCAAGTCACAATCTGAAAGAAGCAAATCTACACCAACCATGAGATCATGACCTAGGCTGAAATCAAGTCAGACACTTAACTGATTGGGCTACCCAGGCACTCCCAAAAATATTCTTTTTTTTTTTTTTTAATGTTCTAAAAAATGTTATACCTATTTTCAAAACTAACCTTATAAACACTTCACATTTAAGATTTTGGCCTTATATAAATATTAGAAGTTACACCTTATAAACTAACTAGAACATAAAGAAAATACTATTCACCCCTATGTGGTCTCTCTCCTAAAGTATTTATACCATTCATAATCTACTAACTTTTATTTTACCATATCTTGTTAGGTAGTGTTTAGGAAGCACAACTCTCATCTCACTGATCAAGAAATGAACGTTATTACGTTTTTACATATATTGAGAGAATGTCAAAGTTTCTGACGATCCAATCTAACCTTTAATTTTAAGATTATGTTATTTCAATATTTAGAATTATTCCTCCAAATATGCAGGCTTTATACTCAAGATATTCTAATTTTTCATCTGCTATTGCAGAAATGATATTATAGTAATTTCAGGGAAGGAACCGCAATTTCCAGCCCCTCCTCTAATGTAGTTTGTTTGTTTTTACTAGAAATATTCTATGTATAAAGCATTATAGTTCAATAAGCTATCAATTGGCAGCAAATGCAGAAAATACCAGAAGCAATTCTTCCATTCAATATAGATGTCATCTATGTTAGATAAAGTCTAACTTTAAAAACACTGTGGATAAGGTGGGAAGGCATCTAACTATATCCACCTGTTCCTGAGTAGTCTTAGTAAAACAACAACAGACAAACCTAACCATCATCCCTAACAGTAACAGACACAACATGCACATCAGATCTAAATCTGATTTAAGTGTCCTAAAAAAGTTGCCAAGGTTTACCAGTAGTTTTCAAAATTATATTGTAAATATTCTGATTTCCTATTCTATAACATTGATTTAGCATACAAGTCTGCCATCTGTTGCTTTTATTAAAGGCAAAAGCATCATAAAATTAAACAATGTATATCCTGAAAATTAAGATCATCAGTGTTAGAAATGTTTGTCCATTGTGTAGTCACTTAAAAAAATATTACTCCTTTTGGATTAAATTTCATTTTGTTTGCAGTAGATTACTGATTAGTGAGTATGGTGGATATAAAAACTTGGGAGGAAAAAGAACATTTTTTTTCTTTTTGAGTCATAAAAGGAAAGGATCTTCACAAGAAAAGATACTTAATAAATAACATCATTTTTTAACACAATAAAAAAGCCTACTTTTCTTTAAGAGGAAATCAATTTTAACAGACAAGTCTCAGTAATTCTGCCAGGATGTTCTTGAGATTAGAGAATGATTTGAGGCTTCATTTTATCTGCTATACCACAACTCAAATGTTTGAAAACTACAATAACTTAAACCAAAGCATAGAAACATTTTCAAGTAAAAAAGCAGCCTGGTGATTGATTGACCAATGTGCCATTAAAAAAAAAAAAAAGTATACTTCCTTCTCAATTTTTCAAATGAGAGTGAAATATTTTCATTTTGTTGCAGTAGTGAGTGTAAGTCTTTTCTGTCTTTGCTTTTTAGCATATATAAAGGTCATCAATGAACAATAAACATATATCTGGTAAGTCAATAATCATTAAAAACTGATCTTAATTCTAGTAATGAATAGTAATTAATGTGAAGTTTGCTATATGTTTTTCTTACATTATATATATATATATGTATATACACATATACACACAAATTTATATATCTCACATCTCCCTTATCCATTTGTCTATCGATGGAGACTTAAATTTCTTTCGTATCTTGGCTATTGTATATGATGCTGCGATAAATATAGGGGTGCATAATCTTTTCAGATTAGTGTTTTGTTTTCTTTGGGTAAAGAATAGGAGACAAAGGAGTACATTACATAATGATAAAGGAATCAATCCAACAAGATTGATGTAATAATCACAAAGATGTGAAAATGGAAATAAATCACAAGGAAAAAAAAACTGGAAAAAGCACAAATATGTGGGGCTAAACAACATGATACAAAATAATCAACAAAGCAGTCAAAGAAGAAATTATAAATAAAATACATGGAGACAAATGATAATGAAAACACAACTATCCAAAATCTTTGGGGCACAAAGAAAGGAAATCTAAGAGAGAATATATAGTAATACAGACTTACCTTACGAAACAAGAAAAGTTCAAATAGACAATCTAACCTTAAACCTAAAGGAACTAGAAAAAGAAGAACAAAAAAGCCTAAGGTGAATAGAAGAAAGGAACTAATGAAGATCAAAGCTGAAATAAATGATGTAGACTAACTATCAATAGAAAAAAGTCAATGATACCAAGAGCTTGTTCTTTGAAAAAGTAAACAAAATTGACAATTCTTGGCCAGACTCATCAGAAAGAAAAAAAAGAAGAAAAAAGAAAGTACCCAAATAAAATCAGAAATGAGAGACAGGTAACAACTGATGCCACAGAAATATAAGATTGTAAGAGAATGCTAAAAAAAATTATATGCCAACAAATTGGACAACCTAGAACTAGAAGAAAAAAAATAAATTCCTAAAAACACACAATCTTCCAAAACTGAATTAGGAAGAAACAGAAAAATCTAAACTGACAGATTACTAGTAATGGAATTGAACTGGTAATAAAAACAAACAAACAAACAAAACTATGAAAAGTCCAAAACCAGATGGATTCACAGGTGAATTCTGTCAAATATTTAAACAAGAGTTAATACTTATTATCTACTTCTTTGTTTCTTATTGCATGACATTTTCTCAAAAAATTTTTTTATTTGGTAAAAAGGTTTCAACACTATATCTCTCTCTAGTGGGAGGAAAAGAAAGAATAAGATGAACACATAATATATTTTAATTTTTTACCAAATCAACTATAAATTTGTATGATGTTATAGTGGGTAAATTAAAAAAAATATATTTTCATTTAAGAACACCCGTGTCTGCATAAAAATTTGATTATTCAATGTTACTTAAAGGAAAATAGATGATTATCAAATCATTAGTAAGCAAAATAACAATTATGTATTACAAATCAAATAAATTTAATTCTTTAAACACTGCATGACAAATTTAATAAATCAAACTAATAGCCTTAGATTAACATATTTTATAAATAAACAAGTATTAGAAATGAAAAATATTTCATATTTTAATCATAATGTAGAGATTTTATCTTAAAGGTAAGAATGTTATGGACTGAATGGTTGTATTCGCTTCAAATTCATATCTTGAAGTCTTAACCACAAATGTGATGGTATTTGTAGGGGGAGCCTCCAAAATTAGGAACCCTAATTACAGTTAGATGAGGTCATGAGGGTGGGGCCCTCATAATGGAATTAGTGTCCTTCTAAGAAGCAGAGAAACCAACACACACACACACACACACACACACACACACACACACACACAGCTTACATGTGCATGTGTGTGTGTACTCTCTCTCTTCCTCCCTCCTTCTCCCTTCCTCTCTTTCATACACCCGCCCCCCTTCCCTCCCTTGCTCCCTTTCTACCTGCCTTGTGAGAATGCAATGAGACTCTCTGCAAGCCAGGAAAGACCCTCACAAGGAACCAAATTTTTTGGCACCTTGCTTTTGGACTTCCTAGCCTCCAAAACTGTAAGAAATAAGTATCTGTTGTTTAAGCCACTCAGTATGTGGTATTTAGTTGTAGCAGCCCAGGCTAAGATAAAAACCAACAGGAGTGATAGGATAATTTATGTAAATATTAGCAGCATATAAGTACTCTAAAATTATAGCTATATAAAAGGTTGAATAATGCACTAAACATTAGTGCAACATTTAGTGCAATAATGCACTAAACATTCCATAGCTATATTTATGATAGCAAAATTAGTCCCACAAAAAAATTAATTTTTGTATTTGCAGGATAATTAGAAGGTTCTGAATGGATTTTTTAAAAAAGCAGATTCTTGCCACTAGCATTTTTTTCTTTTGAAACAAATGAAAAACATCAAAACTGCTATTTTTGTAACGTAAGTGAATAGATTTCATCTGCATTATTATGACTTGGTCAATTCAGACTTTCAGTAAATGACTGAACAAAAAATTTCATTTGACTATGCCAAGAACTCGATTTGCCACTGCATGTGGTTGTTTTGAGTGTGTACATGTGTGAAAAAAGAAAAAAAAAGACAGCATGTGAGAAAAAACAAGTGAAATAACTGATATGAGAGGAAAAGAGAGGGCATCAGTGAAAGAGATGTGGAGAAGGAGAGGATGAAACAAAGATAAAGAAAACAGTGACTGGTCTACTGGATCAGGTAACCGCTGAGCACACTAAAGGATAACAAATAAATAATAATTAATATAAGGAATGCAACATGCTTTGAGGTTTTCCCCTAATTATTTGAGGATAATATTAAAATATTGAAGATTTTGTTTGATAACTCATTCTTTGATATATATATCTTATTGTTGAACTAGTGATCTAAACAACCCACAACCAGTCTAAAAATGGTAATTTTAGAGAGTGTGTGTGCAAGCGTGGGTATTGGAGCAGGGGAGGGGCAGAGGGAGAAAGAGAATCCTAAGCAGACTCCACGTTCCGCACAAAGCCCAATACGGGGCTCAATGCCATAACCCTGGGATCATGACCTGAGCTGACTTTAAGAGCTGGACACTTAATCAACAACCACCCAAGTGTCCTAAAGGTAATTCTTATATGCCTTAATTTTTCTTTTTTTAATTGCAGTTTTTAACTTTCCATTCTCATTATTTAGTAGCAAACATTTATTGAGTGCTGTATTATCTGTAACTGTGTAACAAGTTAAATAGAACGAATATCTGTCGTCTCAGGAATCTTGAGTGTCCCTCAGCTGGGTGTTGTGACTTAGGTCTTTTGAGGTTGTAATCAAGATGTAAGCCAGGGCTGTAGTCTTCTCCAGTATAGACTGACGGAAGATCTATTATCTCATGTGGGTGCCCTCATAGATCTGTGTCAAGACATGGACGTCTTCCTCTGGGCAAGTGACCCAAAGGAGAGTGAAAAAGAGTATCTCAGAAAGGTAACCTGCATACGAATGATCTAATATATCATACAGCTTTGTAAAAAAGTATATATATTTTTTACAGTACTCTAGTTAATGACACCCACAAAGACATTTACAAAATAGCAGCCTTTTGAGTTTACTAAGTTAGAATGATCATTTGGTTTAGCTCAGCATCAGCAAACTGGAATTCAACTGATCCCTAGGGAGAAAACACATCATCGGCAATTTTCAAAGCAGAAGAACTAATTGTTTAAAACTGTGGAATTACTTAGATCATTAAAGAAATGGCAAGTCCAAAGTTCACATACAATCATATTATGATGCCTTCCACTTAAAAATAAAGAAAGAAAACAGAAAAAGAAAAGAAAGAACAAACAAAAAGGTTTGTTCTACATTTGCATTTTGCTTCTTCTGGAATTGTGAATGGTTCCACTATGGCTGAATTATTTTCAGGTTAGTTTATTTTACTGTACCTTAAATATATACTTATATTAAATATAGGAACACGGAAAAGCAGAAAAATGATTTTGGTGCATACCACATTCTTCTAAATATCCTCCTGTGAAATCAGTCCAGAAAGCTCTATAGAGCAAATATGGTAATGTTAAGATAATGACTATCATATGCATTTTTAAAAATTTGAATGATGCCCAGAGCCTCTATTAGGTAGCTGGACACCATTCTCTAGTCAGATAAACAGCACTTGCTCAGTAGCACAATCACATTCAACAGGTAATTCTTCTTAAGTTGAACTGAGTGCTAAGGTAGTGATAAATTGCTTTGGCTCACATTTCATGTGAGCTCTAATGCACAAAACCTAAGGGTACTTAGACCTCATAAATGTTTTATATCCTTACACTGTCCCTACTTCTGGAACAGTGAAGAGAAACTAAATATGAGTTACTGTCAGAATTTGTTAACAGAATGGGGCGCCAGGGTGGCTCAGTCGGTTAAGTGTCTGACTTCAGCTCAGGTCATGATCTTGCAGTTTGTGAGTTTGAGCCCCGTGTCGGGCTCTGTGCTGACATCTCAGAGCCTGGAGGCTGCTTCAGATTCTGCATCTCCTCCAGGCTCTACGCCTCCCATGTTCATGCTCTTCCTCTCTCTCTGTCTCTCAATAACAAATAAACATTAAAAAAATTAAAAAAAAAAAAGAATTTGTTAACAGAAGAAATCCAGCAAAAAAAAATAAAAATAGAAATAAACTCCATTAAAATATATATGTGTGTGTATAAAATTGAGTTTTAATACTAAGTGGCATTTATCACATAATGACAAGATCAGTTTGATTATGATTTGCCTCATATTCTTTGTATACAATTTATTGCATATAGGTAAAATATTCAAATATAAGATAAATTTTTGTTTGCACATTCACATATTTTACTGTTCTTTACTTAGTTGTACCTAGTGTTACTTAATGCCCATTATCCTAAAAATCTCAGTTGTAAATTAAAAATTTTGCATAAAGAACATTTTACATGATCTGTGAAAACTATGTAAATAAACTTTTAGCAAGTCAGTTTCATAAATAGAATATCCATCTGCATTAGACTCACCTGCTATGTTCAAATATGGGTAGGCAGTTTAATTGAAATTGATGAGTTTCATCTAGATTTTTGGCATACTAAAAAGTCCCCAAATTTTCAACAACTTTTTTCTCTCAAAGTTTCTGTCTAGTTTCCCTATTCCATCACAGTCTGACTTATTCTTAAAAGTTCAGCTTAAATATTACCCTCTCTAGGAAATCTGGAATCACTTGGTCTAAATAAGATGCCCTTTTTTTGTATTTAGTTAAACATATATTGCAACCCTTATAAATCTAGCCTATAATTATAGTTTGGTTTTGTTTTTTTCCTACTTTATCCCTTACTAAACTATAATTTCCTGGAGAAAAGAAACCATGGTGTAATTAAATTTGCAGCTCTGATTATGGTGGAATGACTGGCAAAGAGTCAATATTAAGGACAAAACAAACAAAAGCATTGTACAAGTAGGAAAAATCGGAAGGGGATGACGTTCCTTCAATCTCTGTATCCCAGATCCTAACAGAGTACAGAGCAATCCTAAACAGGTTTTTGGGTATATTTCGTAATTGCCAAAGTGCTAGAGTGATCCTTGGGTAAAATGTCTGTGTGTCAGGTATTCATAGGTCAAGTAGGTTTAAAGGAAAGTAATATTAGAATGCTCCTTAGGGAAATAGGTAAGAAATTTATCTCTCTCTCTCTCTCTCTCTCTCTCTGTGTGTGTGTGTGTGTTTTAAATCTGCATATGTATGCATTGCTAATAAGTGTATTAGGATTTTATGCAGTAATTAGAATCCTTTAAGAAGACCAAAGGCCATTTAAGAAGCCATTTTTGTTAAAAACAGCTTTCCCAAAGGGCTTGCATAGGTTGTTAAATACTAAGCCAATTTACATTTGACATAGCAATGCCTCTGAGAACATAGGAGAGAGTTATATATAAGTAAATTAGTGACCTGTTTGCTAAGAATTATGTTCGTGACAGGAAGGAAACTTGGACAGAGGCATTTTACAAGAGTCTACTGAAGCCACACCGAGTTGCCATAAGTTTTTCTCTATTGTTCATTTTGGAAAAGAAAGGTGCATTGGCCAACAAAGGAGAATGAGAACAGTGATATACTTTATAGAAAAAAAGAAAAATTATTTTGGATATACAAAATGATCGGTTGGTTTATTAGGCAGTGAGGAATATATATTGGTGAACAGTACAGTATCTCCATTAGAGTATGTGGAAGTGACACAGGTCAGCAGAAAAGAGAGTATGAAGTGATACTAATATGCAAGTTTAAGTGACTTTTTAAGAAATCACAGGCTGGTGATTTTCAACTAATTCTCTAGTTGAGAAAAATAAAGTTTCCCAATGGCTTAAGTTAAATTAAATTTTCTTTATCATTCTTTTAAATGGCATAATAATAGTTTAAGTTGTACAAGTTAGTATTAGAATTAGTATTTAAAAGTTTACACTTTTATTTTAATAAACATTTTAATTCTTACAGAGAACATAATATGGTGTGCTACTCTGCTTTGTCTTCTGTTTAAATAAGGTTTTGCCATTATGCTCCATGCAACCCATACTTAGGTACTACCATCATTAAGTGACAGCTGATGTCTCTGTAGGCATAAGGCACCTAAGACAAATTAATTAGTATTTTCAATAAGTTCTCGAAATGTAGCTTTATTGGTGATGATGATGTTTCTACTCCCAGTATTGGTTCTTCGCCATAGCAGATGAACAGTTTTCTGGATTATAATTCTACTTAGATTCTACTAATCAAAGTTAATCTTGTTAAAAACAAACAGACAAAAAAACATACACCTTGTTTGGAGAATAATCTCTTGAAATACTTCTGATTTGGCTATTTAATAAGTGTGTATTAAGTTCAAGTCTGCCTTCATTGATTATTTCAATCTATCTGGAGTGTCAGACTTGACACAAATCCTAGAAGTACGGTGTGTGGTCTGAGAAAGAAGAATCAAGGGATAGAGATGCATATTACAGGAACACATGATCTGGTGAGCTAGGATAACTTAGTGCAATATTGAAATGTCTGTTTTCTCCTCATATATCCTAAACATCCTGAAAGAATAATACTGAGGATACTAGAAAGTAACAGGAAAGTGAGAAAACATTTGAGGAATAGTGAGAAAGTGAGTGAAAATAGTGAGAAAGGGGAGAATCTTAAAGTAGATAGAAGCAGACTTCAATTGGTCCCACGAACAGGGGAGACTTAATTCTTGTTTCTGGCACCACGTTGGGAGGTGGTAAAGACTATGTAAGGAAAGGCAATCTTGTTCACTCTTAACCTAAAATGCTACATTCTAGGAAAATAAGTTTTATTCTCTTCCAAGTTTTCCTGTGCCTCAAGCAGGATGCAAGATGGGTAAAGCCATGGGACCTTATAAATGATGGGCTGGGACACTGAAAATCTTATATAATGTTATATGAACAGATTACCAATAACTAGATGGGCTTTTCCAATGGCCATGTAATTTGTACAAAACTTGGGACATTTGCAAAACTGTGAGGATAGAACATTCCATGAATAGCTGAAGTTATGTCTCCTACAATCATTAAAGGATGAGTACTTGGAGTCAAAAGTTAATTTAATCTAAAGAACATTAAATAATTGCAGTGTTGTTCTTGGGTATATCTGTTTGCTTCATTGTCTCCTATGAATCATGGGGAGCTGCACAAAGTGTGAGGAGGAAAAACATACGGTGCTCCCAGCTGCGTAGAATGGTACTCCACTGCTTTACCCCTGACTACCCATCGGACCCACATAACTGCAGGTACCCATTAGCTGGATCTAAACCCCAAGGAAAGCAACAAGGTAACCTAGGGAACTCATTGCTTCCAGGGGGAAAAAAGGAACTACAAGAGAAACAACCATAAGTTGTAGCTTTTTGTCAAAATAAAACTGCTAGAGAAGTAGATGACAATTTGAACAGTAATAAAATTTAAGGAGGCATATACAAGACCTTTATAGAAAAAAAAGTAAAATCTCTAGTACATAATGTTAAAATTAAAAATATGAATGAAGAACACTGCATGTTCTTTATGAAGAGAAATAGTAAACATTTCAATTCTCTGCCAATAAATACATAAATCCAATTCAAAGAAATAACATTTGGAATTTAATAGGTGCCTGATAAGTATTTTTTTAACAAGTAAGTACATAAAGGAATGGAGAAAATACAGCTCTTAAGCATCAATGGAAATGTACAATTTTATGCCTAGAAATTGTATCAACCAATGAATACATATAATTACGACTTGCTACTTCCAGTCTTCTGGCCTCCTAGTTATCAGATGAGTATGTATAATTTCCAGCTAATTATTCAACTATCCAAATGTCAGTGTCTTCAAGAAAGAAGATTTAAAACAATAATGACAAGAATGTACTACTTTCATCTATTGCATTTGAAGAAGGGTATTTTTATGACTCGATATCTATGAACATTATCCCAATTTGGAACTGAATTGGAAAGAAATCTAATGTAGAGCTTCCTTAAAAGCAGTGCCTTGACTTTAGGGATCATTAAATATGAGAATTAAAACAGTGGGCTCACTGATTTTCCTTCCAGTTCTTTGTAAGAATATCAGATTAGAGAGGAAGTGAATTTTAGACGCTTGTAAACAATCAAAGTGAGAAGAGATGGCTCCTACTAAGATACAAAAGCATCAGTTATTTCATAAGAAGGCTGACCAACACTATCAAGAATAATCAAGAAATGGATAAATACCATATGATTTCACTTATTTGTGGAATCTAAGACAAACAAAAGAGGAAACCAACAGAAGGAGACTCAAATACAGAGAACAAATTTGGCAGGTGCCAGACAAAGGGGGAGTTGTGGTGAAATAGATGAAGGGCATAAAAAAGTACAAACTTCAAGTTATAGAATAAATTAGTCAATAGGGATAAAATGTATACAGTCTAAGAAATACAGTCAATAATATTGTAATAATTTTGTATAGTGACAGGTGGTAACTACACTCAGTGTGTTGTAATGAGTAATGTATGGGTAATGTACTTAATTGTTGAATCACTATGTACATCTGAAACTAGTATCATTCTGTATGTCAACCATACTTCAATTTTTTTTAAACAAAAGGGGAAAAATTAATTACCATGAAAAATACAGGGAATTGTGCTGGGGACTTTCCATGTGTCATTTCCACCTACTTTATAGACTCTTATAAATTATGTATTATTATTTGTCATTTCATGTATTCAGATCCATCCAGCTAATTTTCTTTTTCCTTCCAGTGTCAGTTTAAACACCATTTTTTTTTGAGCTTTTCTGATTTGGAAATGAGACAAAGCACACTGCCATTTATTCCCATAGTTCTCTGTCCTTCTCTGCTGTCACCCTAGGAGTATTTGTTTGCTGTTTGCATTTGCCAAAAACCAGAATGTTTTTCCTCGTCTGCCTTATTTTTATAGCCTCAGACACAGAACTCATTCATAAGTCAGTCAATACATAAACAAACTTACCTGTAGCCCATAAAAAGAGACGGAACAAGAATTCAACATAGATATTTTTTAAAAACCTGTATTTTTAATCACTAGAATATCTTATTCCTTAGTGGAACAGAACATTTTCATTTGTTTAGCCTAAATATTTTTCATAAATTGAAAGTCTACTAGTTTTTTTGTTAACAGTTGGCTATTATAACTTGCTAACAACAAATCAGACAAAATATATGTTCAATGTCTTAAATGAATTCAAAATAGTATTATCAAGTTTACTTTTTGTCACTTTTCAAATATTAATAGATAATAATAATTTTATAACTGGTAGGAAATGCTGTAAAAGACCCAAAGTGAGGAGATTCAATTTATTGAAGAAGACCGCACAATTTTTCATGATAGGAAAATAGAAATGAGCTCATATCTGCCCCTACTAGATGTTAACAGTAAGATCTTATTAATAGTAGCATTAATTCACATGTTAAAAAAAGAATAAAATTATGTATAGTCAGCATTTATATTGTAAATGAACATAGTATCTTAACTTGAGTGTACTCTAAAAATAATTTATTGGTTGAAATTATAGTCACTTTTCAACACAGAGTGGCATATATAACTTCATTTATTCATTTGTTCATTATACATCCTACATGTCTTATTCTAAGTAGCCAATAATGATTACTTAAAAGACTATTTTAACTTGGTACAATTTCTTCATAGTAAAACTAAAGAAATCCACATTTATAAAGTTTCCTAGTGGAAAATTTATATATCATCTATAACCTTTTATAATATTAAAATGATAATTTTAAAGAAAATTCATATGACACTTAATAGTTTTATAGCTATTTAACTATATGAGTATAACTTCAAGTCAAATTTCTTATATTTTGTAAATCTTGTGAAATTAATAAGTTTGCTCTTGATCTACTCATCTTATTTATTTATTTATTTTTTTTTAACTAATACACACTTACAGTTATGTGTAGTAGTGGTAGGGAGACTATTGAAAAGAATTAAACCCATTTTCTATATACAGATATAGGTTTTCTACTTCTGAATAGATATATGCATACCTAAACACACATTTAATTCATTTATAAATGTAATACATATACACACATTTATATAAGATAATATACACATTTAGAAATCTTATTATTTAATATGTTTAAAATGCTTATATCTCATAGTTTCATTTTCCTAAAATGTTTCAGAAATCTATAAATATAAGTTTTCCGCTGTATTTAAATTTAAAGGTAGCATCTGGACATTTTAGGAAAAAGGAATCACAACTGATGGCCATGAGATCAAGTTTACAGGAAAATCCTAATTTTCTGTAAAATCAGCTTATGTTAACAGTATTTTATGCATATGAAAACACTAACATCATAGAGATTTATAAATTGTGGCACATGCTTTCTTCTGTCCTTGAGAAATCTATAGTCTACCCCAGTGCCCTCTCTCACAGGAAGCTATATACACAAAGTAAAGCATTGGAGAACTTCTTGGTCCTATAGTTATTTCTGAGAAATGTCTTATTTACAGGTCTTGCTTTACCATATCATGTGATTCTGTGATGCTAGCCACAGCTGGGTATTGGTGGGTGGAAGCAGCTTGGACCCAAAGGTGACTTTGGCAAAAACACACAAAGACACTGTTCATGGGGGCACTAACCTTGGCATTTTGCATTAGATAGTAACTTACCAAATCAATAAAATTTTTTCTGAATAGTCTGAGTATCATCCATCCCAAATGTTTGTAGGAGAGTAGAAAATAGATATTCGATAGCAAAGCATAGAAGCATCAGTGAACAGAAGACATGACATGGTAGGAATGAACGGACAATGAAAGCCCATCTCAAGTAGAAGTTACTGGCTAGAAACAAAGGAAAATTGAGAGAAGGTAAGAAACAGCAGAGGGGAAAAGACAAGTATAGAAAAGCAGCACAGCAGAGGAGTGAGGAAGGTGATAGACTAATCTGGTGGCTGTTCAGTTATCTAACCATGAGTACCACAATGAATACTAAGAGATGATGATTTTCCAGTTCACCAGGAGTTCTCTGCTTGTGTGGTCTTGTACCAATTTGCAAGAGCTATGATTATCTTTTCCCAACTCCAAGTTCAGTGACTTGACTTGGTAGCTTGAAACTGGCATGGTGGAACAATGACACAACAGTTAATTGTCAGATGCTACAGTTCAGTTTTTGTTGTTGCTTTAAAGTTGATTATTACACATTTACCCGCACACTGCTGACTCTAGCTATTTTACTTCTGAGACTATTTTCCTCCTTAAATCCCCATTTTATTTACAAAATACACTCACTTTTGCTGAGGTAGTTTGAGTTTGTTTTTTTCTCTTCCCCAACATTCTGAAAAAAAAGAAAACTGGATGCAATTTTCTAGTTATCCTTTCTATTCAGTGAGATTTATTATAAATCTATTATTGATTAGACACTGTAGACAATGAATTATGCACAACTGATTCTGAGATAAATAAGACAACATACTTATTAGATCCATTACAGTCTAATGGAGAAATACATAAATTATTCTAATGCACTGTCACAGGTACTACAATCAAGCTTATTTTGAGAGGTCCTTTTGAAAGAATAAGCATGAAGGAAAGATACAGGCCACTACTTGGGAGGAAGTATTGTTGTCTGGAAACATTACTAAGAGATTTTGATAGTTGCTGTTGGACTTTAAGGATGCCTAACCTTTGGTCATACAGATGTCTTAGGAAAAGGTAAAAGCTGTCCCAATACAGACAAAAAAGGATTTAAGAAAAAAGAGATTGGAGGGATGACATAGAATGGTAGTAAGAGATCCTGACAAAATGGGGAAAACTCAGGTACCATAGTCCCAAATATCATTAAGCTCCCCCTCCCTCCAAGCAGTTTATCCCTCTTAACCATCACCATCATCATCATGTGAACTACTCCCAATTCACTAGCTTAGTCATGCTATTATAGGATTTGTTCTTTTTTTTAATGTTTACTTAGTTATTTTGAGAGCGAGAGAGAGAGAGAGGGAGAAGCAGAGAGAGAAAGGGAGAGAGAATCCCAAGCAGGCTCCATGACATCAGTGCAGAGCCTGCAGAGAGGCTTGAACTCATGAACCTTGAGATTATGGCCTCAGCCAAGACCAAGAGTTGAACGCTTAACTGAATGAGCTACCCAGGCAGCCCACTTTTGTTATTTTCTAATTCAACACACTATTTTTAATCTTTTGGAAAACACGGTCTGTATCTTCCTCAGTTTAGCATCCTTTATAGGATGTGGCACAATAATCTTTGGTTAAAAGGATTGAGTACACATTGGTTGACTTGAACACAATAATATAAAATCATTGAACGTATGATGGAAAACACACCTAAAAATCACATTTAATTTGGCATTGATGGGTTCAGGACACACTACCCTAAAGTATGGCAACATGATATATTAAATATTTCAAGCCACAAAAAGAAATTATTTATTTATTTATTGTTTATTTATTTTTGAGAGAGAGAGAAACAGAGCATAAGCAGGGGAGGAGCAGAAAGAAAGGAAGACACAGAATCCAAAGCAGGTTCCAGGCTCTGAGCTGTCAGCACAGAGACAAACCTTGAGATCATGACCTGAGCTGAAGTCAGAAGCTTAATAAACTGAGCCACCCAGGAGCCTTTCAAGTTATAAAAAATTTTAGAAATGGCATATGCAAGAAGGACTTTCTGACCTTCTTCAAAGCAGGTCATAAAACCCTGGTGTGGCAGGTGCCTTTCCTATACCTAGAGGAGAGGAGCATCCTTGTTTCTGAAGAAAAGGGAAGGAGAGGGGAATGTGAACAAACAGGCCCACTTCCCTTTACTACCCTGAGCTCATACTTTTTGTCTTTTCATATCTTTCCAAAACTGTCCACTTTTCATCAAACCTATAGCATCATAATAAAATTAATATTATTTATTATTATATATAATATGTTATAATATAAATATATGTATATATAATATAACCTATTATATATAGAGAGAGAAATGGTAAAATCAAGTAGAAGGTGCATACTGGATTTTATAACTACTATCTAAATTGTATTTATGAAATTCTATTTGGATTTTTTTGATAAATTACCACTGACAACTTATCAATGTATTCGAATACTTGTGTATTAGATGATAACCATCTTATTTTTTTTCCCTAACATAAAAATTTTAAGGTTTTTATTCTGTAATTAGTGTGTTTTTAAGTTACCAAGCAAATTTCCCATTAGCACATCAAAGATAAAAAGCACTACATATTTTTTTATTTCACATCTTTATTATTTTGATTTTAAGAATATAAATTGGTTCCTTTTCTCTTGATGAGAGAAAAGGGGGCTTAATTTTGATGTAAGAAACAGAGCTGTTATATACCTCAGTAGTCCTTTCTTCGCACTTGGAGCTTTGCCTACATTTTTCTTTTTTACTGAAGTACACTCGACACACAATGTTACATCAATGTCAGTTGTACAACATATAGATTCAACAATCCTATACATTACTCCATACTCACCACAATAAGCATAATCAACATATGTCACCATACAATATTATTTTAATCTTATTCACTGTATTCCCTATGCTGTACTTTTCATCTCTGTGATATACTTATTTTATAACTGGAAGCTTGTATCTCTTAATCCTTTTTATCTATTTCACCCGTTCCCCCCACCCACCCTTTCTCTGGCAACCATGAGTTTATTCTCTGTATTTAAGTATGTTTATTTATTTGTTTGCTCTTTTGTTTTTTAGACTCCACATATACATGAAATCATATTTGTCTTTGTCTGATATACTTCACTTAGCATAATACACTCTAGGTCCATGTTGTGGAAAGGGCAAAATCATATTCTTTTTTATGACTAATATTCAGTTCTCTGTATGTTTATATTACATATATGTTAATTATATGTTACATATATATTACAGTGTGTGTGTAGGTGTGTATCACATTTTCTTTATCCATTCTTCTATCAATGGACACTTGTGTTCCTCATAGGATGTTTTGGTTAGATAATTCAATATTGGAAAGTCATATATATATATATATATATATATATATACACATACATGTATATACATGTATATACATATGTATGTATATATATATGTGTGTGTATATATATATATATATATATATATATATATATGTTCTTGTCCTTTACCAGTTCATTATTTGAACTGAGAACATAATTTTCACCTTTTCAATTATTATAAAATTTAAGAAAATTCATGTGTGTGTGTGTGTGTGTGTATCATAAGAACCTCTAATTTTAAAATAGAGGCTATTTTGCACATGACATAAAGCTCTCAGTGATAATTGGATAATAATATTACATAATATCATAAACAAACAAACAAAAAACCCTAAGTTGATTATTTTGATACAGGGTATTCTTCAAGAATCATCCCTGAAAAACCTTCATAAGTTGCTTGTATTTTTTATTTTTTTATTTTTTTAATGTTTATTTATTTTTTAGAGAGAGCGAGAGACAGAGCACCAGGACGGGAGGCGCAGAGACAGAGAGAGGGAAACAATCTGAAGCAGGCTCCAGGCTCTGAGCAATCAGCAAAGAGTCCGACGGCTGGGCTCAAATTCACAAACTGGGAGATGATGACCTGAGCCAAAGTCAGACACCCAACTGACTGAGCCATCCAGGCTCCCCTTAAGTTTCTTGTATTTGTATGCAGAGAAGTTGAACATAGAGACAAATGTCATGTTAATGACATCACTACAAATTTATACAAACCATGGAGATGGTATTTGGCATTTAAAAAGAAAGTAAGCAATTTCATATTATATATTATCTTATTTATTTTAAAAGCTTGATTTTAGGTAAAATAATATATTCTGAATAAAATGGGAAACACTTTAAAAATGTAAGTTCCATGTTGCATATAATTTAGCCCACAAACAAATACTGTTGGATTTTTCTTCCTTGTTTACCTTCATTAAGGTAATTAATAGCCCTTTTATTCACAAATTACTTTAGGAGGTTCAAGTTTTTGTTTATTTTATTTCATACAAATCACAGTTAATTGTGTTTGCATTGCTAATACTTCTCTTTCCAAGTCTGTTGACACCTCCGTAGTGTTTTCTTTCATATTTAAGTAGGCACTTTGGCCATTTATATGAGAATCCAGTAGTAAACAGAATATATTCATTTTTCTTGTTTTTAAGGTAACTGCAGAAGTGCTGACAACATGAAAGACAAGGCTTTTCCAGCTTTTCAGCATCTGCCAGATTAAGGTGCTAATGAAATCAAGCTAATAGGTTTCAGTCATTTGAATCTAAATTTAACAAGTATTTACTGACTATTGTGTAAAATACACTGTGAGATGAGATGGCAAATTACAGAAAGAACACAACAATGCGACATATGGGGGTGGGATGCATAAAGAAGATATGGAAAAATAAACATATGCCAATAACTATGCTAACAGTAGAATGAGTTCTACAAAAATCTCAGAGATATGTTTGAAATAGACTATTTGTCCACCAGTATCCAATACCTCTTCTACCCAGCAAGACAAACTTGATGTTATTTTGGGATAGCAGTGTTTGTGTTAGGTAGAACCTAGATAGGAGCCAGGAAGGAAGGCCCTGAGGCAGTGTTCCAAGTCCTTGAGGAAGGAATGACAGGTATGAGCTGAAGGCAAGGACTGTGATAGATAGGTTACAGGTTAAAAACCTGGAGCCACAGCATCCTGACCTTGTGACTTCTAAGACCTTAGGGCTAACAGACCGAGAGCCACAGAAGCAGAGCCTGCAGCTCTCCTCTTCCACCCCTGCCCCAGGATAACCCCTAGCCTCATTATAATACATTTTCATTAGGGTTATACCCCCTTTTATGGAGGAAGGCTGACAGTTCAGACAGAAACCTTGGAGGGTCAAAAACTCCCCTTTTGAACCTGGGGAAGGAGTTTCCCAAATGACTGGAGGAGGCACCACCCCACTGTACTCACAGGTCTTCCCAGCCCAGAGAGGCAACAAACATCCAATCCCAAAACAACCCATGGCCAGTTCACCTCAACTGCTCTCCCACCTTGGGATTGTACTTTTGCTTTAATAAATTGCTTTGTGCTTGCTACTTTCCTTCTTTATTCCTGTGTGGATTCCCACATAAATCTCCTGGGGAATCCAAGGACCGAGACCTCCATTCACACAATGCAGACTCTGGCACTGGCAACATTTCTAATTAAAAGATTACATTTTTCCAGCTTTCTTTTCAGTGAGGTTGGCCAATCACACATAAGCAGAAATGCTGTGTGGTGTCTCTAAGGGGCTCCTCATTCTGAAGCCAACTCAACTAGCAAGAGTGTCTCTTTTCTCCTTCCCCATTTTCTCCCTACTACTACCTGAAACACTTGTGAAGAAATGAACTCCACCAAACTATGAAGTAGCCTTTAATACAGTAGCTGGAGATAAGAAAAGCAGAGCAGAATGATATAATAGGAGTTAGGGTCCCACACACTTCTAGGAACAGCCCTATTACCCACTCTGTGCTGCCATCCCCAGACCGATTTTCTGTAAGAATAAATACAATAGAATTTAAATCACTGTGATGAGGGAGCCAAAGGCAAGCTGAGGCCAAAGCACAAGCTAAACCCCCCCCCCCCCCCAGGGGTGGGATATGTGTGACATTCCTCAGGCACTTCTGGCTGCCCAAGAACAAAGGAAAGGACAGAAAACAAAGGGTTAACTGAGAGAGATCACAGTCATGCAGGAAGTTAGTCACCACCATTTTACAAATGCTCTAGTAAATTACAAGAAAAAGATGATCTTATCAATACCCTAACCTCTAGACCCATAGATTCAGTTTCCTGGAGCCCTAACATCATCCTCCCCTCCACAGTGATGTGGGGAACAAAGGCAAGAAAAAAAAAATGTAAATAACATCACATTTCTTTATAATCTGTAGCCCATTGACAAATACTTGAGGCAAATAAGAGTATAACATTCCTCCAGGAACTCCATTAATGCTTTGCTTGAGTGAAAAATAGCTCAAAAATAGCAAGGCCTCCATTACTCCATTATCTTAAGAGTCCTCTTTAGCATATGAAGGTCCTTTTGGAAACCTCCCTTTTTCCTTATCACCCTACCCTCCCAACTCCATGGTAAATAATCAGTCACTCTTCACAACTCCAGTGCAACTCTTCCTGCCTAAGGGTCCTGTCACCATGCTTTAATAAAACCACCTTTTTGTACCAAAGGCGTCTTAAAAATTCTTTCTTGGCCATTGGCTCTGGACCCCCAACACCACTCCAAAACCACAACTGCTTTCTGTTTTCTGGTTTTTGTTTTGTTTTGCAGCTGAACACCGTTTCTAACTAAAAGTACCAAAAATGTTACCAAGATTTTCAAGTCAGAAAAAAATTAGATGTAGTCAAGGGAAAAATACACAACAGTGTTAAATAACCTCACCAAATGGGTTACATCAGATTAAAACACTCGACTCTTTCTTTTTTTCTGGACTACAGGTTGCATCTTGAACTATACAAGTTCAAGATGTCTGGCTAATTGTCTGGCTAATTGTCTGGCTAATTCTAGGTCATCTAGAATCTAGGTCTAGATTCAATTTATTGATATTTTGGTTAGATAATTCAGTATAATAGAAAGTCATATTATCATTTCTGTTAATATAAACAATGAAAATAAACCCTCACTCTGCATATCATACATATATACACATACACATTTAGGTATATGGGCATGTCATATACACATAAACATATGAATGAAAAACATACAACATGAAACAGCAATACCTTTTTCATTTAACAAATATTTAATAAATAGGTATTCTGTGCTAGTCATTGTTGCATGAACTGAGGGAACAACAGAGAACAGGTTTCTGTCCATGCTGAGCTTCTATTTCACTGAGCAAAACTGATTTTAAATATACATATAAAATGCCATGCCAGATGACAAAGGTTTTGTGCAATGAAAAATAATAAATGCCATGAAGAAAAACAAAGTAGGAAGAGGAGCTGGAATATGAAAGCTTTTTTAGGAAGGGTTGTAGAAGGTTCTTCTTATGAGCTAACAGAGGTACAGATTCTTAAATTCAATGACAGAATGATCCATATGGTAATCTACAGAATGAAAGATAGAAACAAAAGATAAAGTTAGTACATGTGTCCTGAGAAAGGAGAGAAAACTTGGCCAGTTTGAGAAACAACATGAAGGTCAGCTTGGCCAAATCCAGAAATGATATGCAAAAGAAATCAGAGATGAGATCGGAGATCTACCATGGGCTAGAACACATAAGGCTCACAGGCCTTGGAAAGTAGTTTCACTTTAACCTTGTGTTTTAACCTTGGGACACTACTGGAGCATTTTAAGCAGAGGAATGACATAATCTAATTTATCTTTTATAAAGAAAATTCTGGTTTCTATGTGGAAAATGGATTATAGGTGACACAAGAATGGAAACAGGAAGACCAGTAAGAAATAGGTGGGATAGCCTAGGTGAGAGATGATGGTGGTGATGGTAGTGTAAGTGCAAGAAATGGACAAATTTGGGATATATTTACGTATTTTCAAGGCAGAAGTAACTTGCTAAGGATGCAATGGGTGTGGGAAAGAATGAGAAGAATCAAGAATAAAATTCTATTCTTTCTTTCGTTCCCTCATCACCCCTCCCCCACTAGCTTTGGCCTGAGCAATGAAGGAGTCAAAACTACTTATTGAAATTGTGAAGGAGATATGGAGACCCAGAGATGAATAGATTTGGGACAGTAACATGGATAAAATGGACTAAGAGTAAAAAGTTCTTATGTTTTTGTTTATTGGGTGATTCCTGGTAGATATGCAAGTAGAGATACAGAGCAGGTATTTGTATATAAGAGTTTGCAACTCAGAGAAGTCTGTGATTGAAGTAAAAAAAAAAAAAATTGGAGGCATCAGGTCATAGATGGTATGAGATCAATCAGGTAGTGAGTGTCTAGAGCAAAGAAAGTCAGCAGTGGGGGAGGACTGTGAACTAAGACAACATAGTATTTACATCTTTACATATTAGTTAATGTCATTTCAGATTAATTTCCAAAGCTTTCACCTCCTAGGATTAAAACTCCTCCTAATATCTGAAAAATGACTCACCAGAAATTAGAGTATTCTTAAAAAAAAAAAAAAGTTAAGCATTAATATGCTGATCCAGATGTAGACTAACACATTACTTTAGGCCCATATTTATCTAAACCCCTAAAAGCAATCTAGATAAAGTTAGAGAGAAAACAGTCTCCTCTCTTATGAATTCAGAAGATAATAGTTTCCTTAAATCCCAAGGTAATATGAGTCATAAATCATTCTACAGAAGCAGAGGTGTTAACTGCATTTGAGAAAGAACTATAGGCTATTTAGATTTATTTAAAGTATTTACCATAGTTCATGTTAATAAAAATTATGATAATAAGCTCTTCTATGATACTGAATTACCTAGTCAAAACATCCTTTGAGTGGTCATAAAAGGTACTCTGATCTAGTCCCCATCTTCAACCAATTAATACAAGTGATAGACAATTGCATATAGCTCAAGGTACAATATTGAAAATAGCATGGTAGCTTCAAGCATAGGTTTTGAAACCAGTATGGCTCTGCCATTTATTAGAGATGTATTAGAAATATTAGGGGCGCCTGGGTGGCTCAGTCGGTTAAGCGTCAGACTTCGGCTCAGGTCCTGATCTTGCGGTCCATGAGTTCGAGCCTCGCGTTGGGCTCTGTGCTGACAGCTCAGAGCCTGGAGCCTGTTTCAGATTCTGTCTCCCTCTCTCTGACCCTCCCCCATTCATGCTCTGTCTCTCTCTGTCT
This sequence comes from Panthera uncia, assembly GCF_023721935.1. Classification (NCBI taxonomy): domain Eukaryota; kingdom Metazoa; phylum Chordata; class Mammalia; order Carnivora; family Felidae; genus Panthera; species Panthera uncia. The sequence goes on along the minus strand of NC_064811.1, from coordinate 73,521,239 downwards.
CAAAAATAAATGAACATTAAAAAAAAGGGGCGCCTGGGTGGCTCAGTCGGTTGAGCGTCTGACTTCGGCTCAGGTCATGATCTCACGGTCGTGAGTTTGAGCCCCGCGTCGGGCTCTGTGCTGACAGCTCAGAGCCTGGAGCCTGTTTCGGATTCTGTGTCTCCCTCTCTCTCTCTGACCCTCCCCCATTCATGCTCTGTCTCTCTCTGTCTCAAAAATAAAGGTTAAAAAAAAATTAAAAAAAAAAATTACACATATTAAAGGCTCTAGACGATTCCTTAGGAAAAATGGGATTCAAAATGCCCAGCCTAATTTATGGAGTTTTTCCTGAGAAAAATATATGTAAACATTTTAAAATCTGTCTAGCCCATTAGAAGCACTCACCAAATTAAATCCTCTACTATGATTACCTTTTAGATAAACCATGAGTTTAAAGAGGCTTTGTGGGGGCGCCTGGGTGGCTCAGTCGGTTAAGCGTCCGGCTTCGGCTCAGGTCATGATCTCACGGTCCGTGGGTTCAAGCCCCGCGACGGGCTCTGTGCTGACAGCTCAGAGCCTGGAGCCTGTTTCAGATTCTGTGTCTCCCTCTCTCTGTGACCCTCCCCCGTTCATGCTCTGTCTCTCTCTGTCTCAAAAATAAATTAAAAAAACGTTAAAAAAAATAAATAAAGAGGCTTTGTGGTTTAGCAGAGCGACATTCTAAACAGATGACTTCTGAGCAAACATTTGAGCATACCCCATTTTAAAATCACGTGTAAATATGCTAGGATTTTGTGTTAATAACTTTTAGTGTGGTCTTAAATATTATGTCTTATACTTTTTAATTAAAAAATACTAGGTTATCTGCCTTGTAAATGTTGAAGTCTAAAATGTAAATAAAGACATAAAATAATGCTTTGTTATTCAGAAAGAGGAACACATAGCTTAAAATGAATTCAACAATAATAATAAAAAATATATATAACCTCAATTTAAAACAGATCACTCAAAATGAATATATTATGTAAAAATGCCAACACCTAGCAAAAAATTGAAAATACAATCTCATGAGTCAATAATCCAATAAGACAAATTCAAATACTTTAACAACTATCTAATATCCTACTAACTACCATTAATCTTTGTACATATTTTTGGCATTGGTTCCTTAAATCACTATTTATATTATTGTTTCTCTATTTTTTCCCCTCAAGGAGTTCTTGAGAAGAATATAAACACCATATGTTACATAGTGTTAGGATAAGATTATAATTACTTACTCAAGGCAACAGGTAATTTAAATCTGAATAAATGTAAAGCTATTTTAAAGGCAGCTGTTAACAGTTAAACTGTTTTTACCACATAAAAGTGTATTAAATTATGTAGCTAATAACCTAATTATACAACATGAATACACTGAAAAACTGAATTTTGTATACATTAATAAATTTCATTCTATATTTGTCACTAAAGCTTTAAAACTAACTTATAAAACTGCAAAGTAATGATATTATACCATGTGGCTTATGGAAATGTGTCTTACTTTTTATATGTGTACTTTATATTCATCTCTTAGAGACAATTTGAACAACATATGAATCTTTCTATATACTTGTCTGAGTTTATGTACCAATATTTTTAGAACTGCATTGAAGCTTTCATCAAATCTTGGCATGCACTAAATTAAGTAGTGTTAAAACCAGTTAGTTCCAGAATATTTACCATTATATAGAAATGATTATTCATGAAGTTCTGATTCTTTCCTAGTAGATTGCTTTATTAAGACATATTTCAAAGAAAAGACAACTTCAATTTTTTTTTTTAAACTGGCTCTCTCTTTAAGCATTAATGAACAAAGAAAGAAGAAAGTTAAAACCAAATTCATAATGTTAACTGCCATTTGGTCCTGAGAAACTAAGTAAATATCAGCTCTTACCCTTTACCAATATTCACATAAAATCAAGTATTTATTATTTGTTACATTTTATAACCATGTATGCAGTATTTAGCTTGGTTTTAACACAGACTTTAAGTTCTTTAAAAATGAATATGAAAACTCTACATTAATAAATATGTATAGCTAAATAGATAATTATATGTATATATTTTAAGCAGATGGTAGAGAAGAAAGTACATTTTAAGCTAAGAAATCCATGTAAAATCTAAGCACCTCGAGAGTAGACAGCAACAAGAAAAGGAAACTGGAAAGCAGATGGACACAAGAAATCTGAAATCTGAGCCAGCAGCGCACATCCCCACCCCCAAACAAACCAACCTCCTGGTATTGTGGGACCACAGAAAAGCTATATAACTGTTAGAATGAGAACGAAGACAGATCTGACAACCAGAGGATTGGCTGAAAGTATTCCACATAGCCAGGCAACTTCTCCTCCCATCCCATCCTTTTTCTTCAGAAAGGAAATTAGAGGAATTAAAGTAACATCAGGCACAATTATTGAAGGCAGCGCCATAGTGAAAACAAATAGATTAAAAGGGATAGGTGTTTTTCCAAAGAAGACATGCAGATAACCAACAGGTACATGAAAAGATGCTCAGTATCATTAACCAGGGAAATGCAGCTCAAAACTACAATGAGGTATCACCTTACACCTGACAGAATGGCTATTATCAAAAAGAAAGAAAAAAATAACAAGTGTTGGTGAGGATGTGGAGAAAAGGGAACCCTTTTGCACTGTTGCTGGGCATGTAAACTGGTAAGGCCACTGTGGAAAACAGTACAGAGGTTCCTTAACAAAATTAAAAACAGAGCTACCACATCATCCAGCAATTCCACTTCTGGGAATTTACCCCCACCCCCCTCCAAGAAAACATTAAGTCATAAATACATTTGCACCCCCCATGTTCATTGCAGCACTATTTACAATAGCCAAGATACAGAAACAACCTAAGTCCATCAATGGATGAATGGATAAATAAGATTTCACACACACACACACACACACACGCACACACGCACACACATGTATACACATATACTCACACACATAATAAAGTATTATTCAGACGTAAAAAAGAATGAAATCTATTTGTGATAACACGGATGGACCCCAAGGGCATTATGCTAAGTGAAATAAGTCAGACAGAGAAAGGCAAATACTCTATGGTCTTTCTTGTGGAATGTAAAAAACAAAGAACAAAAATAAAACAAAGAACAAAAAGCCCCCAAACAAACAAAAAACTAAACTTGTAGACACAGAGGACAGATACAGAAGTCAGAGGCAGAGGGTAATGGGTGGGAGAAATGGGTGAAGGTGTCAAAAGATTAAAAAAAATGAAATAAAATAAAACAATATAATCAATGTCAAAATTAAAAAAAAATCTGTTGGGAAAACTAGATAAATATTGTCTTATCTCACACTTCTCAGAAAACCTTATTTTTTCTAACCATAAGTACCTCAAACCACACATTCAACTGCCAATTCTCAAATCCTTATTTTCTCATTCTCTCTCTCTCTTAAAAAAATAATAAAATAAAAATCTACATATTTATTCCTGAAAACCCCATATCCCATTCTCTTTTCCCTTTCATGCTTTTGCTCTGGCAGCATACCCTATCCTTCCAGGAAGGAATCTTTTTGGCATTTTGTCCGTATCTATCCAAGAATAGTGTGCTGATCTTCCAAGAAATTAGATAAATTATCAAATGCCCTATAATAAAATTCCTTCCCTCAAAACTAGTTAAAGCAAATTAAATTCTTGGATCTATGAAAACTGACCACCAATCCATGTGGCATTCCATCCAGGATTGCAAATATGGTTCCGAATTATAAGGTCTATTAATTAGAGAAATACATAATCTTAGTGGGATTATGATCCCAAATGATAACAAACCTAAAGAATTGAGGGATGCTTTCTTGTACGCTGTCTTATTTCCCTTCCCTTCCCTTCCCTTCCCTTCCCTTCCCTTCCCTTTCCCTCTTCACTTCTCTTTTCTTCTTTTCCCTCCTCTTCTCTGTATTTCTACCTCCATTTCTATTTTTATCTCTCTTCAGTTATATAAAACCAATGAACAATAGAATCATGCTTAAAATAAAAACACTGTAGATTTTCTTTAAAAAAAATTATTGCTTATTTATTTTTGAGACAGAGAAGAGCATGAGGGGTAGGGTCAGAGAGAGAGGGAGACACAGACTCTGAAATAGGCTCCGGGCTCTGAGCTGTCAGCACAAAGCATGACGCGGGGCTCAAACTCACAGACCGTGAGATCATGACCTGAGCTGAAGTCGGAAGCTCAACCGACTTGAGCCACCCAGGTACCCCAAATCAATGTAGACTTTCTGTAGTACTATAGTTAAAGGCAGTCTTTTAGAATAAAAACAAACAAAAAAACAAAACAAAACTGAATTAGAGTTCCAACTGAGCTATTTACCAACACTATGTCCTCTAGTCCAGTTCATAACTGCTCTGAGCTTCAATTTCTTTGTCTGTAAGTTGAGACAATAAATCACCTCAGTGTTTACTGAGGATTAATACTCTAAAGAAGTAGACAGCACTCAAGATCTCCAACCTGGAGTAATGAGTCGATATCTGAATTTTCTAGCATTTGGCTGTGGAAAAACCTCAGGAAAGGTATATTATAAACCCAAATGGGCAAGTGGCAGGAATGCAGTGGTCTCTTAGACCCTGTTATCAGATAAACACCAGCTAAACAGAAGCCACAAGACGAGATCCTGACAAACAAAGACAAAAGAATACTGAATTCCCTTCCATCAAGTTAGACTCGTAACAGATAATCTTAGAGTTGTATGGAAAACTATTCTTAGAGTTGTACAGAAAAAGAGGATAAGCTACAAAAAATTTGGTAGCCTCATACTATATGTATAGCTTGATAGGCTTTGTTAGATATTTTAGATTATTGATGGTTAATTTAGTAAAATGATTAACCTAATTTTCACAATTAAAAAATTAATGTTTATTTATTTTTGAAAGAGAGAGAGAGAGAGAGACATCATGAGCAGCGTAGGATCAGAGAGAGACAGAGACACAGAATCCGAAGCAGGCTCCAGGCTCTGAGCTGTCAGCACAGAGCCTGACTTGGGGCTCAAGCACACAAACCCTGAGATCATGACTTGAGTCAAAGTCAGATGCTTAACTGACTGAACCACCCAGGCGATCCAGTGATTACTTTAATTTTAACAGGATAAAACAATTGAGAAGGAATTTGGTGTTAATTGAAAGGTTTTTTTCACCATTTGTTTAATAACTCGCTCATTTCATCTATTATAATTGGCATATACTGATTCTATACTAGGCACTGAAATGTGGAATATAAAGAATATAAATATGGTATCTGCATTTATAAACATCTACTTCTATTGGGAAAGAATTGGATGTAGTGTGAGAAAGATTTGACAGGCCATTGCTGGTTTTTAAGATGGAAGGAAGGAATGAGCCAAGGAATGCAGGCAAAGTTTAGAATCTCAAAAGAGCAAGTAAAAGCACTAGCTCCTGGAGCTTCCAGAAAGAAGCCAACTCTCCGAGAACTCTTTGATGTCAGTTCAGGGAGACCTAGTTTTGATTTCTGAGTTCCAAAACTATAGCATACTAAATGTTCATTTTTTTTTTTTTTTTAGTTTGTGTTGTTATAGCAGCGATATTAAACCAATACACTGTAACTTTTTAATAAATAATGATTAGATAAATACAAATGAATGGATCTTTTGGTATATGATAGCCTAGATCTCCTATAAACTCTATTATTTCAATATGAGTACAAGCAATTTTCACTTATTTGGGGGCATGTATAGATGTAGGGAATCAGTGATACCGTATGATAGGAAAGTTCTTATTTCTTGTAATTTACACTTGATTAGTACCATTTGATATTCTAGGAATTGGCCAATTTCAGATAAAGTTCAGAACCCATTCTATGGAAATCCAGCTCAGAAAACATCAACATTTCTTCATTTTGTATCTTACTATCTACTCAACTTGCTATGGTCTGTATATTTGTATCCCTCCAAACTTCATATGTTAAAATCCTAACACACTAACGTGGTAATATTAGAAGGGGGGAATGTTTGGGAGGTGATTAGGTCATGAAGTCAGAGCCCTCATGAATGCAAAGTATGCCCTGATAACAGATTTCCCAGAGAGCTCCCCTGCCCCTTCTACCATGTGAGGTTATAGTGAAAAGACAAAAAGATGGCTGTCTAGGAAGTGGGTCCTCATCAGACATTAAATCTACTGGTGCTTTGCTCTTGAATTTGCCAATCTCCAGAACTGTGAGAATTAAACTTCTGTTGTTCATAAGCTTCCCAGTTTATGATATTTTGTTAGAGCAGGCCAAACAGACCAAGATACAACTCTTGCTTACCTCCTGTACTTCAATGCCTACTGAAGTAGTCTAAGTTCTTTATAAAACATATAATGTCCTTCATACCAAACAACTTTGTCATTACCACATGGGAAACAACACTACTGATGATTTACAATTTCTAGACCCTCAGGGCCTAGCTTGAGACCTTAGCTCTTACTTCTCTCTTAGCTCAGATTGCATGACACTTCCCTATTCTCAACTCCATCTTTGCACTTGTGAAATACTTTGCACTTTTCCAAGTCATGTCCCCATACAAACAGCACTATGATTTTCTGTAGCTGTCTCTAGCCAGAATAAAATATTTCTGCTCCAAGACCTTTGCATAAGCTTTTACACATAGCGGCATCTCAATGAATGGTATTAATTGTTCTGAATGACTCATCACATTCAGGAACGTAACAAAAATAGTGATAGATGACAAAAATAGTGACAGATAATATTACCAAGTGACTAAGGCCCATAAGAAAGAGCAGGAAAGAGAAGGAGAGAAATGGATAATGTTAATAAGAGGACAGACCGCTGTCAGCTTTATTCCTGTGGGTATTATTTCCAGAAAGTATGACCAATTTCTCTAAACCCACTAAGCCACCCAGGGGCTGACCAATTTCTCTTTATCATGGTGTGGCAACTGGCATGGCTCCATTTTTCTACTTGGCTCTGTTGCCAAAGGTTCTATTGCCTTGCAAAGACACTTAAGGGAAAAAAGTGAGCTTAATTCCTCTACCCTTAATTTTGCTTCGACAATTCTGTTCAGCTTTTTAAAAACTTTCAGGCTCAAATACTGTTGCCAAATTCTTTCTTGTTCAGCAGGACCTAACTGCTCTAAATTAACCTTTATTCTTAATAAGAAATATGTGCAAAAATATTCTAATCTAACAGGTTTAGCCAACTTCATAAGTGTTTGTCACAGCTCCTGACATAAGGATTTCCTATTAGATTTACCTGAGTAAAACAGATTACCTGCGAAAAAGGACATGTCTAATACAGATATAAGCTGACTGCTGATAATGCAGGGACTTAAAAGAAAGCAGACCATTTTCTTAGCTGAGAATCTGACATCAACAGTACTCAGAATATTCAAATTGCATCTATCCTCCCAATTATTGCTATTAAGCTGCTGATTAGAGTCTAATACATCCATCTGGCGATTGTTTACCTTCCGGTTTTCTGTGCTATGAAGCAGCCACTATCCAAAGGGATACAAGTACATTTCTATGCAAACACATAGCACCTCTTCCATTTCTCTTTGGAATGCATTTTAAGGTGATGTTCATAAATTTCTCTATGCTATTAAGAATATTTTTACTATAGCAAGAGTAAACAGAATTTTCTGATTTTTCATATTTATCCAACTTTAAATTTGTGTCACCAATATTTTGCCTGCAAAATTACTATACATAAGTTATGCAAAATTATTTATATGTAGTATGAAAACTGTACTGAAGAAATGCTCAATCTGTGATATAAAAACCTCAAAACAGAGTTTTTGCTTATTTTACTCATGTTATTGCATCTATCAGCATGGCTACTTAACACCTCTATATAGTATAATTAAAACAATGGATGAACAATGTCTTAAAAAAACATTTTAAGTCTAATATTCTCCAATTTCATGTAGTTACCAAAGATAATGCAACCATTTCTAAATTATTTGATGTACAGTAGAATTCATTACACTTAATTCCATGTACATTTGACAGTCGCAATTGCCCATTTATATGATTCAACTTCTAAAATTTGTTTGTTAAACAAGTAGACAATTCCACAGTAGAGCAGATGAAAGTACTTGCTAGATAAACTAAACTCATTTTGTCCACTTTTGATAGCTTCTCATATTCAGGGTCCGTCTCAAATGGGCATATTAATAATGAATCATAGTCTCTGAATTTTATCTTGATTGCTAACTCCTTAAAGAAAAAATGTGTTACAGCATACTTCACACTTACAGGTAAACTCTGAAGTAATGCTAGAGATTATATATAAAAACAACAAATATAAGTATTTATGATCCAGTGTATATAGGAAATGGTAATAGTTGGGCTAAGAAATAAACACTGCATGTGCTATAAATGAGATCAGTTGCTTAAGTTATCATTGATAATGATGCCATTATCCTAAATACAGTGTTTATCTTAAGCTAATTCCAAATCTGATATCTGCATCAGATGTAAAAAGAGATTGTTTTAATACTGGTGTGCACAGCAATGATTGCCACCTCTGCTATTATCTTACATTAAGATTTTCTACATACTCAGGACCAATAGGTGCTGAAGAAAACAGCACCAACCACATGTTGACTTCAACTGTTTCTAAACAAAATTGTCCTGGCATCTTGCTGGCAAAGAGAACAAATGTTTCAGGGATGCCAATCTTCTCTGAGGTGGATTCCCAAACCAAAGTTGAACTTATAATGACTCAGTTTTTTTTTTCTTCAGTATTTATTTTGAAGAGAGAGAGAGAGAGAGACAGAGCACAAGCAGGGGAGGGGCAATGAGAGAGCGAGACACAGAATCCGAAGCAGGCTCCATGCTCATGAACTGTGAGGTGACCTGAGCCAAAGTCCAATGCTTGACTGACTGAGCCACCCAGACACCCTAAGCTTCTTAAAATTTATTTTCTTTCCAGAAATAGAAGGTCATTTTTTATTTTTCAAACCTTCAAGGCTTTTACTGGCTTTAGGATTTTCCCACAGTAGTTCAACATCTTTTTTTAATGTGCAAAGGAATCCAGAAATATCTTCGCATGTTCTGCACCTGAATTCTATCCTGCCATGTTCTAAATTCAGACTTTTTCCTATAAAATTCCTACTCTTGCAAGTTATGAAATACAATCCAAATCTATGTATCTTGTAGTTTTCTGAAGTTCTGTTTAACTCAACGGTATAGAAAGTGGATCTTTGAATTCAATTATCCAAGATCACCTTTAACAGATGCTCAGTAGATCTTGTCCACTAAGTACATCAAAGGAATTCTTTGACTAGAGTAAGCAGAGTAAAGCCCAGTGCTCTGAAAGAAGGCATTAACAACAACAACAACAACAACAACAAAAGTCTTATATCAGTACAACTTGGAGAACTCAAAAAATCTAAGGCACCAATAACTCAGTGAGATTTAAATTAAAGAAATAAAATGGATGTGTGAGCTGGAGATGGAGTGGGACGTATGTCATGGATTTTAGCATGTATTAATGTTGACAAGTTCTGTATCTTGTACATGACTTCCTGAAATCATCTGGACAGTGTGTGAGCAAGATCTGGACAGCAATATGAAGCCAGTATGCAACATAAAATTATTTGCTTATTTTTTTCCATTAAAATCTTTTTCCCTGAGGTTTAGTATGTCTGAGAGATAATGCATATCTTTTAACACAAATTAGACAAAATTTGTTTTGGCTTTAATTTATGTAAAAATAATTTTCTTTATCAGAATATAAAATTACCATTTTTCTTACTATTAGAGCATTCATCCTGTATTAGTAATACGGTCTTCAAAAGCCAAATAATAGGTATAATAGTCATTTAAAATGCATCTGGACAGAACTTGAAGGAAAAAAGTTAACACAAAATAATATGTGTACAGTATATTTATATAATATAATGTAGAGAGTATTGTTTGGTAGTTGTTATTTCAATTTAAATTTTACTGTCAGTATTTATAATCAGGAATTCAGTAACTATTTCTCTAACACCATGATTCTTTGATATTCTCAACCATAATATTTTAAGGACTCTAAGTTTATTCAAATATGGAGACAATTGAGTAAAGTTCCCAATTTAATGGAAATTAAAATAGCATTGGAAAATATATTCAAAGAAGTACACTGGTGAATATATTTAAACATTTAAGGAAATCTCCTATTTCCTTCTACATTTCCTCAATCCCAAACTCCTTACACCTGACTGAGAATTTAACAGAGCTGAAAACTGATACATAAAAGACTGACACACATCATTTTATTCAGTGTAATTGATTAAAATTGCTATACATTTTTGGCATTCTCCTTCAAGAGATACAGTTTATTTTCCCTTCACTTAAGTCAAGTTGGCCCTGTATGCAAAAAACAGTTAACATAGCAGTCTTTATTCTGTTTATCTGTTATGGGGTGAATTGTGTCTTCCTGAAATTCCTATGTTGAACTTCCAATTCCCAGTACCTCAGAACATAACCATATTTGGAGATAAGGTCTTTAAAGAGATGATTAAGTTAAAATGAGGCCATTTGGATGAGACCTAATTCAATACGGCTGCTGTCACTATAAGAAGACAAGGGATACCAAGGAAGTGCATCGACAGAGAAAAGGCCATATGAAAACATAATGAGTGAAGGCCATCTGCAAACCAAGGAGAGAGCCTAACCTAAAACCAACCCTACCAGCACCTTGACCTTAAAATCCAGCCTTCAACGACACCCAAAAAACAAATAATTAAAACATCGACAGAAGACATGAACAGACATTTCTCCAAAGGGGACATACAGATGGCCAAGAGACACATGAAAAGATGTTCATCATCACTTACCATCAGGGAAATGCAAATATAAACTACAGTAAACATTATACCTGTCAGAACAGCTAAAATCAATAATACAAGAAACAACAGGAGAGGATGAGGAGAAAAAAGAACACTCTTGCACTGTTGATGGGAGTTCAAATTGGTGCAGCCACTGTGGAAAACAGTATGGAGGTCTTCAAGAAGTTAAAAACAGAATTACCTTATGATCCAGCAATTACATTATTGGGCATTTTCCTAAAGAATACAAAAGCACTAATTCAAAGGAATACATGCACCCCTATGATTATAGCAGCATTATATACAACAGCCATGATATGGAAGTGGCCCAAGTGTCTATGTATACATATATATATGTGTATATAAATATATATATATATATATGTGTGTGTGTGTGTACATATATATGTGTGTATATATATGTATACACATAAATATATGTGTATGTGTATGTGTGTATATATACACATACACATATATATACACACATACACATATTACTCAGCCATAAAAAAAGAATGAAATCTTGCCATTCGCAGTGATATGGATGGACCTAGAGAGCATAATGCTGAGCAAAATAAGCCAGAGAAAGACAAAAACCATATGATTTCACTGATATGTGGAACTTAAGAAACAAAACAAATGAGCAAGAGGGGGAAAAAGAGTGACAAACCAAGAAACATACTCTTAATTATAGATGACAAACTGATGGTTAACAGAGGAGACTTGGGTGGGAGGTTGGGTTAAACAGGTGATGGGTATTAAGGAGTGCACTTGTTGTGATGAGCACCAGGTGATACATGGACGTGCTGAATCACTAAAACCTCACACTATGTTGGCTAACAGAAATTAAAATAAAAACTTACAAAGAAATAAAATTATCACCTTCAGAGCTGTGAGAAAATATATTAAAAATTATTTTATCCACATAATTGTGGTATTTAGTTATGGCAGCCCTAGCAAACTAATATGCTATCCTTAGAAAGATTTACTTTCAAGGTTGGCCACTGGTTGGCTTCTGAGCACCTGACTGGTAACCAGCACCCCATATTGATATCAAACTTTCCATAATTAATAAGAGTGCCTGTTATATGCCTGAAAGTAACACTGCAAGTCAATTATACTTCAATAATAAAAAGAGTAATAAGAGTGGCTCACTGTGCCTAAGTAATTTATATAAACAATATTGTTAACGCTTAACACCTGATTTCTTTCTAGAAGTTTAGACTTTCTGCTCTAGGTACAGGGTTCCTATGTGAGTCTTTGGAGGCTGAATTGCTAGTGGGCTTTATTGGGTAGAACTATCACATACATTGCTGGGAGAAATGTGTGTGTGCTCTTTATGACGACATACTGGATTCTGTGAGTCCTTTTTTTTTTTTTTTAATGTTTATTTTTGAGAGAGAGGGAGAGAGAAAGAGATAGCAAGGGAGGGGCAGAAAGAGAGGGAGAAACAGGATCTGAAGCAGGCTCCAGGCTCTGAGCTGTCAGCACACAGCCCTTTGTGGGGTTTGAATCCACGAACCACGAGATCATGACCTGAGCCAAAGTTGGACGCTTAACCGGCTGAGCCACCCAGGTGCTCCTGAATTCTGAGTCCTTCTAATAAACATCTGAATGCTGGGGTAGCTTCAGGGACCACTGACACACCATGTGACTGCTTAACCAAAAGAAAGATGTGGAGGTAAAGCGGTATGTATCTTTGTCTTTTCCATAATTGGCCTGGCAGCTTCCACTTCTTAGAACATTCACTATGGGGGAAGTCAGCTTTCATGTAATCTAACTAATCTAAAATATTGTGGGGAAATGCTGTGAGAAAACTCAAGTTAATCCATAAGGAGTCATCTTGGGTATCTACTCCACTTGAGCCTTCAGATAACTCCATTATCCACTTACTTCTTACTGTACCCACTTGTAAAACCTCAAATAAGAACTGTCTAGGTAAGTTTAGTCAACCCGGAAAATCATAAACAGCAATAAGAAATTATTATTTTAGGCTGCCAACTTTTGAATGGTTTATTACACAGAAATAGATAACTAAAAATAAAGAGAAAGAAAGAAAGAAAGAAAGAAAGAAAGAAAGAAAGAAAAATCATTTTATTTTTAAGTTATCAAAAATAATGGCTTAAAACATGCACATTAATAATAGGTCTCTTAAAATTTATTACCATTAGGAAAACATTTGGTGCTATTTTTTGTATTTAAAATTATTACTATATCATAAGCACATTCCTTAAATATATAATCACAGCGTGATTTTGTCTTCAAAATTTATCAGCTATCCTTTGGAAAAAAAGTTTTTTTTCCTGCTTATTTCTTCCACTAAACATCAAGGAATCATATTTCTGTCCCACAACTATTGATCTTAGAATCTACCTCAAATTATAAGTCTAGCTTTACTTGTATGGTTTTCAGTTATCTGGAAGAAAAATAAAGATTACTAGAAATTAGTATTCCCTAAAAGATAGAATATTAGCCACGGTAAAAGTGACATTATTTGCCATCTCTTATTTAATCCATCTGCCTTACTACTAAGGCAGTTACTAACATAATTAAACCAAAACAATAAACAAATAAGATTTCATTAATCTTTACATTATGATATCTACTTATTTGAAACATCAGAAAAAGCAAAATAAATAAAACTAGAGTGATGTAGAGAAAATAGAATCAGGGATAATATTTGACATTGATCTTTTTTGATATCTATACCATTAAATCCTGCAGATTCACATTTAAAACATGTCCAAAATCCCACCAGTGCTTATTACCCTCTCAACTTTTACTCCAGTTTAATCTGCCATCATCTCTCACCTACAGGGGCGTTGACGTCCTTCTACCATATCTCCAAAGTCAAAGTAATAGTTTTAAAATAAAGTCTAACTCTGCCATTCCTTTTTTTGCAAACACTTTAATGGTTTCCCATCTCATGTAAAGCAAGACCTTGAGTCTTTACTGTAGCCTACAAGGCCTTACATGATCTGGTTTCTCTCTGACTTGATCCCTTACTATTTGCCCCCTCAGTCACTCTGCTCCAACCACATGGCCCTCTTATTGATCCTGAAAAGGCCAAGAGTTCCACTGCATAGCTTTTGCACTGTTCTCAAGCCTCTTCCCATAGACAAGTGGTACTCCCTTTCTTCCTTATGGTCTCTGCTAAAATATTCCCGAATCAGAATGGCCTTCTTGGACCATTCATTTTGAAACAGTATCATACTTTAGAGTTACTTTCTATTCTCCAAACCCTGCTTTATTCTTCATCATAGTATTTAACATCCCTATCTGACACATTATATATTTATTTTTTTATTGTCTATCCCTCCTCACTAGAACCCAAATACCATGAAAGCAGGAATTTAGTCTGTGTTATCTGCATTGAAATACCAGTGCCTACAATATTATCAAGCACAACTCAGTAAATTGATTCACGAAGGAAGGAAGGAAGGAAGGAAGGAAGGAAGGAAGGAAGGAAGGAATCCATGACACAATAAAAAAAATTAGCAGAAATTCAGAATATACCATTTGGGGCTATTTTTGGGACATGAAAAAAAAGTAATTTCCAGCAATAAGAGAGGCCATTATACTCACTCAATGAGAAACAACAGCAATAAACACACACAATCCCAAATATACAAGATATACAACAGATGACGTTGGGAAGGTCATGCCACTATCTGACTCCTCCTTCCTGGAGTCTCCAAATGTGTTCTTTTCCATTATGTTATCAGACAAAATAAACTGGCCTACTTGGTATACTGACAAAGAGTAAAACATCAACAGTACTTTGTTTGCAATGTGTCTTTTTTCCAGTATCCAATGTGATGAACAATGTTCCTTCAGCAGAGTTTGCATTTAGGAGGTTACCAGGTTACCTCTTGTGGTGGTTTGGGAAATTAAAGAAAATACACTACAGTGCATTCCCGATTAAAAAAAAAAAAAAAGATACCATATATCTTTATGGTTACAGAACCACTAATTATGTATTTCTTTTTTCCAAGTAATGTGTTATTATATTTAACATTTTTCCCTTAAGACAGATTATTGTATTTACTCCTTCTCCCTCATAATTAATGAGCATTTCCATTAATTATTTTTCATATAAGGAATCTGATATATGAGTTTATCTGAATACTCAAGGGTAGAAAATAAATAGCATGACTTCTAGAAATGAATATTAAATACTATTCTTCAGCAAAGTAAAGAATTTATGTTCAAAGCACGTTACTACTCTCACATTTGGAAATAAAGGACAAGAGATTAAGTGGAAATAATTCTGCTTCATGTTATTTATAAAATACAGAACCTCTTGCCTTAAACTTAGAAATATTTGTTCTACAAAACAAATAGTTAATATATATACTTCATACTATGCATTATTTGAAACACTTTCTATTTATTAACTTGTTGAATGTTATAAAAATGCAATGAAGAAAAATTTGTTGTTGTTCCCACTTGGTAGATGGGAAAATCAAGACACCAGGTAACAGGCTCAAGGTCATATAGTTAGAAAGTATCGGAACTGAGGTCTGATCCCAGGTAATTTCCTAACTAGACTAAGATTGCCTCTAATGTTCTCAACTCTCCTTTTCTGCTCTCTTAAAAATAAACATTGCTTTTAAAGTAGAAATCAATGATCATTATAGAAACTGTAGACAAACAAATTTAAAGAATAATTCATCCAAATAGTTGATAAGTGTATTTTCTGGGACTATTTTTTTTTTCTACACACTATTTATATAAGTGAGAAAAAACTATGTTTATTACTACATGTTACTAAATCCTGAGTTTAGGCTCTAAAGTCAAGGGGAGTTAGCATCATTTCTTCTCCGAATATCCCAGCACTGCATGACAAGATTAATTTTTTAAGACATTAATTTATTTCTGTAATTCCATCTCTCTGACGTTTGGTTCAATAATGTGGCTCTATGTTTCTCAAAGTAAGGTCTGTGTGAGGTAAGAAAAATCTTCAGACAGTTCAGACAATTACTTTCCTCAATTCTGTTTCTAAAAAGTACATTGAGAAGATTTAGGCCCTGGCTGATTAAACAAAAGAGGAAAATCCCCAAGGGAAATTTGAAAAAAAAAAAGGGAAATTCTCTAGTCTAGACTAAATGGTGATTTCTGAGGATAAAAGGAATCTAAGAATTTTGGATTTCACAAGGAGAGGAGACTCGGGAAATATACCAGCACCACTCTGGGTCAGCTCCTGGAGAAGGTGGATGGGCCTTAGAGAGGGTGGCTGTATTGTATGTTCTAGGCATTGGATATCCAATCTCATTAGACACTTCAGGAACCCAAGTATCACAGAAAAGCATCACTTAATGGGCCAAGAATGGCAATGAGTAAACTGTGTTTATATTTGGATTTTGAAGACTGAAGAATGGAGGGTATTCTTTAATGCCTTTGTGCATTCTTGAAGCAGAGTGTAAAGAAAAATAAAGTTGAATTCATTTCTAGCCATTGAATTTATCACAGGGTAAGAATAAAGGCACACAGGAGGATAATACCTTTTGCTAAAATATCTAATTAAAGAAAAGATGCTTTTCTTTTGGAGAAAAAAGGAACTAAAATCTAGCGATCACACTTCATTAGAGTATAAATAAATTTTTAAATACGGAATAAGTGTGGTTGACAAAAGAAACATGGCCCATAATAAAGTGTACTCTTATGGAGGGGTCACTAGCAGTGAGCCAGCTTCAGCTTCAAGACTGTTAGTTCTGGGAATGGACTGAGGCTGCTAATAACTGTGTACTTACAAATAAATTAAAAGGATCATCTTATGAAAGAACAGTATTGTTTTCCGACCCCAAGGCATTCGGTGTGGAATTATCTATCTGAGCCAAGAAAGGAGGTAGGGTAGATTGGAAGTAATTAGATGGTTGAGAGAAATCAAGAATGGCAGATGAAAAAAGGTAGAATAGGCTGGAATGGACATGTCAAAGTTAATGTCAACTTGGTTCAATGTTATTCTATAAAAAGAAACATAAACATTGTAATTTACAGTTAAGCAGCCTATTCTCTCTCTCTGTCTCTCTTTTCTCAAATCACACTCTCAGATGAGTGATCTTGAAATTTTATAATTCTATTATGGTTATTTGATAAAATATTATTCCCACCCATGCAAAATTAGTTATACCTTGGCCCTTCCATAATGATGCTGTGGTAGGTAACAGACGGCTTGTGTATGTAACCCTGAATGCTTTATTAAAAACAAAAACAAAACAAAACCAGAGATTATACATTTACCTATTGTTTTCAAATGTATACCCATAATAGTTGTCTGCACAATCATGTAAACCTGGAATCCTAGAAATATCTCAGCATCAAGAGTGTGACTGGGAAGTCTATGAGTTTACTGTAGTGTACATAGAGAATTGTGCATATCATACATCTTTTTCTATGAAGGGATACTCTCAAATGCTTTCATGCCCAGACATGACTACAATAGGGAATGATGAGAACAGTGGTGAATAAGCAAATGCAGGAGCTTTATTTCATAATTTCAAACTCTAATTTTAGACACTTTTAAATATTAGAGGATGTTTTTTATATATGATGAAATAATACATATAATATTCCTTTCACAAAAGAAGTAAATTAAGAGGCACTATAACTACATTGGCTACCAAAAGCTAATATTATATATTATAAGCACTTAGAAGTTTTAATTGCTTATAAAACCACTTACACGCATTAACATGGGAACACTATTGATCTCTTAGAAGCAGTCGAGAAACTAACTAAAATAATTATATTTATATTAGCTTTGTGTCAGCACATTTTGGAATATATCTGGCCTTTTCTTTTACCTCCATTAAAAAATACATTAATTTTCAAGGAGTATAGTCATTATCAATATATTAAAAAGAGAAAATGGTTTCTAGTAATGCTTTGAGAATTCAATTAAAATCTTGTTAAAGATATGATTCTTCCGTAAATTTGTCCCATATGCCATAAGATGGAAACATTAAGTAACACTAAACTTTGAAGTGTTAGCATTTTCTTCTTTGTCAGAGAATAATAAAGATTTCTCAATAAACAATGTAATCAGAATACTAAACAGTATTTAACCATTCTCTGATATAAAACCTTTTAATTATTATTGCCCATCATTAAGATACAAAGCATCTATAATTAGAAAGCTAAAAACACGCAATGAAATTCATAGCTTTCTATTATTTTCATTTTAACAATACAGCAAATACTTAGTGTATGGAAATCAATGGCAGCCACTGTACTAGGTATAAGCAATATGAAGTTGAGTAAGTTATACTTTTCACATGAAAAAGAAAAAAAACACAATAACATTTTATGATAAAATCCAAAAATCATGAAAATCATAACACATCCCAAAATGTACATCTACCAGTCTTTAAACCAAATTAAACTGAAACTATTGCATGTAAGTGTAAAATCCCAACCTTCCGAGTGTTTTTTGCCATGATCTTAAGGATTGTCTTTCTTTATAACAATTTTGATGAAATTCAAACACCCTTGAAACAAACATAAAATAGCTGATATGCAAGCTTTGGTTTAAAGAGATACATCAAATCTTAAACAGCAAAACGAGAAAATGATGTCTCACTTATAATGCATATAGTCTCCCAAACTGAAGAATTCTACTAACCATACTGCTTAAAATATACATATTTTACATATTTACATATTTACTTAAATATTTTTAAAATATAATGTGTTCAGAGGAATGATTCCATATTTCAGTTTTTGATTTTGTTCATTTTTATTTGTAAAAATTGCATATTTCATTAATTATGACCTAGAGTCATCAATGAAAATTTAAACAGCAAATGAAAATTTAACTACTCAATGAGGGCGAAAGAATTCATTCTAAATTTATTGCTTAAATTAAGATATGCAAAAGATTTGAAACCTCTAATTCATGTGACATCAAACTATTATAAAGAAATCCCTATTTGTTACATGCAAAGCAAATGATGTGTTCTATAAAGTATGAACTTTTACTCCAAATCTTGACTTTCCTTTACCAACCAAAATGACAACAGAACAAAAACAAAGATTTTACCATTTGAAATTAGATCATTATATTAAAGCAGTTCACCTTATCTAAACCATGAACTATTTTATTATACTAAAAATATCATAATTTTTTAAATTAATTAATTATTTATTTATTTTACCGTGAAAGGCAAGGGCTCTTCAGTAAGAGGACTAACAGGAAGTGAAGCTGTGCTACTTGCTGGGCTCATATCGGCACTCTGCAAGGAAAACACAATTTAATCAAAAAGATACATTTTAGAGG
Source organism: Panthera uncia (assembly GCF_023721935.1). NCBI lineage: Eukaryota > Metazoa > Chordata > Mammalia > Carnivora > Felidae > Panthera > Panthera uncia. Next base: position 73,502,132 of record NC_064811.1, on the reverse strand, counting down.
GACCTCTGGGTGGCTCAGTCATTTGAAGACCCTGACTCTTACTTTCCGCTCAGGTCATGATCTCATGGTTTGTGAGATCCACCCCCCACATCTGGCTCTGAGCTGACAGCTGGGGAGCCTGCTTGGGATTCTCTCTCTCTCCCTCCCTGGTTCATGGAACACGCTCAAGCAGTGCACGCTCTCTCAAAATAAATAAACAACATTAAATAAAGATGCATTTGGGTAGTTATTTTTGTTATTTCTAATTTAAAATAAAATCCCTCCTCATAGAAAAAAATAAATTACATATGGGCGTAGAAAAATCTGAATGATTATTATATACTGAATCATTCCTCATTTAATAATAGTTATCTGAAAAAATTAGTCTAATTATGACTTCTTAATGTACATTCCAAGAGAATTTTATTAAATACAATGATCATCTTTTGTGCTAGGGCAGTATTTGAAAGTATATTTGCTTACTTTAGATTTTTACCTTTTTTTGAAAGTTACACTATATCTGTGATGATTTACTATGTTGCTATTTGATGTCTTCCAGGATGATTTTCAAATGTTATTTTTAAAAGTATTTTCATTTTGGGGCACCTGGGTGGCTCAGTCGGTTGTGTCCGACTTCAGCTCAGGTCATGATCTCGCAGTTTGTGAGTTCAAGCCCCACGTTGGGCTCTATGCTGACAGCTCAGAGCCTGGAGCCTGCTTCGGATTCTGTGTCTCCCTCACTCTCAGCCCTTCCCCACTTGTGCTCTGCCTCCCTCTGTCTCTCAAAAATGAATAAATGTAAACGAAAATAAAAAAAATAAAAGTATTTTCACTTTTATTTAATGAAGATTTAAATAATTGTATCCAGTTTTTATTCATTATGAAAACGGTATCTGTCATCAAGCTGCAAAGCAAAATCAAGAAGTATTACATTTTTAAATTCCCATATTCATAGCCCCTGAAATTTTACAATCTTTCTTATATACTGCTAAACAAACAAACAAACAAACAAACAAAGTGTTTGAATAAAGGATTTATGCAAAAAGAGAATTATTGGAATGTTGATAATGTTGTTCTTTTAGTCCTGTAAAAATGTAATCAATTAACATTTCTTAAATAAGAAGAAATGTTTTTAGCCCCCCCCGCAAGCTTATCACTACTTTTTCTAATAAAAGAATGAAAAAATACTGATAATAGGGAGCAACAGAAGTTATGTTACTATACCCTTAACTCACTCTCTCAGGGTAATTATTCCATTTAAGTAGATAAGCAAATAAAACACTGAAAAGAATGCACAGCAACATTTTCCAGCTTGGTTACCAACTGTGCATGCACTCAAATACAGAACATTTTGTAGTAAAGATTAAAGCAAAAGAACAGATTAATTTTGATTGTGATACAGGAATAAGCATACAAGTTTGGCTGACTTAAGTTCCAAAAAAGAACATGTTCAAAGACAAGATGCTGCAACTATTACAATTCTTAGAGTCTCTTTCCACTCATGAGATCATTTTCAATTCATATGATTCAGGTGTACCATAAATTGGATACATTTAAAATATCCTTCAAGTGGTATTATTTCTGACTCTAGTTCAGCAGCAATGTGTAAGAACTATAAACATAGGAACCAAGATATTCAGTATAATTTTTATACACCATGTACTGCACCTACTTCAGAAATTGATGTAAGACTGCACATTGACCTAAAATGTCTAACAGAGGATATTAGGTAAAAACCTGAACAATAATCTATTGAAGGAAGCAGGAAAATATATACACTAGATAACTGAAGTGAATTGACTACTGACTTAATTTCTAAATTTATTCAGAGCTTCTTGTCCGTTATTTGATCAAAATCAGGGAATATTCTGAAATGCTGACTTTCACTATCTGATTATATGATGTAATGGAGAAACAAAGGCTTTCTTAGGAATGAATTGACTGCAGGATTCTAAATTAAAAAAAAAAAAAATGAAACATTTTTTTTTCCCCCGCACTAGAAAAAACAAGACTTGTGAACTGTTTGTCTCATTAGATTTCTCATGAGAAATTAATCAAGTAATAGAACACAGGTCATATACAGTTGAATTATCTGGTATTTTCCTGAACTGTTGATACCCTGCAAAGCATATTAAAGTATCACGCCCTTAAAAACTCATATATTCAAAAGACAGAAGATGACATTCAGTTGTGAAAATTTAAACGCGTGTTATCACATTTTTGCAGATGGAAGATTTTTGAACTTCCATAAGAACATATGCCAAAATCAAGCTTCATGGTTAACTTCTTTTAGGGTTGAGGTCTCCAACAACTTCCCAGAAATAAAATGTGTCATTCTAAGCACTGTTGGAAAGCAGACTTCAAAATCTGCGTCATCTAACCTTGATTCTTTGAATGTCATTCTTAGAGAAAACTGTGTTCCTGCTTTAACTTTCAAATCCATCTTATAGTATGACACTTTAATTCTATTGCTCTTAGGGAATCTTGAGAAAAATGTTTTAAAAATACAAATCAATCTTATAGAACATCTGCCATACTGCACTTAATTGTCAAGTGACCTGTAATTTAGATGCCATTCCAATTTGCTTACACTTTTAGATACTGTATCGGATATTATGGCATAAACCCTACAGATATAAATCTTATCCATACTCCATTCTTTAATTAATTTACTTCTTCATTTAATAATAGCAATACCAATGCAATTGCATATCTAAATACAAATTAACAAAGTATTTCCTAAGTTACTTTGAAGTTTTTAAAAGCTAACACTATATGTTCATTCACAATTTTCTTCATAAAATATTTTGTTAGAATGATGGCTTCATCTGCTATTGATATATTTCAGAGCCTTTGGAAATGGCTGGTTCTCAATAATGTGAAAGTGACTATTTTTGGAATACAGAAGAATTATTCTGTAAAATAAACAAATCATAACAACAACAACAACAACAACAACAACAACAACAAGTCTCCTAATTCTCATTTAACACACTTTGGCTTTCCAACCCAGTCCAGAATGCACAAGATGTTCTTGATATAAGACATCTATCCTAATTCTAACAAGTGTCCTAAAACCCTGATTTTCTGGTTCTAAGTCCAATAGATACTTGCTTCTTTCCAACACTAGGGTGATTAAATAATATGAACTTAATATTTTTCCTGTACTCAAAATGTTTTGTCCACCCCAATTGGTAGACCTCCCTCACCCTTCTATTTCTACTGCATATATGCTAAGTTCTTTTTTTTTATTTTTCTCCAAATTGGGCTTAATGTTTAGTGTGACCTATAAGTTTAATAATAAAATCTAGACAAGACCTGTGAGACTATCAAAAATATTCTAGTGAATATCACCCTCTTCTCATGCATATTGTTCTCCAGAATTCTTTCTACTCATCTTGGTTTGAAGAAACTACTCACTTTGCTGTTGCTGTTTCCATTATATAAATCTCCTAACTTCACAAACTACCTCATCCCTCACCTCCAATTCATCTTTTTCTTTAAATCAACTTTACTGAAGTATAACATACCTATACTAAAATGCAACTTTTAAATGTGGTTATGTGACTTTTTGACAAATGTATACTAACAAAATCAAGATCTAGAACATTTTCATCACCTCAAACTGTTCCCTCATGCTCCTTTGCATTCAAATGGCACCCCGTTTCCTGGTCCTGGGCAACACTGATATGTGGTATCTCTATAGGTTAGTTTTGCCTTCCTCAGAATGTCACATAAATGGAAATGTACTTTATGAACTCTTTTACACCCAGTTCCTCTCATTCAGCAAAATGATTTTGAAATGCATCCTGTCATGCTGTTGCATATTTCAGGATCCATCCTTTTAAACGTCAGGTGGTATTTAAGGGCAAACCACAATTTGTCTATTCAATCACCTGTTGGTACAGTTTGAGTTGTCTCCAGGCTGGAACTATTAGCCATGCTGAACATTTGTGTGTGCGTGTGTATGTGTATCTATCTATCTAATTTTTTTTTTTAACGTTTATTTATTTTTGAGACAGAGAGAGACAGAGCATGAACAGGGGAGGGGCAGAGAGAGAGGGAGACACAGAATCTGAAACAGGCTCCAGGCTCTGAGCTGTCAGCACAGAGCCCGATGCGGGGCTCGAACTCATGGACCGCGAGATCATGACCTGAGCCGAAGTCGGACGCTTAACCGACCGAGCCACCCAGGCACCCCTATCTATCCCCTATCTATCTATCTATCTATCTATCTATCTATCTATCTATCTATCTATCTTTTTGTGGTCATACATTTTCACTTTTCTTGGATAAATACCTAACAGTGAAATTGCCTGGGTCCTGTGGTAAATTTATATCCATTATTAGGCCAATTTCATAACAAATTGACAAATATTCTCTAAAGGGGTTATAAAACATTGCACTTCAATTTGCACTGTATCTCACTAATATTGGTAGTATTAGTCTTTTTTTTTTTAACTTTAGCCATTCAAGGGATGTTTAATGGTAGCTCACTGTGGTTTTAACTTTCATTTCCATGGATAACTAATGATTTTGAACATCTTTCATGTGTTTGTTGACCATTAGTATATCTTGTTTTGTGAAGAGTCTGTTAAACTATTTCATCTATTTTTATTTTTGAGTGGGTTATTTGGATATAAATTATTTGTTGTATATGTGTATTATAAATATTTTCACACAGTTTCTGGCTTATTTCTTTGTTTTCTTAATACTGTCTTCAAAAGAACCAACGATTTCCATCTTATTTGTCTTTTTGTTTGTTTTGTTATGGTTTATACTTTTGGTGATTCACCTGAGAAACCTTGTTCAACTTCAAGTCCACAAATATATATATTTTTTTACTTATGTTTCCGGCTACTAAACTTTCAGTTCAAACATCATGGCCAAAAAACAGCATAGTTAGTATTCTAATCTTTGAAAATGCTTTTGCAATTTCTTGTTGTACTAGAAACATCAAATAACATTAATACTTGTACACAATCTAGCAAAATACTTTCACAAAACTTAATTTGTATTTAGCAAGTTACCTCAAGCATTTAGCCAATTCACTCATTTGGTGGGAATCTGACAGTTAACAGTAGCTTCACATAGTTTAATTACAATAAGCAAAAACGTGGAGATATTATCTGCTTGTGGGTTTGTGGAGGGAAGAGAAGAAATCTTTGCTAACATACCGAAAATTTTAAATTAATACATGAGACTCTCATCAGAATTGGCGATTATGGAACTTCCTGGGCAGAGGAACTGGAGAAGGAGAGAGAAGTAAAGTTTTAGGTGGGAAGGATAATAGAAATGGCAAGAAAAGCAATGTGTCTATCATCTCGGAGACTGATGAGTTGACTCATCCTTGAGGAAAAAAGAGGGTGCAAGTAGAAATGGAAAAAGCTATTTTAAATAAAATTCTAAGCGGTAAGATGAGCAATATGACCTTCTTGTTCAAATTTCTCAATGGAATAAAAAATGATTTAAGCATCTAGAGAAGTTCTGCAAATACCATGCCTCTGTGGTATATTAAGAGCTGCGACATAAGAGGAAAACAATGGCAGGAGGCTGACTAGAACTTTCCTTGGGTCCTATGAGATGACTCTTAAATATACATATGAATTATCAAGGATAACTTACAAAAAGGCCAGAAGTAGCAAATTTCAGACTCAATGCAATTTTCAGACTCCAGTATCTGGTACCAGCTCTGACTAACAATCTAGTATCTACACTGACTATCAACACTGATGCCAGAATTACTTGAGATTATTGCTGATGGAAAAAATAAACGTACAAAAATAAGTATACAAAATATAAGTAGGGGTGCCTGGGTGGCTCAGATGGTTGAGCATCTGCCTCTTGATTTCGGCTCAGGTTATGATCTCACAGTTCGTGAGACTGAGCCCTGCTTTGGGCTCTGTGCTGACAGTGCAGAACCTGCTCCAGATTCTCTCCCTCACACTCTCTCTGTTCCTCTCCCGTTCTCACACACACACACACACACTCTCTCTCTCTCTCAAAAATAAATTAAAAAAAACCTTTAAAACAGCAACAACAACAACAAAAAACAAAATAGAAGTATATTAAAACAGTATTTCTATTTTAAAAAATCCAGAAAATGAACAGTAGGGTTTACAAATTATAGCAGGTGTTCTTACCCAAATAATTAAAGAAACATATTGTTGCAATAATAACGACTTTCTCCCAGGTTAAATTTCAGACCACAATTTAGGGGAATGGTATATTATCTGTTACTATAAACAGTGCTTAAAATGTTTGGCTAGAAAATCTAATCACTCTCAACTGACACTGCTGAACTGTTAATGACCAAAGTGCACAGTTGAAGGCTTTAACTCAATATACTGTCACTAAAGAAATGGAGAGATTAAAGGATAAGAGACATCATTCATTAATACTTATTAAACCAGAAAATAATGTTGATACTTTGAATGTCACATCTTCTTTAAGCTTCTACTATTTTATTACTTAAAAAATGAACTCACTGAAATAGCCTTGAAAAACAGTACTCTGTTCTTCCTTTTGACATGAAGTAATGAACTCTCAGCTCATTCAGAAATGATCTATACTTGATAGTACAGATGGCTATATAATTGTCAAGTCAGCCATTTATATAATAACATAAAAATTAAAATTAAAATTCAGGGTTGCCTGGGTGGCTCAGTTAAACATCCAACACTTGGTTTTGGCTCAGGTCATGATCTTGAAGTTTGTGGGTTTGAGACCTGTGTCAGGTTCCGTGCTGATGGTATGGAGCTTGCTTGGGTTTCTCTTCTCTCTGTCTCTGCCCCTCCCTGCTAGCTCTCTCTCTCTCAAAATAAATATATAAATTTTATAATTTTCAAAAATTAAATTAAATTAAATTAAATTAAATTAAATTAAATTAAAATTCAATTTTGGGGGGCGCCTGGGTGGGTCAGTCGGTTGAGTGTCTGACTTCAGCTCAGGTCATGGTCTTGCGGTCTGTGGGTTTGAGCCCCGTGTCAGGCTCTGTGCTGACACCTTGGAGCCTGGGGCCTGCCTCAGATTTTGTGTCTCCCTCTCTCTCTGCACCCCCCCCCACTCATACTCTGTCTCTCTCTGTCAAAAATAAATATTTAAAAAATTAAAAAATAAATAAATAAAATTCAATTTTGGAATTTTTTTCATCAATTCACATATTAGGGTTTTTTTAACTTAAAACATTTTTTTAATGTTTATTTATTTTTGAGAGAGAGAGAGACAGAGCATGATCAGGGGAGGTGCAGAGAGACAGGCAGACACAGAATCTGAAGCAGGCTCCAGGCTCTGAGCTGTCAGCTCAAGTGGGGCTCAAACTCACAAACCGTGAAATCATGACCTGAGCCAAAGTCGGACCCTTAACCACTGAGCAACCCAGGCACCCTGGGAGTTATTTTTTTTTAATGCATTTTACTTTATTGTTTTTTAAGTAATGTTTACACACAGTGTGGGATTCAATCTTACAACCCTAAGATTAGGAGTCACATGCTCTACCTACTGAGCCAGCCAAGCATGCAGGGAGTTACTTTTTTATCCATGAAAATGAGTAATTTTTCACAAGTATTGATAATGTTTTTTATATAAGTCATATTGTATTTTCCCATATTGTATTTTGATACTGGAGAAAAATGTGCTAATTTTATTAAATAAAATATTCTTTATTAATGCCCAGTGTTTAGACATTAGTTTCTTCTAATAAAAGGAACCATGGCTCCTTGGAGAAGATTCCTGGGATGGGGCAAAGGATGTACTAGATACTTCTACACCATCTTGTTGTTCCAGAAAGTAAGGAAATGCTCACAAGATAAAAGGATGGGGCATGTCAAAGAGACAATGTGAAAGAGTTCCCAATTGCCAAAGCTGGAACCACTGGAGAAACAAATAAATAACATAGTATTGGAGTATAGCTCAAAGGATACAACAAAATTTAAAAAAATCATGAATTCATGTATAAATAAGGAGCTGAATGAATAAATAATTGGGGAAAAAAGCCAAATCTCTCTTACAAAAGAACTTCAAATAATTTATGCAGACACTCCGTTTCTTTGAGATGTGGAACTTAATAGTCCACTGCACATCCAACCCCCAGGCTGTGTTTAGTGAGTTAATTCCGAAGAGTATGAAAAGGGGAAAGGTAACTTTATGGTGGAGAAACACAGCAAACATTACTTCATTCTAGTGATCAAGGTTAACACCATGTAGATAACATGACATAATACGATAAGAGGGGTACTTCACCCCTGTGGTCTTTCTCCTCAAAACCAATTACCTCAGTCTAATTATGAGAAAAAAAAATCAGACAAACCAAAATTGAAGGTTATTCTGCAGAAAACCTAACCAAAGTCAAGGTCCTAAAGGACAAGGAAAGTCTGAAACTATTGCAGATCATGTCATTACGGAGACATGATGATTAAATATATTGTGGTATACTGGATACAATCCTGTAATAGCAAAAAGGATATTAGAGAAAACTGGTAACATCTGAATAAATTGTTAATTTTAGTTAACAGTAATGTACCCATATTGGTTGTTGGTTGGGACAAATGTACTCTGCTCAGGTAGGAAGATAACAATAGGGGAAACTTAATGAGGGGTAAATGGTGTTCTCCGTACTACCTCTGCAACCTTTCTGTAAATACAAAACTTTTAAAATAAAAAAAAATATTTAAATTATTCTTCATTAGCAATATAAGCAGGATTTTTAGGCTTATAATACATGACTGTCATTGTACTCACAGCTTCTAAGCTTTCATTAGAGCTTTTATCACTTTTATAAAAATGAATTTTGACAGACTATTTTTTGGGGATGAGTAACAGCTCCACCAAAGAATCTTTAATTTTCTATGAAGATCTCAGTGAAAAGCTGACGTTAAATTGTTTTTCATGTTTTCATGTTCCCTAAGGAATGTTGAAGGAAAGCTTCAGCCATATAAAATGATCTATTTGTTTGGGTACTCTTAAGGTGCTTGGTAGAGTGAGTTTGCATTATTTATATTTACTGAAGGCCATAATTCTATAGTACAGATCCATTAATTATAACTCCCCTGAAAGAATAATTAATGGATCTGTACTATGAGATTAAAATTTATTTACAAGAATTTCTTGAAGTGAAACATGATCAATTGGGCTCAAATCTGTTGAGTACATAAACAGGTCTGAGTATAAGTGAAATATTTTATTTTTAAGCCATTAGGGTAAATTTCATAAGGTAATTCTCTATCCCTAATAAAATTAAATGTTTACCTAAGAGTGTTAACTCTAATTTGAGCATGCATTCTAATAGTTCTAAAATTATATTAAAATGTGCCATATCAAAACATTTTGTTGTTTTAATAATCAATGATGTTATTACTGATAAAGTCCATAGGATAATTTAGATTTCTATAGTATAAATGGCCTGCTTTTCTTGAGAATATTTTTTCAGATGTGTCAATTTTCTGCGAGGATTGTCATTTATTTGTTCAGCCACCTAATGAGTAGTAAGGGCACATAAGCCTTCCCTGACCTTAGATTTTAATTTTTGTCATGACTCCTCTCACTCTAAGATGTGACTGTCCCAAGGCTTAGTAAGAAAAGGAATGCAGAGTACCTAATTGTGGCACAGAAGGACATTCTTCTGTCTTTCTGTCTCACGAGTGGGTATACTTTTGTACTTGTGCCTCAAGAGTGGGTGTACTCTTGAGAGCTAATTTGTGTCCTTCATCAGGTATGTTCTACAAATGGCAATACACTGACAGTCCCGGGCTCCCCCAATCCAGGTGATGACCACTGAATTTCAGGCACACCTCAGTGAAGAACCAGGTTAGCCAGGGAGAAGTTGATTCCACATACTTCATTCCTTAAGTGTGTATATCCTTTGCTTACTCTTTATCATTTTGGCAGTAAACCAAAATGAGAGCAAGTTAATTGCATTCAATGTCTAAATCAAGAGTAGCTCTTTGTACTTTGACCAAGCTCAACAACCTTACCAATGTGAGACAAGTCTTTTATTGGTCTTGTTTTCTCCAAATGAAAATGCAAGTTATTTTTTTCTTTATAATATCTTCTTGTAGGTGATATCTGCTGTTTTTGCCTTCTTAGCATCTAATCCATTTTATTATGTTAACAACAACTGAATTTTTCCTTTGGGGAGTGATTTCTCCTAAATTTTTAATCACTTTGTTTTGAGTAGTGCTGATCCAATATCCTTGAAATAGATGTGAGCATATAAGTAAGGCCTAGCCAAATTGTTCTATTGGACACAAAAAGACAAGGCACATGAGCCAAATCATTTAAATGAAATTCAACTATGGGAATTGTGTTGGAATTTTGAGAAAGAGATGCTCTCATTCAGCTAATGCTGCTAAGATCATAGAATGTGTTTCTTCCTAAATTACTAGAAACCACCAAGTGGATGGTATATCCCTAGGAGCAAATCCAACACAGAGCCAATCCCATAAATGGAGAAAAAGCAACTGAGTCCTAAGTACATATCTGACATACTAATAAGTCAGTTCCACATGGCTAAATAGTTTTTACAAAACAGTGTGGCCAACACTTAAGCATCTTTTTTACTATAGGAATAAGCTTACTTATTCACACAGTGCTTACTGTGGTTGGGAAGTTACATGCCATAGAATCTAAAATTTGGAATTGGCTGGCACAAGTGGAGTAGAGAATCAGGACCCTACTTTATTCTTAGCTGGGAAGTTAGCAATGTTTATGTGATAGCAACATAATTTATTAAATTTTTTTCTAAATTGGGGGGTCATAGAGTACTTATTTTTAAATTTGGAGATTTATGAGATTTGGTAAAAAATGCCTATATATAAAAATGTGTTTACATTTTTTTAAATTTAGTATGTATATATTTTTTAATTTGCTTTTTACAAGGTGACACATTTACATAATCAAAATTCATATGGTGCAACATCTTTTTCCAGGAAAATATTTTTATTCTACTCCTAGTCCCCAGTCATCCAGAGGCCCTTAATTTTACCAATTTATTGTATAACCATGTATACATGTTTTATATATGCGTATATTATATATACATAATAGAAACATTACAGTTGACCTTTGAACTTAGGGGTCACACACACATATATACATTACAGTTGGGTGCTGACCCCTGTGTAGTTGAAAATCTGCATATAACTTCTGACTCTACCAAAAACTTAACCTATAGCCTACTGCTGACTAGAAACCTTATGGAATACAGAGTTGATTAATGTATTTTGTCTATGTACTATATAGTGTATTCTTATAATAAAACTAGAAAAAAACATGATTAAAAAATCATAAGGAAACTTACATTTACAATACTGTACAGTAAAAAAAAAATCTTTCTGCAAGTGGATCCATGCAATTCAAACCCAAGTTGCTCAAGGGTCAACTGCACGTACACACACACACATGCATAGAGATATACGGTCATTGAGTTTTTTCTTTTATACATATAGAATAACATGTTTTGCATGCTGTTCTTCAACTTGCATTTTTCAAATTACCATGTATTTGTATATAATGAGTACCCTCATTCTTTTACATAGCTGTATATTATTTCAGTTTACGGATCCATCACAGTATAGCTAAACAGTGTTACATTCCCACTCTTTTGCTATTACAAAGACAGCTGAAATTAATTTTATATTATATCCATTTTTATCTATAAAACAATTTTTCAGGTGTAGAATTACAGATCTAAAGGTATAGTCAACTGTAATTCTGATTGATATTCCCAAATTGAGTTGTGTGGAGATTCTATCAGCTTACACATCCACCTGAGCTTAAGTGTTTTTCCACTCTCTTATTATGTATTCCCTGCTTCCAAAGTCTTTTAGTACAGATCTACAAGGTATGTGAAAGCTCCGGTTGAAGTTTACCTTCTTAAAATCTTAGAGATTTTTAAAATCATGGCTTTTAAAAATATTTTCGGCTTAGTATCAATTATCCAAGATAGTTGAGAGAAGCATTCTAACAGTAACCTGGCTATGCTGAGTTTGCTTTGCTCTTAGCTCTATTCTGATCTTGTGATTAATTCCAATTACTAATCTCATTTTTTTTCATTTTAATTTTTATTGGTTGATTGATGACTGATTGATATAGAGACCGTGCATGTGCATGTGCAAGAGCAGAGAAGGGCCAGAGAGAGGGAGAGGGAGAATCCCAAGCTGAGCATGGAGCCTGACACAGGGTTCAATATCACAACTGTGAGAACATGACCTGAGCTGAAATCAAGAGTCAGAAGCCCAACCAACTGAGTCACCCAGGTGCCCCACCACTTTTTTCTTTACAATTAGTTTTATGATAACATTCTTAAAATAGTTCTGTGATTATTTCTTTTTAAAATATTTATGGAATTATAAAGTCTCAGTTAAAGGATATGTATATATCCTAGGCTGTACTTTACATTAATTATGAAATTTTCCTCTAAGGCTATCATACTGATTTCTACTTCTACTTCAGAAGTTTCATAGTTCTAAATTTATTGTACCTTCAATAGGCAAAGAGAAATATATCAGGTTATTTAATAGGCTGCAATTTACCAATCGTTACTGTCAGGGGAAATACATATATATGTGTGTGTGTGTGTGTGTGTGTGTGTGTGTGTGTGTGTGTGTAATGCCATTCAAATAGACTCTAAATGGATTAAAATGTTAAATTAAAAAAAAGGAAGTACTTGAAGAATATATAATAGTATCTATCAATTACATAGAATTCAGTGGACTTTTTAAAACGTATACATAGGGGCGCCTGGGTGGCTCAGTCGGTTAAGCGTCCGACTTCAGCCCGGGTCACGATCTCACGGTCTGTGAGTTCGAGCCCCGCGTCGGGCTCTGGGCTGATGGCTCAGAGCCTGGAGCCTGCTTCCGATTCTGTCTCCCTCTCTCTCTGCCCCTCCCCCGTTCATGCTCTGTCTCTCTCTGTCTCTCTCTGTCTCAAAAATAAATAAACGTTAAAAAAAAAAAGTATACATAATGAAATCATAAAGCCAAAGATTGATAGATGTGATTATGTTGACTTTTCTTCATAGTAAAGAAAACAAAATTATGAAGTAAATAAAATATCTGAAAAAGTTTAAAGTTTGAGGGAAACATTTGTTCCTCATTCCTGGTGTTTCTTTTCATAGATAAGGAAGTCTAATAGTGTTACTCTCAGCTTCTCTGCCTAGCAAAGAAAGGATCACTTTTTCTTGCTGATAAATTTGGATGGATGAATTCACTATGGTTGGCTCAGTCATTCCTCCTTTTTTGTTTCAGGATCACATGCAGAACACATGTGTTCTATTCAACAGCTATGCAGTAGGCTAAGTATTGTTAAGGTTTTTTTTTTAATGTTTCATAGCTTTTTTTAAAATATTTTTTTAAATTTATTTATTTATTTTGAGAGAGAGTCAGGGCACGTGAGCAGGGGAGGGACAGAGAGAGAGAGGGAAAGAGAGACAATCCCAAGCAGGCTCTGTGCTGTCAGCGGAGAGCCAGACTCAGGGCTTGATCTCATGAACCTTGAGATCATGACCCGAGCTGAAATCAAGAGTCAGATGCTTAACTGACTGAGCCACTCAGGCGCTCCTGCTAAGTTCTAAGTAAGAGCTTTAAGTCCAGATCATAAGAATTTAACCTGGAAGGCTGTCTTCATCTTATGGAGGTTTGTTTTTTTTTTTCACCCCACAGATAAGGAGCTAGTTTTAGACCCTTATGAGTCTTAATTGATGACCTGTGGGATGAATGGGCCTCAGCAGAGCCTCTTGGTGTCAACAACCTCAGAAAGACGAAGTTCATGTGTAGACTCAGCCAAAACACAGATGCCAGGGCCTCAGGAGTTGAAAGCTATTGCTGGTTGACCTTAAACTATACAGAGGAGCTTCTCATTAGCAGATTACGCTGGTGTACTATGAACGGGAAGGAAAGAAAATCTTTCCATTCTTGGACTTTTTAAGTACTGGTAGGTTTGACAACGTTTGCAGCATTTAAACTGAAAGACAGTTAAATTCTTTGTCTGCTACAGAGGGCTAGTGAGTTTCTAGCTTCAAATTCTGAGTTCTAGGCTTAGTACTTAAAATAGGATATGCTGCCTGAGGTAGGCACCTTCTAGAAAGGACTCCAAAGATAACTGCTTTTGTGTTTGCATTCTTGCATAAATCCCCTCCTCTAAGTATGGACTGTATTTGGTAACTCACTTATAATGAATAAAATATAGCAAAAGCTAGATTAAAAGAGACTGCAATAAGTTTTGTGTGGAAAGTTAAAGACCCATTAAAAGGTGATTGTAATATGTAGAGAGATGACGGTGGTTTCGATAAGGTTTTTATCCATGTGGGTGGTGAAAACTGGCTGAAACTATATATTTAAAAGGCAGAATGATTAAATTTCCTGATTTTCTGGATACGGGCTATAAGGGAAATAGAGTCAGAGGTGATTTCTAAGGTTTTTGCCTAAGCAAACAGAAGAATTGAGTAGGGATTTACTGGCATAGAAAAAAGCTGCATCAATAACATATTTGAAGTGAGGGGGACTAGAATATGTGACCCTAAAATATGCCACTTCAGCATGTGGAATTTCTGGAGCTGAAGGCAATCAAGACCCAGCAGACTTGAGAAAACTTTTACCTCTCCCTTAACTACCTAAAATAATTGAGAGGGGAGATGGCCCAGAAAGAGAGCTCTTACCAGTGATAACTTTTTCTTTGAAAGATCTATCTGTATGTCAGGGCAAACATCTAATTATCAAAAATCTGCTCTTCTTATTGTCCTGTGAATTATCCTCCTGCACTTTAAAGTCCCAGGTCCTGCCACATTCCTTAGCCCAGGATGGCATATAAGCCTCAAGTGAGCTACTTGTTCTTGGGTCTCGTATCTTTAGGGCTTTGCAAGATATGAAATTAAATTTGTGTTTTTCCTGTTAGTCTGTCTTATGTCAATTTAATTATTAGACTGGCCAAAAACCTAGAAGGGAAGAAGGGAAAATCATTCCACCCTTTTTTCAAGTTAGTATGAAATTTCAGTTGGACATCATAGTAGAGATGTCAGGTAAACACTTAGATACACTGGCTGAGATAGGACAGAGAACAAGATTGTGGAAAAATCAAGGGTTCAAGGAGCTGACATGCCAGGGTAAGGAATAATTTATATAATTCAGAACTATTTTAGGAGCAATATTGGAAACAGTAAAAATGAGTAAGGATCTATAGACTTCAAAGAATAGAGGAAGGAGTATGATGAGGGTCTAATGAAGACTGCAATAAAGAGTGGTATAATCTAATGGCATGGGCTTCAAGCCAAGATTTATTAAGGAGGCCAAGATGACAGTGGTCAGGGAATTGTGAGGAGAAGCAAGAAGGACACTTGCTTCTTTTCTATGGGACACTCCATAACATGAAGCATGTGGTCATAAAAATAGGTACCACTTATCTTATGCCACGTGAAAGCCAAAATGGCTTCATCAAATTATTCCTTCATTAGCCTTCTCAAACAGGACAGCAAGTTTTGCATCTCCCTATAGCAAATACACCTGGGACCAACTTTGCCAATTATGAAAAAAAAAAAAAAAACAGACAAAGGAATTAACACAATAAACAGAAAGTACAGTAAAACCTTGGTTGGCAAGCATAATTCATTCTGGAAACATGCTTGTAATCCAAAGCACTTGTATATCAAAACGAATTTCAAGAACCATTGGCTCAGTGGTGATCATGTGATGTTCGGCATCACATATTACTTGTATCACAAGATGCTGCTTGTTTATCAAGTTAAAATTTATTAGAAATGTTGCTCATCTTGCAAAACACTTCCAGAACTAGTTACTTGTAATCCAAGGTTTTACTGTATTTTCTTCAACTCTACCTATTCATTGTTTAAATTTTGTTTTGCTGTATTATATATTCTAACCTTCACAGGATCATATATGGTTTACCTCTTTTCCCATACTTCATCCTTGTCCAATCTCTCTCAAGTTTTCAAGAAACTTTGTAAGCATTTGCTAAAATCTATCTAGTCCTAATAGCTAAATCCTGATTACAGAAGTTGCTAAAATTGAGAACAAATACATCAGCCTTGAAAATACCTCGAGTAGACAAAAGAGTTTAGTTATACAAACAAAACTCAATTTAGCTTATTTTGCACGACTAACTTGACCTGTCTCTTTTCTTGCTTTTGTCTATGGAAATCATAAACAAAACTTAAACTGGTTACCCAAAACTGATATGAGGTGAACACCAAAAAATTCCCTACCACTTAATAAAAGTCTAATATAACCAATCACTGTAAAGAATAAACTGCCTTCCCACTGTAAAAGTTCCTTATACCCCTGAGCTTCATTCCATGTTTTGGTTTGAGTGCTCCTGGTTTACTAAGTGTCTTTTTGGTATGTGCACAGTAAACTTTCATCAATCACTACTTTGTTGATTCAATGATTTTATTTCAATTTTTTCTTAACTTTTGACAGTGTCATCCCCTTTACTATGCACAAATCAGAACTGTTAAAAGAAACTTTAGGTTGTGAATTTTTGTTTGTTTCTTTGCTTTAAAAATATTTAATTCACCACATGAACAAAGGCAATTTTGAAGTGGGACATATATAATTGTATGCAGGAACCACTTTTCCAGGGCTCCCTAGAGTTGACAGTGTTCATATATTCCTGAAAGAATTAACACCCCACCAAGGTGATATAAAAATTATGTGAAACTGGAAATTTCTGAACAATCAGTAACCAAAGAAAAAAACATTACCTAAACTTAAGGAGAGTGTCTCCCCAAAGCAGCTGCCAGTGATACCCCTCCTAGGGAGTTTCTTGTTCAGGAAAAGATGGACTCTTAATTAGCACTAGAAGTGGCAATCCAACTGCCCATTACCACCAAAAAACCCAACAGAACCTCCCGTACTTTCCCTTGGAAGCCCTAAACAGGGCCCCCATTTTGGTTAATTTGGTATAGAAATCTGTATCTCTTACTATTCAATGAACTTTTCACAACTGAGTAGAACCCATGGATACTAAACTGTTTCCCTGTTAAGCTGTCTTTGGTCAGTTTATTTGAGGGATGCAAGCTACTCAGTCCTAACTAGTAGAGGAAAAATCTTCCTCTCAAAACTTTCCAAATTCAAGTTCCATCACATCACATTGGTAGTCTGAAATTGGCCATGGAAGGACTATTTACACTGTAGAAATGGGCAAATGCTACAAATCAGATGAAATGAAGATGGTAACAGAACCTACTCTTAAGGCTTGTTGAGAGGAGTAAATGGGGTAAAAGTAATAAAAGCAGGGCAGCACACATTAAGTGCTAAATAAGTGCTATGTTTTAGCGATTATCACACTCTGTTGAAATTACTTGCGTCTGCTAAAATGTGAGCCGCCTACAGGACAGGTTTATGTATGTTTCATCTTTATATCACAGAAACTACCATTACTATTCAATTAGGGTTTATTACACAGTTTGTTTTTTATAAATTGAGATATAAATTCAGATACTTATTTATAATTTCTGTACATTTTAATATTTATGATATTATAAACAAAAACACATGCTCACATTACTTTTGAAAGCTCTTGTTTTGGTCATAGGAATTAAGTAAATTTATGTTCATAACTTTAAAAACATTAGTATGTTCTTAATTAATTTTAGCCACAAAAAATACCCAGCATGTTACAAAACCCATCTTGTTATCTAGACTAATAAATATATAACAAATACAATGAAGCATTTGTATGAATAATTGTTGAATGTGGAACTGCTTGGCAGAAGCTAAGTAGTTAATGTGAATGTAAATAAATTCAGCCAGAAAACACAGGTACACGTATCTGTGAACATTATTCACTGTGACTGGTAGTGCACTTAATTTTCAATTGAAATGAAATAAAAAGATAAAATCAGTAGAATGCTAATCCGACTCTAATGTTCACTGCCTATATATTAAAATTGCTATTTGGATATAAGCTTTATATTTAGGGAAAGTTGCCAATGAGTTTTTTAAAAGAGTCACTGTTTCAAAAACAGTGTAACATTTATATTAATTCAAAACTTCATAGTAATAAATTTAAGTAGTGTTGAGGAATTTATGTATTCTAGGTTACCTATATCTTTTGTTTGTTAATGGTTTCTAAATAATCAATACTACACTCACATAATACCAATAGTGCTTGCACTCAACAAAGTGTGATGAAAATTCTATACAATAGTACAAAGAAAATTCTTTGAAAAAAATATAAATATCACAACCAGAAAAATAAAAATATATATATTTGATTTAATTGTATCAGTAAATGAAGTAAAATAAAATACAGTAATGTAAAGAGAGTATTTATTTTCCTTCTCAAATTCATAAGCTGTTGAGATTCACCTCAATTAGTACTGAATGGCATGTGACTACAGACAAATGTCACATGAACCTAGATATTCACAATTGCTTTGCCTTTACGTTTTCTTCCCGTTCCATTCCTATTTTCTAGATACTACTTCAAGTGATATCTACAACAGAATAAAGAGTAAATAATAAACTAATAACAGTAAACTAATCCATTTAAGCTTCAATTCGTAAGACTCTTACACGGCATCCTATAATTGAAAATGTGTAATAAAAGTGAGATGCTATTACCCAATTTCCATAGGTTAATAATTTAGTTTATAAATTAATTCCCTAGAATATTTTACTGTGCTAGATGCATTTAAAAATGCTTTAGTCTCGCAAGTCACAAAATTCCTCATTTATGCTAGATCTTTTATTTATAATTAATGAACTTATCAAGTTCACATTATCTGGGGCTTTTATTCAAAGCACTGTGTCCTTGATTTTAACATTTTAATTTCTTTTTCAATTATGCATCTTTTAGTTCCCTAATGGTTGCCAAAGTATATAGAGATCAGAAATTCTGGATTGGCAAAAAAAAAAAGTGTTTTCCAGTTTTGGCCTTCTATGTCACCCTCTGAAAGCAAAAGAAGACAACATTAATAAAGAATGTGTGTTATTGATAAATTGTAGCTCACTGGCATTCAGATTTGGTAGTATAGTAAACGATTTAAATTACTTCCAAAACATTTTTGCTTCTCTATTAAATTGAGGTTTATAGCCAGCTTTTTAAGATGCAGTATTTAAATTGGTTTCATAAATTAAACTGGGCACACACACACATACACATATCATGCAGTGAAAAAATGCACAATATACAGGCTTAATGGAGCTTTTTATACTGAAGGGAACATTTGGAAGAGGTTGCCACATTTAATAAGTGCTCTGACTCTTTGTAAGACTGAAACAAGATTTTTAGAATTAATTCAAGCCCTGGAACTTTTCTTGAAGAAATAAAAACCAAACATGAAGCCATTTTCCATGCCCTCAAAGAATAGAACATTTTGAACTATTAGGTTTGTCTATGGCATAAAACATTTGTCTATGGCATAAAACTAGCAGTGAAAGCTAGTATGAACACAAAAGAACGATACTAAAACTTTCTTTCCTACTTTCTATTGACCTTTTCTCTCAATTAATCAGGGAGAGTTAACCATCATACTGCAGACTAAGTAAATTAGCAGCCTATCCAACATTAAATGACTACTCACTCAACTTCTATAGCTTCCTGAATATAAGAACCCATGAGAAATTGCATAACATAAACAGATTTTTTTCTACAGGAAAATCAGTAAGTTGCGCTTTTAAGCACTAATATCTGAGGGTTCTTACTTTGGTACGATAGAGTTAAGGTAATTAATATATATAAAGAAATTAGCAAAATGCCTTATTGATGATAGATGCTTAATAATGATTACTATTTCCACTCAACAAGGACAAGATAGTAAAATGGGAATTTGGAATTTTCTGACTCCTAGTCCTGAGTTCTTTACATACCACCATAGCTATTACTCTCCTTCAGATCATTTATTAGAGCAAACATAAATTCCTAAATCACCATGGCACTTTCATTGCTACAAAGAATTATTCAGAGTTTTAAACATGCATGTGCCTTTGTCTTGACAACTAAATTATAAACTGAAGAACAGGAATTTATCTTCCTTCCTTCATTCCTCCCTCCTGCCCTCCTTCCCTTTCTCTCCTCTCCCATTTCAAAATTTGAAAAATTCGCAAAAAAAAAGTTGCAAAATTTGACAAGAACCAGGTTTTAAACCTGATAGCTAAACAGTGAACTATCAATAGAACATCTTTCGAAAGTCATGAAGAGTATTTCCCCATCTAGAATTTGTTCACAGTGTTATCATTTCAGTGAAATTTTCTCTTGCCTGATTTCATTCGGTTAACTTTTCTTTTCCTGAATGAAATGAAAATAAATTTTTACAATTGTTTTTGTTTCTTCTCAATCTAGGAAATCCAAGTCTAATTTGCAGCTGAGAAAGAGTAAATAGGAACTTACCAATTTTGGGTAAGAATTACATTAAACCATTACCATAAACCATTTTCACATCTCTGAAATGAAAATGATAATTTTAACACTTGTTCTTATGGTTTTTATTGCATGAGATTTTTGTGAAAATTAAATACTTTATACATATAAAACTTGATCTTGGCTCAGGTCATGATCTCACAGTTTGTGAGTTCGAGCCCTGCGTTGGGCTCTGTGCTGACAGCATGGAGCCTGCTAGGGACTCTTTCTCTCCCTCTCCCCCTGACCCTCCCCCACTCATGCTCTCTCTCTCTCTCTCAAAATGAACATTAAAAAAATGTTAGTTGGCTTTAAGGGGATTTGAAAATTCAGGCCACTGTAAAGTAGAATAAGATTCAATGAGCCTAACCTCATCATTGACCTCATCTCTTGAAGTCCAGCTCTACTTAGCTTTAACCCTGACCCTGACATTGTGAAACTATGCCCTTCTTTCTGGGATACTATTAGTTTCTTTATTTCTTTCTACAAATAAAAAGACAAACATCTTTACAAAGAACAAGAACATCATATAAAATAAGAAAAATACAGAAATATTTTTGAAAGTCAGTAGATCATCTATTACATTTGAATGAGAAATTAGCAAACGGTATCTTTTCCTTTTGAGCTAGTTTGATATACTATTATGTTTCCTTATAAAAAACTAAAATAGAAAATAATATTGTAATTTATTATTGATAATGTCAAAGATTGGACATATTTATTTTTTAATGACTTTTTAAAGTTTATTTCTTTATTTTGGGGGTTGGGGGAGTGGCAGACAGAGAGGGAGGGAGAGAATACCAGGAAGGCTTTGCACTGCCAGTGTGGAGCCAGACATAGGGCTCAAACCCACTAACCATGAAATCATGACCTGAGCTGAAAACAAGAGTCAAACACTCAACCAAATGAGTCACTCATGTGCCCCAAGACTGGACCCACCTACTGAAGGCTCTATTCTAGTTACTTTAATGTGTTCATGGAATTGCACTGTTCTAATTATATTAGCTATTTTAAATGGTTAAAAGTAATGGTCATTCATAAAACAGAATTCATACTTTAAAATTAACATATTAGCGGAAAATGGGTGGCTCAGTTGGTTAAGTACCTGACTCTTGATTTCGGCTTAAGTCATGATCTCACCATTTGTGGGATCCAGCCCCATGTGGGGCTCTCTGCTGACAGTGTGGAGACTGCTTGGAATTCTCTCTCCCTGTTTGCAGCTCTCTCAAAATAAATAAACATTAAAAAATTAAATTAAGTTAAATTAACAGGTCATTTAACCAACATTGTTATCGACTAAGGCATTTCACATTTTTCAATGAATGATAACTGAGATTCCCAATTCAATATCAAGATTTCCTTTAAAACTTTTATATTTGATAGACATTATGTTAAAACCCATTACATATACTCCTGCATTATTATTTTGAGTATACTGAATCACACAGTTCATTCTAATGTATGATTTAGAAGTATCATTATAAATATCAATTACTTCCTGTGCTTTGTTATACTGGGACAGCAACTTGAATTACTGCCATTCTGTCAAGTGCCCCTTCATGTTATTGCTGTCATTATGCCCCTAACAAAACCCCTCCTAATTTGTTCTTTTTAATCCAGGGTTTTCCAAAATTACTCGAATATGTAACATTTTTCATATGATAATGTATCAACAGAACATAATCAAGAAGTTGAGGTAAAATATGCTCTAGGATTAAAGTAGATGCCAAAAACTTATTGATCATCAGAAATGATCTGCATTTGATTATTGTATTTAACAAAACATTTAGTAATATAACAGAGACATATAAAATTATAACTTAAGGCACATAACATAGGCCAGCTATTGAACAGGTATTTAGCAAAATATTTATAAATGAAACAAATATGTTAAACATAATTGTTTAATGCTTCATGTAACTTAGCTTTCAAATTTATGATATGATTTGGAAGTGAAAAATGCCTTCTAAAATCAAGTATCTTATGATCACAACAGCTCTATAAATGTGTTTGGTAGTTTTCATATATATTTTGAAAATAAATTGTAAAATCATAATTGCTAAATTAAAAATTGTTTAGTTATTTTGTGGTATATTCTCTCAGAATACCAATTACCATTTCAGGGTGCCTGGCTGGCTCAGTCAGTTAAGTGTCTGACTTTGGCTCAGGTCATGATCTCACAGCTCTTGAGCTTGAGCCCCACGTTGTGCTCTGTGCTGACGACTCAGAGCCTTGAGCCTGCTTCCGATTCTGTGTCTCCCTCTCTCTCTGCCCCTCCCACCTCATGCTCTGTCTCTGTCTCTCTCTCAAAAATAAACATTAAAAAAATTAAAAACAACATTTCACTGAATATAAGAGTTCTTTGGAACAAGGCTTGAGAAATATTAGTCTAATCTGTGATGGATTTAGGAATAAGATAACTAAGACTATTTAAATTGAAGGAGGCAAATGTATCTATAAGAAACTGAGTAGCAGATCTATGAGTAAAATATAAGAGGTTTTATATATATATACACACATATATACATATATACAGGTATACATACATATATATATACACATATATACATATATATGTATATATGTACATACATATATGTGTGTGTATACACACACACACACGCACACACACACACACACACACTCACACATCTTGACCCTGGCACAATACAGGAGTTAGGAACACTGACCAAACTTCCACCAACAGTTGAAAATCTACATATAACTGTTTACTCCTCAAAAATTTAACTACTAAGAGCCTACTATTGACTGAAAGCCTTACTGATAACATAAACAGTTGATGAACATATTTTTGTATATTTATTATAGGCTGTACTCTTAAAGTAAGCCAAATGAATGAAAATGTTAAGAAAATCATAAGAGAGAATACTGTACTGTGTTTATAATACTGCATTGTATTTACCGAAAAAAAATTATGTATAATTGGATCTGTGCAATTCAAACCTGTGTTCAAGGTTGAAATGTATCTATCTATCTATCTATCTATCTATCTATCTATCTTCACAGGATAAATATTTAATAGTATATTTATTAAGAAAAATATTTCTACTTCATTGACAATCTTCAAGTAACATTTTATATTACTGTTTTTATTTTTATAATTAATAGTTGCTGTCATCTACTAAAGATCTGCCATGTCTTAGGCACTGTGCTGAGTATGTATTTAACGCTCACAGCAATCATATGAGATATGGATGAGTATCACCTCTTATTTTCTAGATGAGGAATTTAGACTTAGGTTATATTTATTGTAAAAGTTATACACCAAGTAAGTGACAGAAATGGAATTACATGTCTAAAGTCAGAATTTGAGTACAACTCCTTGAAATAAAAAACAAGAAGCTCCAAATGAAAGCACATAACTTTGTATCCTGGGATCATGGTCTATGTGGTATCATTTTGTCAGGAAGTTGGGATTTCAATCCTGAATAATCACTCCAGAGAACTAAACTTCCTACTTTAAATTAAAGAGTAAAAAGAAAAAAGAAAAAAAAAAACACTAAGGAAGCAATATGGTGGTTTCTGGTTGCAGCAGGAGGATGGAATGGTGAACGGATAACAGCTTATGCATTAGGAAAGAATATGGTCTCACTGATCAGGTGGGAAAAATACAATTTTGAAAGAAGAAGAGAAAATTACATTAAAAAATAAAACTGAATTTACAGAACTTTAGGACCATTTGATATAAAAGACAACAGGTTTCTGTAAGAAGGAAATTTTAATAGGTTTTAAAGGGCAATAATTAGCTCATACAGTGGAATAATTTGGAATTTGAGAAGAGGACATAAGAAACTACCTAAAAGAAAACTTCTTCTAAGGGTAAGTGAAATATTATTAATTTCCCCACAAAGAAGCACTGATAATCAAACCACACTTACACTTTTAACACTTAGTGGCATACCAATTAATATTTAGTTGTTTTCTTCATCCTTCTACTCAAGCATCCCTTGACCTCCATCCCTACCACCCAAAGACTTATCCAAACTCTTTCCTGAGTTATTACTCTGCTTTGAATGCCATTATTGTACTTATTACATTAATATTTTTAAGGCTTAGAATCTCTTCTAGAATATGAACTTCTGCTAGTAATAATTACTGCTGGTACCCCACACATATTGCTTCCTATTCCATTAGTCAGTTCTGTGTATGCTTGCCAAGTTTATGCATGCTTTGCTTCTAAAGACTATACCTGCAACCTTCAGGGAACTGTCTTAGGGACTAGAGTATCTTCACCTGTAGGAGTTGCTGGAAATACCTGAAAGTTTTAAGTACTACTACATTCCCATACCCCCACTGCCTCCTGCCCTGGCCAGTAGGAGTATAAAAGGCCTATTGCTTTACCTAAAGGCAGGGCAAAGTCTGCAGTGTAATGTGGGATGCCTGGGTGGCTCAGTCAATTGAGCATCTGACTTTTGGTTTCAGCTCAGGTAATGATCCCAGAGTTGTGGGATTGAGCCCATGTTGGGCTCCATGATGAGTGTGGAGCCTGCTTAGGATTCTCTCTTCCCCTCTGTTCCTCTCCTTCACTCACATGCATGATCTCTCTTTCTCAAAAAAAAAAAAAAAAAGTATAATGTAACCCAGAGACTCCCATAGGATCATGCAGAATCTGGAACATCGACTGAATTTTCTCTATCCCTGGCTTCTTTGTCTTCCCACCCTGTTTTCCCCACTCCCTTACTGCTTTCTCCAGGGAGCACTTTCCTTATGTTAATCACTAATACCTGAACCTTAAGCTCAAAAACTAATTATTGGAACATCCAACCTTTGGAACTCCTTGAATCTAGGTAGCATCAGTACTCATTTTTGACATCCCAACACCAGAGCCTGTCCCTGATATTGAACCAAAACCAACTGTAGATACACAAAAGATAAAAGTGAAAAGAAAAAAGCATACCACAAAAAAAAAAATCATCAAACCACAAAGGAAGAGAACAAGAAAAGAAGAACAAAGGAACTACAAAAATAGGCAGAAAACAACAAAATGCCAATAACCATATATCTATCATAATTACTTTAAATGGAAACGGACTACATTTTGCAATAAAAAAATACAGGATGGATAAATGAAAACAAACAAAACAAAACAAGTCCAAGACCTATCCATTTGCTGCCCACAAGAGACTCACCTTAGATGTAAGGACACACACATATTGAAGGTAGTAGAATGGAAAAAGATATTCCATGCAAACAGAAATGAAATGAAAGCTGAAGTAACTATACTTACATACTATACTTACTTACAAAACCAAAGACTGTAATAGAAGACAAAGAAGAGCATTATATAATGATAAAGCACTCAATCTAACCAGAAGATGAACATTTGAAAATATTTATGTACTCAACATAGAGGCACTGTGTGTGTGTGTGTGTGTGTGTGTGTGTGTATAAAGCAAATATTAAAAAAAAATATTAACAGCTCTAAAGGGAGGAATAGAAATACACTAGTAGAAGGGGAGCGATAATAGTCACTTACATCAATGGGTAGATCATCCAGACAGAAAATCAGTGAGAAAATATTAGCTTTAAATGACACATTAGACGAGATGGACTTAACGGATACTTACAAAACATTCTATCCCAAAGCAAAAGAAAACACATTCTTCTCCAGTGCACATGGAACATATGCCAAGATATATTATATGTTAAGCCACAAAACAAGTCTTAATAAATTTAAGAGGACTGGAATTATATCAAGCATCTTTTCCAACACACTGGTATGAAACTAGAAATTAATTCCACAAAGAAAACTGGAAATTTCATAAATATGTGAGATTAAGCAATACAGAACTGAACACCAAAGGTAAAAGAAGAAATCAAAATAAAAATTAAAAAATACCTTGAGACAAACAAAAATGTAAAGGTAGTACACCAAAGTTTATGGGATGCACCAAAAACAGTTCTCAGAAGAAAGTTCATAGCAATAAATGCCTATTTCAAGAACCAAAAAAATTCTTTAAAAACTTTACACCTTAAGGAACTAGAAAAATAACAAACAAATCCCAAAGTTAGTGGAAGGAAATAACAGAGATAAGAGCAAAAATAAATAAAAATAGAGACTAAAAGGACAGTGGAAAAGATCAATAAAAATAAGAGCTGGTTCTATGAAAAGGTAAACAGTTTTCAAACCTTAGGTTACATTCACCAAGAAAAAAAAAGAGTGAGAAATTCAAATAAATAAAATCAGAATGAAAGAGGAGATATTATAACACATGACACAGAAATACAAAGGATCATGAGACTACTATAAACAGTTATATGTTAGCAAATTTGACGACCTAGAAGAAATGGATAAATTCCTAGAAACATACAACTTAGCAAGACCAAATTAGGTTGAAATACAAAATCTATTTCTATTAGATCAATCACCCGTATGAAGATTGAATCAGTAATTAAAAATCTCCCAAGAAACAAAAGTCCAGGACCAGACAGTTTCACTGGCGAATTCTATCAAACTTTCAAAGAATCAACACCATTCCTTCTCAAACTCTTCCAGAAAATATGAGAGGAAGAACTCTTCCAAACTCATTTTATGAGGCCAGCATTACCCTAATATCTAAACTGACACAAGGAGAGAAAAATATAGGTCAGTATCCCTGATAGGAATAGATGCAAAAATCCTCACCAAAATATTAGCAAACCAAATTCAAAATACAGCAAAAGGATCTGCACCATGACCAAGTGGGATTTGTTTCAAGGATGCAAAAATGATTCAACATCTGCAAATCAGTCAATGTAGAATTAACAAAACGAAGGATAAAATTAATATGATCATCTCAATAAATGCAGAAAAACATTGACAAAGTTCAATATCCATTTATGATAAATATTCTCAACAAGCAGGTACAGAGGGAACAAACCTCAATATGATAAAGGCCACAGATGGCAAGGCTACAACTAATATATTGAATGGCAAAAAACTGAAAACTTTTCCTCTAAGATCGGAAACAGGACAAGGATGCCCACTCTCACTGTTTTCATGCAACATAATATTAGAAATCCTGGCCAGAGCAATTAGGCAAGAAAAAGGCATCCAAATTGGAAAGAAAAAAGTAAAACTGTCACTATTTGTAGATGGCATTATATTTAGAAAATCCTAAAGACTCCACCAAAAACTGTTAGAACTAATAGATTAATTTAGTAAAATAGCAAAGAACCTGTTCAAAATCAATACCTAAAATCTGTTGTGTTTATATACACTAATAATGAATAATCAGAAAAATAAATTATGAAAACAACCCCATTTACAAATGCATCAGAAAGAATAAAATACCTAGAAATAAATCAACCAAGGAGATGAAAGACCTATGTACTGAACACTATAAGACATTAATGAAAGAAATTGAAGAAAATACAAATAAATGGAAAATCCATGCTCATGGATTGAAAATTTTAAACTGTTAAAATGTCTATACTACATAAAGCAATCTACATTTTCCACACACTCTCTATCAAAATCCTAATGGTATTTTCCACAGGAATAGAACAACAACAACAAATCCTAAAATTTGTATAGATTCACAAAAGACCTCAGATAGGTAAAGGAAACGTGAGAAAGAAAAACAAAGCTGGAGGTATCATGACCCCTGATTTCAAACTACATTACAAAGTTATAGTAATTAAAACAGTACGGTCTTGGCATAAAAACAGACCCATAGGCAAATGGAACAAAATAGAAAGCCCCAAATTAATTCTTTGTATAAATGGTCAGTTAATTTATAACAAAGGAGTGAAGAATATATAATGGGGGAAAGGACAGACTCTTCAATAAATGGTATTGGGAAAATTGGACAGCCAAAAGGAAAAAGAATAAAACAGGACCATTATATAACACCATACATAGAAATTAACTAGAAATTAACTCAAAATGGATTAAAGACTTAAATGTAAGACCTAAAACTATAAAACTACTAGAAGAAAACAGAGGAGGTTACTTCTTGGCAAGGTCTTGGAAAGGATTTCTTGAATCGGAAACCAAAGCAAAAGCAACAAAAGCAAAGGCAAACAAGTCAGACTACATCAAAATAAAAAGCTTCTTAACAGCAAAGGAAATCATGAACAAAATTAATATGCAGCCTACTAAATGAGAGAAAATATTTACAAATCATATGTCTAACAAAGGACAAATATTCAAAATATATAAAAACCTCATACAATTCAATAGTAAAAAACAAAACAAAATCTGATTTAAAAATGGGCAGAAGATCTGAACAGACATTTATCTAAAGAAGATGTACAGATAGCTAACAGCTTAATGAAAATATGTTCTACGTAATTATCAGGGAAATGCATATCAAAACCACAATGAGATATCACATCACACATGTTAGAGTCTCTATTATCAAAATGACTAGAAACAACAAGTATTGACAAGGATAAGGAGAAAAGGGAACCCTTGTGCACTATTAGTGGGAGTGTAAATTGGTACAGCCACTGTAGAAAAGATAGGAGGTTCCTCAAAAAATTAAAAATATTGCTATAACATGATCCAGCAATTCCACTTGTGGGTATTTATCTGAACAACACAAAACCACTAATTTTAAAAGATATATGTACCTCTAAGTTCACTGCAGCATTATTTCCAATAACCAAGATATGGAAACATCATGATATCAAATCTGTCACCAGAAAAAAATTGTCACAAGTAACAGACTAAAATGTTGAATTGGTAAAAAAGAGGAGATAAAGCAAGGGAAAGGATGATCCATTCCACTCTTCAAAGTTCAGTAAATGATCCTTCTTGTGTGAAATGGAAGGGTTTGACTAAATGTTCATCTGGGGAACTGATAGGACATTTTTAGAATTCTAGTGTTCTAGCTACTTCTTGCAACTCTTAGTTAAGTCCTTCAAGAAAGACACATGCTTGAGCTAATGTTTATGTATTTGAAATCAAAGAAGGAATAAAATACAATTCTGCTTAAAGATTTTATTCATGTCTGTGGACCATAATTGATTTAGAGTCCAATTATGTGGAACTTTGGGGAGCTTAAAAAGCCAAACTTTCTTTCCAAGCTGAGATAAGCAAAGGGACAATGGGAATGAAGACTGAGTAGAATATCTGATTGCAGCTAAAGGAAATCCTCTAGCCCCAGACTTCTAGCAAACACCTCCAGTTAAACATTATTCACCTAGTAAAGAAGACAAACTTTCTGGCTAGATTACCAGGCTATGGAACTGAACGCAAATAAGTTAAAAGCCAACCACATTTTTAAGCGAGCCGCATTACCAAAGTGACTATAAATCTCAACAAGAGTGTATTTCCATAATTAAACCTATATTCAGCTCACCCAACCCATTCAACAGAAGTAGATTGTTAAAGCTCTATAGTTCCATGGTAAGGCATTATTCTATGCCCACTCCCAAAATGCCCACAGTAGATATGGACAAAGAAGTTGTCACTCGGGGCGCCTGGGTGGCTCAGTCGGTTAAGCTGCCGACTTCAGCTCAGGTCATGATCTTGCAGTCCGTGGGTTCGAGCCCCACGTCGGGCTCTGTGCTGACAGCACAGAGCCTGGAGCCTGTTTCAGATTCTGAGATTCTGTGTCTCCCTCTCTCTGACCCTCCCCTGTTCATGCTCTGTCTCTCCCTGTCTCAAAAATAAATAAAACGTTAAAAATTAAAAAAAAAAAAAGAAGTTGTCACTATCACCCCCTCCCCTAAACATGGAACTGTCAGATTTGTAGGACAAGGGATTTAGTCAACTACCAGAATTCAGAGTTTTCATTCTTATTTTCTAACAGAATATGAGACATGTTATGAATCAGTACCATTATGTTTTATTCCCCTCCTGCCTTTTTTTTTTTTTTGATGGAGAGTTTTTATGTTAGCAGTCTTTCCTATTTTCTACTATCAGAGTTTTCAAACATTGGCAGAGATTCAAACATTTCTTTGTAACTAGAGTATAAATTATTCACTGGACTCAACTTGTTAGAAAGGCCTACACTTAACACAGAAATCCTGAACTTGAATTTGCTTTAGTATCTGTATGAGTCCTCATCTCATTTTAATTTGGGTAAGTTGTAAATGTATTTCAGATAGGCATGTATGGGAAGAATGTGCATTTTTGTGCAAGGTAGATAAAATTATTGCCTTTAGTGATGTCAGTGATTGATATCCTGATATCCATTATATTCCTAAATGAGTGATAATATTTTTCTGCTTTCCAGTATTTTTTGTAGGAGTGGAATAATTCTGATCAATCTACTGGGGTCTCTGAGGGGAAAGTTTCTTCAATCTCAAGAATCAAATACCGTAACTGATTGTTCTTACTAGAATGTGGCTGTGCCTGGACATGTGGCTTGGAAACTCTGCTGCCATCTTGTTACTAGACTGAAGTTGATGCTATTACCAGCAACATGGTAGAATGTTGGAAAGCATTCAGGCAATGAATGACATTACTAACTACTGTGTGTAAAATGTATCCTACCTCAGACTACCGTCTGTGGACATTATTTGAACAGGCTCCAACTGAGATTTTCTGTGACCTGCAGATCAAAAAATTCTACACTATACAGTAGGTTATCAGGGGGAGTATTGTGCCCAAATTTCAAATACAGCCATAACCACCTATTACTGTCTATAAAAGTAATAATATTAATAATTAACCCTAGCCTAGCTCATTTTATTGTTTTCTTTTCTTCCTTGACTCTATAATTCTAAACTAGTAAACATATATTTATTAAAAATAATAAAGAAACATAATTTAGGGGCACTGGGGTGGCTCAGGTGGTTAAGCATCTGGTTCTTGATTTTAGCTCAGGTCATGATCTCACAGTTTGCAGGTTTAAGCCCCACATTGGGCTCTGTACCGGAAGTGTGGAGCCTGCTTAGAATTTTCTCCCTCTTTCTCTGCCCCTCCCCTGCTCTCTCTTCTCTCTCAAAATAAATAAACTTTAAAGAACAAGAAACATAATTTAAAATATAAGGTGTAAAGAAATAATAAGACTTTACAATTTTTTTTCTAGTTCTAAGAACTTAAAGTTGAACACAAAGCTTAAACAACAAGAACAAAAACAATGGACAGGATGATATTTTTTAAGTGGTATACTATTTCAGGAGCATGCTAGTTATACCGTTTGCTCCTCAAAAGAGATTTATAATCTCATTTGGAAACAAGAAAATTAAAGCTCAATAAAGTTAAAGGAAACACATTTCAAACCTTCCTTCCCGGACACGACACATTTTCTTGAAGAAAATGATTATATCCGAAAATAAAGAAAATGAAGCAACATAAATATAGTCCTGTGTTACACAAAATTGTAGCTATGATCACTACTTTTCTAATTTGACAATTTTATAAGACTTTATTTTACATTTTAGAAGATACTGTGAAGCTGTTAATTTAAACATAATCACTGAATCAACCAAACTCAGAACATTCTTCTGAGTACAAACAAAAGAAAACATGACAGGTTTGAGGCTTTGGGAAAGCATCTTTTGTATAATTGCTATCAAGCACTGAAGGCTTAAAAATATGCTAGAGAAAAAGACTGAAAGAAGATAGCAATTATTTTGTTCCATCCGCTGTTTCTGTCAAAGAAACATGCCTTATAAAACAATTTCAGACTATTGTCAAGCATATAATCTCTCATTAATTTATTACTTGAGAGATATTATATATTTTTTAATTTTTTTTTTTTATTTTGAGACAGAGAAAGTTGGGGAGGGGCAGAGAGAGAGAGAGAGAGAGAGAGAGAGAGAGAGAGAGAATCCTAAGCGGGCTCCACATTGTCATCACAGAGCCTGATGAGGGGCTTGAACTCACAAACCATGAGATCATGACCTGAGCTGAAACCAAGAGTCAGACACTTAACTAACTGAGCCACCCAGGTGTCCTGAGAGATTATATTTTTAAATTAATTTTAGCAAAACCTCAAATTCTCTACTTTGGGGAGATACTACTTTTTTCTTCATTCAAATGGGTATGCTATTTTCCTTTAATAGTTTAAAATAAAATCATAACATACAATGATTTAAAATACAATAACATACAATGATCACTACAGTAGAAAATATTTTAAATGAATATATTTAGTAAATAAAAAGTGTTGGTTCCAAAGAAATTTAATTACCACTTACTTATTTTAAAACCATTTTCCATTGTATAAGTTGTTATTTTTCCCTGCATTTTTTTTTCATGATGAGATTATTTAGCATCCAGTCAGATTTTTAAAATTATAATTTAAGATTACTCAGAGATTAGTGAAAGTCAATCCACATTTTTGCTATGTATTAAAAACACTGACATATAGAGAAGTGTGGAAAATGTTGCATGAAGTAAGAATAATATGACTGCCATTAGGCAATGCAGTCATTTATTGTGATTGTATGTTCAAAAATAACCTGAGAAAGATTATAATTTACTGTCAAAGTATTAAAAAAAGAAAATACTTTCAAATTTTGATGATATTTTAATTCCAAATTTACACGTATTTAGTAATTAATAAAATACTATTGCGTAGTAACACCCAGTATTTACCAACTTCTTAGAATTTACACAAACTGTTACATATATTCATGGCAAAATGAGCCCTTGGATGTCAGTAGACATTACCAGTACTCACCGATAACCGCTTGTCTTATTCCCCTTGGTTAGGTGAAGCTTTGGGATTACTTCTGACTGGAGGTCTATGAACTGTAGTTAAGTTAAGTATGACTCTTCTACTTGAAGAACAAGTTTGAGCTCACCATGTATTCTCTTTTGCTGGGGTGGTAACCAAGAAGATGCAGCTACAAGATATGTGATGCCTTTGATACTCTAGGATTACTGAATGTCATTCATACATACTGAATGACTTTACAGAACAGAGCCCTGGCTAAGTAACCAACATGTAATAGAAGCAAGAAGTAAATATTTGTTAGTTTAAATGACCAGAATTTTATAGTAATCTGTTATTGACACATAATTAGCCTATCCTGTCTAACACAAATCTTTTGGGGAAACAATTTTCTACAGTATTAAGATATGGGAAAAGAAGTACACATTGACCAATTCATGTTATACTGTATCTAATAAAAGGCACCTGTTGCCATTCAACACACACAAAAAAGTATTTTTTTTATATCTGAAAGGATCTAACTATGCTGATGATAAATTTTAAGTCTA
Source organism: Panthera uncia (assembly GCF_023721935.1). Lineage (NCBI taxonomy): Eukaryota > Metazoa > Chordata > Mammalia > Carnivora > Felidae > Panthera > Panthera uncia. The sequence goes on along the minus strand of NC_064811.1, from coordinate 73,468,675 downwards.
ATGACTGTTATTTTTTTTTTAATTTTTTTTAACGTTTTATTTATTTTTGAGACAGAGAGAGACAGAGCATGAACAGGGGAGGGTCAGCGAGAGGGAGACACAGAATCCGAAACAGGCTCCAGGCTCTGAGCTGTCAGCACAGAGCCCGACGCGGGGCTCGAACTCACGGACCGCGAGATCATGACCTGAGCCGAAATCGGCCGCCCAACCGACTGAGCCACCCAGGCGCCCCCTAATGACTGTTATTTTTTAGTGCAGGTGCAATTTATGATTAAATCAATATAATTAGAATTATTTGCATTTAAAGTATAAAGTAGATTTGTTTGGAAAGCTATTCTGAGAAGCATTATTCATATTTTAAAATATAATTATATTATATGTGATATTTATATGTAATATTTACACAGTGTACATCACATATAATAATATACATATGCATACATATACACATACATGTAACCTCCCAGAGGCCTTACCTACCCAAGTTTGCTGAATGAGGGTAAGAATAGAATACCTGCCGGCCACCGAACACCTATGTTGGAATACCAAAAAGGTGGGAAAGCTTGTTTCACACTTGCTCAACAGCTTTTAACACCAGTAGTTCAGAAAAATACAAAAACTTAAGAAATAATTTATTTTTATTCAGTCTAGTGCCAACAGTAGGAGACATGTCGAGGATTACCTCTGCTTCATTAAGGTAATACATAAATATCATAAACATTTTGACACTTCTTCTGTTTATTTTCCAAGATGGCCATACAAAAAAAAAAATCTAAAAATATCATTTTCCTCAGTTTCTGTGGAGTTTCTGCAATTCTCACCTCTTAATTCAGTCCAAGGTAAACATGTGCTAACATGTGGGCCAGAACATAAACATACACATTTTAACTTATTAGATTACATGTACTAACATAAAAGTCTTTAAACACATCATTAATATCAAAATATGTTAGCAAAAGCAGAAAAATCGGTCTAGCTATATATTATACACTAACATTTAAAATCATAAAACTGAATTCATCATAATTAAACTAAAAAAATACTGATATGATTTGTTTCTTTTTTGTGTGTGTTCCTAATTTCATTTATTTATTCAAGTATAATTGATATACAGGCTCATTAAATTTCAAGTATGCAATATAATAATTCAAAATTTCTATAATTTCTCATATTTTGTGAATCTATAAAATAAACTTGGCTGCAATTATCTGTACAATAAACACTGACAGAATATATATTATACAACATACTATTTGTTCTTGTATATTTAGAGAGCACACTCACAATGTGTGACTGAAAAAAATGTATTTTGGTTAGAAATTCTTCTAAAAATATCACCCCTCTCTTTTTTTCCTCCTTAAATAAAGCACGGATCATCTCCAGGTCAAAGTTAAGATTTGCACTATAAGTAACAGTTTATAAATAACAGTTTATATTTGTTGATTTGTTTTTATAACCTCTCTCTGCCTCTCTCTCTCTCTCTCCCTGTCTCCCCTCCCTCTCTCTCTCTCTCTCACTTTCTCTCTGGAAAATCATTTAATCCTCAGCACAACTCTATGAAGTATACACTATTAATAATCACCATTTAAAAATAAGAAAGCTGTGATATGAGAGGTTGAAACACCTTGCTCAAGGTCACACAGCAGGACATGGCAGAGCTGGGATTTGAACTCAGGCAGTTTGATTTCAGACACCGTGCAGCTATATTTGTCAAGCATATGTTACACTTACCAAACCAGCCATTGAAAAATAGCCATAATAATGTAAGACAAAAACATTTTGTTCACAGTTGCAATAAAGAAATCATTCATTTCTTTCATCCTGAATCAGTGTTCTCTGATGTTTCCTGGGAGTGACTTATCCACACATACAATCGTTTATACACAACTCCTAATACTTATAAAAACAAACCACTACTCACAGATTGCACACTTTCTTACAGGCTGTAAGGAAAGAAGAGAAACCCAAAGGAGACATGGCCAAAGAGCATCATTCAAGATATCAGGAATGTGACCTCAAAGCCACCTCCAGACAGCCTGTGGTTTAAAGGTATTAAACAATTTAGTGATCATAATGATATAGTCTTAAAAGTCAATTACACTTCTTGTGTGGTAATAAAACCATGCCCTCAGCAGTTCCCAAGGTGGCGGGACTGTTTCTTCCCCCTGGAAGGCTCCTGACTGTTTCATTCTTCCTACTCTCTCCTTTCCTCCTTTCTTCCTCTCATACTTCTCCATCTGTTTTTTCTAAGTATTATCTCTTCACTCACTGTCAGACCTGACAGTTGTCCCTTCACCATTCTGTAGCCAGCAAATCTGTCTCTAACAAGAAGCCTGAATCCCAGATAATGTACAGTCTGCTATGGGATTTGAAACTCTTCTAGAACTATGTCAGAAGTCAGAGTAAATGATCCCCCTGGGGCCTAAGGAGCTTCACCATGAGCAGTGTAAGGACACATAAATATTAAAAGTAAGAGGCTTAATATCCCCTATTGGAAATAATAGAAGAGATTTCTCTTCTTCTGTTTTCTTAGAGTTTAGCAAACTTGTAATTGTAGATACTTTTTCCTGTTTCTGAAAAGTATATAAATCATTTCGAAAGCTAGATAGAACTTTTATCAGCTTTGAGACCCAGGGACTTCTTTCTCAGAAACGCAGAGCCATCTCTTTGAAATGTGAACATCAAGGGAGATAGCACCCTACTCACCAGTTTCCAAGGGACAGTAGTTGCCCAACTTTCTGAGCACCTTGCTCCAAGATGCAAAACTATCTCATGCCATAAAAGATATGAAAAGTTTGTTTCTCCTCTAGATAAAGCCAATTGGCTTAGCCTGATTTTCACACCAATTACAAGGTAAATTCAGGATGAATTATGTGTGACAAATGGTGCTGTCAAGTTTTCTTTACTTGAGGACTAGATATCGTTTATTTTGAAAACACGTATGTAATGGCTTGTATCTACTTGACTGTAAAAAGGAATGAGATTTCTGCCTTTGCACTCCATTTGTGGGATTGCCAGTGATTTGCTTCACATTCTGGCTTAATGCTTACTCAATAATGAAAATGTTTTCTTTCACTGTTACCTTGTAGAGAGGATTTCTGAGTTGGGAAAATATTTTGTTTCTAATTATATTTTCCCAACAGCAGAGTGCATATGCCAAAGCCAGCAAGTTGTTTTGTGCACTCTCAGGAGTTCATTTATTGTTTACAAATACTGATGATCCAGATCATGGCTTAATTAATTTAAGTTTGAAGATAAATAGCAACTAGATAGATGAGATGTTATTACACATGTCATGTCACAAGCACAGCTATGTGGGCATACAAGGTTTATGTAGCATTCCATAGAAGTAAGCTCTGCCATACAGTTGGATTTTTCAGAGAAGTGAGGCTTAAAGTGTTTTATTTTTAAATGTTTATTTATTTTTTGAGAGAGAAAAATATTATTTTTTTGAGCAAGGTATGGGCAGAGAAAGAGGGGGACAACGAGAATACCAAGCAGGTTCCATGCTGTCAGTGCAGAGCCCGACATGGAGCCTGATCTCACAACGAGTGAGATCTTGACCTGAACCAAAATCAAGAGTCGGATGCTTAACTGACTGAGCCACTCAGGTGCCCCAAGGCTTAAAGTTTTAAGTTAAAATGTATCTATTTATGATTAGTATTAATAGTATTATTATTTTGCTGAGTACACTTTAAAAATTTATAAATAAAAAGTAGCAAGAGTTGAGTCTTTCTCTGCCCTTTTATAATTGCTGAATATAGTACATTACTTTAACACATACTCTATTATAAGTAAATATGGGTATACTAGACTACTGCCCCCAGAGACATTGACATCTTCCTGGATAAGGAAGGTTATAGTGTGTGTGTGTGTGTGTGTGTGTGTGTGTGTGTGTGTGTGTGTGTAGTTTATTTATTTTGAGAGAGACAGAGATAGCATGAGTGAGGGAGGAGCATAAAAAAAGGGAGAGAGAGAAAGGGAGCCGAGAGAAAGAGACAGAGAGAATCCCAAGCAGCACAGAGCCTGACATGGTGCTCAAACTCATTAAACTGTGAGCTATGAGATCATGACATGAGCCGAAACCAAGAGTTAGACACTTGCCAGATTTAGCGACCCAGGCAACCCTCTTTTGTTTTTTTTTTAAATCTACACCAGTTTACTGTTCATTTTTAGTAGTTAATAGGTTACTTGATAATCATTTAAGGATTGAACATCGTGTGTGTGTTTGTGTGTGTGTGTGTGTGTGTGTGTGTGTGTGTGAGAGAGAGAGAGAGAGAGAGAGAGAGAGATTAAATATAGATGTACTCTGATTGTTCAATAATGTATATATATACTGAACACTTTTGGTGCTTGCTGCCCATGCCTCTTCATTAGGTCCAGGTGGTATGAGTGTTAGCTGCAAAAGGTTCATAGCTGCTTCCTTCATTAGAGAATTTCCCTTTGCCTTTGGTCAATAACCGATGCATACAGGTATAAAAAAGAGGCTCACCTCTTTGCCTCAAGGTGGGATCAATGAGTACATGGTAAAAGTGATGTTATGGGTCTCCTGTCCCCATGGGATCAGGTTGAATACAGACTCCCGCAGATGCCCACATTCATGCTTAGAGACTTCCTCTGCCCTTTCTAATTTCCCTTACTTCCTTATGTTGAGGAAACATCATCAACAAACTATTGGAGGTAAATAATGAACAATTAAAGTTTTAGACACTTTCCTTTAATATTTTCTATTTGTATATGTATATTTATAAAAATATTCCCTACTAGAGTTTACTATATTGTGATTATATTATAAATTATGTATTCTATTTTCCACTTACTATTTCCATTGTCTATCTGCAATACAAAAAGAGAGTTTTGTTTGGCAAGTTTCTGGTAACATCATCCTTCTTAGCTTCTCTCTGCTTTGCATTTCCCTATGATCTTTACTATGCTGTACCTGTGACAATATTTATGTATGTACATGATTTATCTCTTTAGTTGTATTAGTACCCTAAGGCAGGAACTAAATGAATACTTTTTACATCCTTTAAAATGGTTAATAAAGTGCCCTGTACACATCAATTAAAAAAAAGTGGTCCAATCAAAATATGCTGAAATGATAGTATTAACGTTACAGTTTTGAATAAAAAAAGTTGATCTAAAAACACAATGACCAAAATGAAAATTACCAGTTATTTAATATCTGACATCATCTTGGAAGTGTTTTAATCTATTGAAAATAACTATTTTAATCAAGGTGTATTTAAGAACACATTTAATCTGACATGCCCTGTAAATGATTTTTACATCCTTTTGAAATCATTTTAAAAAATCAGATTCAGCATCTAATACTCTAATGCATTTAGACTATTACCTTTGTAAAATAATAGATTGGATTCTACAACACATCGAACACACAGCATAAAAATGAGCTTTTAAGGGGCTTCAAACTGTCAACTGCACAGTTTCAACCAGCCTACCTGGCAACTGGCTAGCATTTTAGGAAATGGCTCCTTATCTTAAAAACTTTTTATTTTGCCACAAATTGAGTTGTTCAAGGGTAATTCTCCATGGAAGGGTGCTTGGAGGAGAGAGCTAGAAAATAGATGGACAGTTTTCCAATAACAGAAGTGACAGCATATTTCTTCCGCCTCCATATAGGTGACAGTAGATATTTATTGTGACCACTATACCTAGAAAATCATTTGACCTCCTTTGTTTTTAATGACAAATACATTTCTCAAGAGTATTACTTCTAGAAGATCATGGCTCTTTTTATTAAAGAAAAAGTGATCCTTCAGGCAAGTTTACTTGGTTTGGCATTTTTAAATCTACCCAAATCACTTAAAACTGTAACCTATTTTCCTATCCACTATGTTGATGTAACTCCACTGGAACACACAAGCAATGATACATACTTCTCTCAGGTTAGTGTGTTTCTTATGTAGCACAATTGAGCCAAAATGACATAAAATTAAGTTTAGCACAGATCTCCAGTCTGAAAATGGTTTGTCTTGCATGATCCATAATATCAAGTCTTGTATGAGTAGGTAAAAAAAAATGTAGAAGTGGCCATTAAATAACTACAGGTAACAGTTACAAGTGCTTACAATGAACTACATACTCATTTAATCTTCAAAACTACCTAATGAAACAGTCACTACTGTCACCATTTCTACCTAGTGGCTGAAGAATCAGAGGCACCGAGAGGTAAAGTAACTTGTGCACAATTACAAGGCCAAGGCGGAACCTCATACACACCAGTGCCACAGTTTGTGTTCTTAACCTTATGTACTGACTCTCATAAGACATGACAAGTGAGCTGGATGGTACATGCTCTAGACTTCACAGTCCCTAAAATCTGCTTGTTACCAACGCTACCATCCACCATTGAAGATCATGAAGTTCTCAGCTACTGGATTTCCTTTACTGATCACTCAATAACTACTAAAAGAAATGTATGCACTTCTGGGGTGCCTGGGTGGCTCATTCGGTTAAGCATCAGACTTCGGCTCAGGTCACGATCTCACCGTTCCTGAGTTCGAGTCCCATGTCAGACTCTGTGCTGACAGCACAGAACCTGGAGCCTGCTTCAGATTCTGTATCTCCCTCTCTCTCTCTGCTCCCCCCCCACTTGCGCTCTCTCTCTCTCTCTCTCTCAAAAATAAACATTAAAAAAAAAAAAAAAGAAAAAAATGTATCCACTTCCAAGGGAATGTTAAATTTCTAACCCTGGCAAATCTGTAGTCAATTCTCTCCAGTGTTTCCATTCCCATGACGAAATTTGTGTTCTCTCTCTTGATCCATTCCCGGTTGTGTTTCTCTCTCAAATTTTCTATTTTAGCCCTAAAAAGACTATTCTACTGCAAATGAACTCCTCAACATCATAAACTGTTTGTGACAATACCCATTTCAGCATTTGACCTAAGTGAAATCTAACCCCCTCCCAAGCACTTGCATTCACCTGAGTTTTCTCAGTTGGAGGTATCTCTTTTTTCAGCACTTGATAGGGCACTCCGGTGCAACTTCCTGATTATTGCCCCTCCACAGTCTACAATATTTCTCTAATCTGTGAGGTTCATGTCACCCTCTACTCATCCTTGTTTCTATTAGCTGCCAACCTCCAGGTTACTGCCCTTCATTTACTGGAGGCTTTTGCATTTGACTTCAGCTTTTTCTCTCCACTACAGCCCTGCCATCATTTGAGTGACTTCAGTGTCTAAATGTATGATCTAAACAACAACTAAGTCACTAAGTTCCTTGATCTCTTTTTCTGCAATGAAATCTCTCCACTGTGGTGGGCAGAATTTTGGCTCCATGATCTGTGCCCATGGTGTCAAGACTACTAATATGCTATATCACATGGCAAAGGAATATTGCCAGTGCAATTGAAATTATCAATCTATTGGTTTTAAGATACAGAGATTATCCTGAATTACCTCACTAGGCTGATATAATCACATGGGCTCTGAAGAGCAGATCTTTTTCCCAGATAAAAGCAGAAATGGAGATGTGGCAGGAAGGGAAGTCAGATATCAACTATGGGTAAGAAAGACTCCATGCACCATCAGAGGCAGCGACTTTCAATGTGACAAGGAATGCAGGAAGCCTTAAGTTGCTGAGAATGGTTTCTGGCTGGCAGCCAGCAAGGAAATGGGAACCTCAGCCCTACAGCCACAAAGAAATGAATTCTGCCACCAACCTGAATGAGCTTGGGAATGGATTTACTCCTCTAATTCTCCCACCCTCAGAACCTTCAGATAAGAGGCCAGGCTGCTGACATCTTATTTTTGCCTTGTTAGACA